>NC_142249.1:13062180-13364249 GCF_052056855.1 Sturnus vulgaris | reverse complement strand
GTGTGAAATTTTAGATTATTTTTGAGTATGTGAAGGATGGGGAAGATACAGGACTGGACACAGGCAAATATTGTGCCTATTTTAAAAGGGGAGAAGTGAGAAACCAGGGAATTAGTGTAACACCAATATTGTGAAGTATACAATGCAAGTTGTTGGACAGATTTATAGATATCTGGATGATCTTAAGGTAATTAAAAAAAGAAAACCACAGAAAAGCATGGAAACAAATGTTAGTCCTAATGAAGGGCCCATATCTTTACTTTTTTCTTGCAAAGATTCAGAGAGGTGGGAAGGTATTATTTCAGATTTTGGAACTACAATACCATTTGTTATAGTTGATTTTTTTTAAAGCTGTAAGTATGGTGAAGTGCAGCCTTGTCCCCCAGATTTCAGCAGCAGTTGAACTTCCATGTAGTTAATGGCGCCCAGCCTTTTTGATAATATGAGGAGGATTGTGATGTTAAAAAATCAAAAAATGTCTTGTTCCCAGAAGTCTCTGGCATGACAGAATTTCTGTAGATTCTTAGAATCTCGGGATTTCAGAGAAGTGAAGTCTCTGCTGTTGATTTTTCGGCTCAGTTCAGGGAAATGGGACTTGGTGCACATTTTTTGAAACTTGCACACCACCAGCAGAAACTGCTCTGTGAAGGCCCTGGATTTTTGTGAGCTGCTCCAGCCATGAGGGGAATAATAGGGAACAGTAAGTGCAAGGCTTGTTCCTCATATGAGTGTGATGATAGAGGCTGACACCTGGGCAATTCTAAACTGGAAAGCTGATAAAAGAACCCACTATATCTTCACCACTCCTTTCTCTTGACTCTTTGCAGACCCTCAGAAGGGAGCTCTTCACTTTCTACAAGTCATGCGGCTTTCTGATCAAGCTTCTGCCATGGTTGCAGCAAACTTGATCAAAAATACAGGAAGAAAGACACTTTTGGCATGGATAAAAATTACAGGATTTTGTTGCCAAGGCAAGCAATTACAGTTTCAGCATGCAAAGGGGAAAAATATGCCATTGTCTAGCTTAGTGAAAGCTGTAAAACTGAAGGAAAATAAATGTACTCTAAAATATGTAAGGAATTTGACAGTCTGAATTTACCCAGCATTATAAGGTAGCAATGGCTTGTAGATACTGACTCTTCTCGTCAGAAGCATTTTTAATCCTTAAATGGTGCACTGGAGTTGTTTTCTTGCATTCCAGTATAAATATTTCCATCATGTTACAAGACAGTTGAATAAATGGAAGGGAGAGAGATAAAGTGATATTTTCTGATGAGAAGGTTTCTTCTTAAGAGGTCTAAAAGAGCTGTCTGTTGTGGGCATTTTGATTCTGTTGGTATAGCTGAAGGATGATTGAATGGAAGTTTTAATATTAGGGTGTGACATGGGTGTGTTTGCATCAGATTTCTGCCTTGAAAAAGACTCTTTTGCTTAATGGCTTGCCAGATGAAGGAGTTAACCTCTTACAATATTAGTTATATATTCGAAGTTTTGAATATTTTATGCATCTGGCTTCAGCTAGACAAACCAGAATTTCTGCTGCTTTTATGGATTTTAAAGGTTTGATATATTTGGCTCCTTTCTAACTTTGTTATAAATTCCATCTGAAAAGAGCAGTGATTTAGGAGGGTTAAGAGAACAGTTACCTATACACAGCAGATTTCAGAGTACATTTACCTGTTTTTCGTGATTGTAGAACATACACTGTAATTGCTTGAGAGGCCTTCAAGGTGAAGAGAATTAAATCTAATTTTCAAAACATAGGACAAGTTAGATGAGGAGAGGAACAGTAGGGAATGTGATTTCCGCGTGCCTCAAATACCTGGGACAGGTGTTTTTGTGATTTGAGAAGCCTTTGTGATAAGGTAGGAGCTCTCTGTGGCTGATGCCAGTTCTTTTTGAACTCCATGCTCTCAAACCACATTGTAAACATTACCTTTACCTCAGTGGGTTGGCTGGGTCTCACAGATAGTTTTAATACATTCTTGAAAGCATTTGAGCTTGTTGATCTTTTTCCCATTCCAGTCAGTTCCTAATGAAACCACTGCAGGTGTTTGTTCCAAACAGAGGGATCTCCTGGGGGGACTGGAGTAGAGAACAGGATGATGCACTGCAGTGCTTCCATTGGGAAGAAACAATACAGACATCATGCTTACAGCATTTCCTTGTGCAAATGTTAGGAATTGTCTTTTCAGGGACTGTGCTGCTCCAACACGGAGTCCTGGGCATTGCTCTTCATTCTCCCTGTGAATGTAGAACGAATGGCTCGTCTGGTTTGTAAAGGTGCAGGTTTGCACAAGCAGCCACACTTCCCTGATGTTCAAGGGGGCCCTGACCTCCCTGCAAGCCTCCATTGCAACCAGTGACATCAGTGTTTGCAGTTCTGGGGCTGCATGGCTGAAGTCAACCCGCTGCTCAAAAAGGAACGGTGCAGTTTCTTCCTCTCTTGCTCTATTCTTCCAGAGCTTGTTAAAGTCAGCATTCACTGTTTGGAGTTATTGTCTTTGTGTTGCCAACACTTGAATCTTTCATAAAAAACTTTACACCATCTTTCCCACCTCATCCTGGCTCCAAATGATTATTAAATTTAGTGTGTTGATCCCCTGTGACATTTCTCTCCTTGTTATCAGAGTAGCTGAGACCCTTTGGCTGCCTTTGCTTTTGCCTTCCTGAACTTTGTCTTGCTTCCTTTTAAACCACCCCAAAGACTGTCTCAGAAATTGTCCTATAATTATTTTCATCTGTTTACCTTCTTTGAATTTTTCTCCTGCTGTATTCTTGTCTTCTGGAGCTATTTTTTGCTTCATTTTCTCCCAGCTGTGACTTTGCTTGGCTAATGATGTTGGCACCATTGCTGCCTTGCAGGGTTTCTCTAGAGAGAGGAGGCCTTTGCAGATGGCCTGTGGGCAAGCTGCTGTGGCCAGGGGGATTAGCTCAATATGTGTCGCTAAAACCAGCACCCAGACAGAAGGTCTGGTGAGGCAGAGCCAGGTATTTCTTGTTAAATGAGGAGTGCTTTGTGTGACTGCATATGTGCCAGGGGTGATTTTACACCCAAGTACTTTGTGAACAGTGAAACTTCCAGATAGTTTCCCCTGTTTCCTGATTTTTTCAGCAAAGAAATTCCTCGTTGAAAGTCATTCTCTATCACAGGACCATAAAATTCTCTGCCTTGTATTTTGTATTCTGTCTGGCTTTGAAGTATCTGGTGCTAAAATCTGTGTGTGAAGCACTCTGTCATGCTATTAGAAGGCACCTACGTTTATAGCTACAATTTGGTTTATAAAAATGTTGACTATTTTATTAAAAAGAATTTATTTGTGTGTGTGGCTTAAAGCAGCAATAAAGCCATATCCTGTCTCTAAAAGGTAAGTGTTATTGAATGTTCAGGAATGTGTTCAATATACAGATATAAATTAAAAATTCAATCCCTGAGTGCTGTAATAAAAGAAGTTAGGACTAAAATAGCAATAGGCCTGTGAGTTTTATTATGTCATTGCAGGAATTTCTGTGAACAGTGCACAGAAGACCTGGATTATCTGAAACTGGCTGTCCCAAACCAGCCAGGGCTCCTGCTCCCTAGTCCCTAGGAACCAGGGGCGTGAGAATCAGTTCCCTCTGCTGGCTCAAGCATTGCCTGCCAGAGGAACTCCCAAAACCTGGGTGATGCTCCAACATAGCTGCTCTAGCAAGATGCCTTACAGATGTGTGATTTCACTTTAATTGGTCCTATCTGTTTTATTTCTGATGTCTGTCTTCCCTTTCCTTTAAATCACAATTATTTTCCCTCTGAAGGCTGTGTAGAAAAGGTGGCAGTATTTTAGTTTGCACAGTATCTCTTGCAACCTTTGGACACTTGTATGTAAATTTAAGCTTGATTGTGACCCTGACAGCCAGCAAAGGAAATTACTTTCAGAGCAGCTTGGGTCCCTTGCTGCCAGCCCCTTGGCCCAGGCTGTGCCCACCTGAGCAGTGGTGCTGCATCCTGGGCTGCTTCTGAGCACCCTGGTCTGAACTGCTCCATGGAATAGCCTGTGCCTTAACATGTGTTCTTCTGTGATTTCACAGACCAGCTGGTCTGGCACACTATCAGAGCATGCAGAGGCTCCCTTTTATTTGGAGGAAGAAGTCATGGGGGATATTGATCTTCTGAAAGACATTCATTGCTCATTTTCTTTGATTCCTGTTTCACCTTTCAAGGTGAAGATGACATGGCAGGACAAAGTAATGGCTTGGAGTGCTGTCTGAGGCTTGTGGGACCATCTGTTTTACAGGCTTTGTATTAATTCCCTGCATATATGTTATTGCTCTAAAATCTATTTATACAGTATGTGCAGGTTCAGAAGAAATGTGCAGCAAGCAGAAGAAATGCATTTATCTTCTACTGGCATAGACAGCAACCTTGCAGAACTGACTTAAAATACAGTTGTTTGCTTGTGGGATAACTAGAAATATCTCTTCTCTGGTTGTTAAGCAATTTCTCTGAATGTTACTTGGTTTTTACAATTAAGCTCTCACAAAATACCTTAATGAAACCTTCTTGGCATTTTTAAGTCCCAGCACAACTTACTGGTTTTATGTTAGCTGTCTTTAACAATAATGGCAAATATTATTGCCATTCAGGAACTACCTTTTAGATGTGCAGACATAAAAGCTTGGCTCCACCAAAATTTATGGGCATGTTGCCATTACCTTGAGCAGCCTAGCATTTCCCCGTTGGATGTTGGCTCCTGATCCTGGGAATGCTCAAGAGACACAGCCTTGTTTGCGTTTCATATGTGTCTGTTGGCATGAGCTCCTTGGGCTCTAATCACTGTGCTGGTGGAGCATCTCTTGGAGGTTTCATACTGAAGTATTAATCCAGATGAGTAATTTAACACAGATTGTCTTTAGAATTTTGGAAGATCACTCTTTATTTCTAACTTTAGTTTAGGTGTTAATGCTGGAATTGCTGAAATAGGCTGTTGAAATTGAATGTATCTTGAGCCTGCATGGTGACAGTGCAGACAGATCTTGGTCTTGCTTTTAACTTAATGCTTAGTGATTTCCTTATGTTAACAAAACATGCTGGAGGAGGCATCCTGGTGCTGGCAGCTGGCCATGAGGCATCTTGGAGAGGGTGGAAAAGATTTGGTGAAGGTTGGCATTTGGAGTTCACCCCCTGAAAAGACCAGGGTGCCTTTTGGGATAGGCATCAGTAAATTTTTGCTTGGTGGGTAATAGTGAGAACAGATACAGAAATGAGCTGAGTAGAGTGGTGCTATAGTGGCACATAAAACATTGCTCTGCTTCTCAGCTGGCTGCTCCTGGGATGTGCTTCAGGTGCTTCACTGTGGTGGCTGTGCTCGGCCCCCACCCCAAAATGGGCACATGGTGACAGTCATGGGGTGGCCAAGTGCCACCAGTTCTTGTCCTGGCTGCAGCACTGGCTCAGTCCTGTGAGGAGCCTCAGCTGTGACCCCGCTGTGGTGGCTGCTGTGTTGTGGGATGTTCAGGAGATGCCCCTGCTCTCAGAGGTGTTTGGTACCGTCTGCAGGCACCCTGCCAGAGGCAGGTTTTGGCACAACACTCCCAGGTACAGCCATGCTGCCCCATGCCTACATCCCCATGGGCTGCCTCTCCTTCCCAAGCCACAGATGTTCTGCTGCCAGTGCACCAAGTATTCCATGCTAGTGCCATGGCTGGGAGCAAGGTGTCCTCCATGGCTGTGTCGAGCAGCTCCTGCTGGGCCATTGCACCAGCTTTTACCCTTGCCAGAAGGGAAAAATAAACTCTGAACACAATCTTTCACTTGTGGTTGAGTCTGCCTTTTTTTGTGGCTGCTGAAACAGCCTGCAACCAGAGTGGTTTTCAGGATGTTGCTGGAAGGAATGGAATGGAAAATCATGGGGGTGTATCACATGGCACAGGTTCAGGAATTGTCTGGCACCTCTTGCTTTAATGTGATGAGCTTTGCTGCATTTGTTATCCTCCTGGTGACTCCATGCATTGGGCATTTGGGAGGACACGAGAATCAAAGGTGTTCCTTTACTAAATAACATTTACCATGTGTGTGAAATAGCTTTATTTTCTGTCTAATCTTTTGTAGGAACTGCAGTGTTATTAGTTTCTGACTAAGGATGTCTTGATTATTGCTTTCTGTCCTGATCTCTTCAATGATATTTTCAACTGTTACACAGCTGTCTTTTTGCACCCAACCATGTTTAGAATAATCTATATCCATCTAAAATCCCCGTGAATAGTTTTGTTCTAGTAACAGTATATTTGACAGCTGTCGCAAACAAGGCCAGTCCTTCCTGAAGGACAGGACTGGAACTGAAACATACTGTCCTTTCTATTCTATATATCTGGTTCAAATCTAGGAGATGTTCCTTTTTGTATATGATAATAAGATTCAGCTTAATTTGTTGTTAGTGACTAAGTTCAGGGATTTCTTTTGCTCCCAACAAGGCTTGTACCTGCAAGACTGTGCTCTGGTAATGTGAAGATGAAATTATTTAAGTCTAAACATTATAACAAAGGGGAGAACACAATATAGCTGCCAACTAGTTATTTGTTAACTGTATTATTTTAGACACTAAGGAGTGTCTTACTGATTTTGTAATTAGGAACAATGCAATTTCTTCATGTCACGCTCATGATGTTAGGTTCAAGTTTAAATGAATCTGCTGTCTTCAATTACATGTAAGCTGCATATCAGTTTGCTGCACTTAATAGCAAGGACATTCTGTAATTGAGGTATTCTGCACTGTGACAGACAATTTTATATAGATAGGTTTTTATACACCACCATCATTTCTAATATTGAGGGATCAGTGATCCATGAAATCAGATCTATGTGGCTATTCGTGGTGTATTAGCATTACCTAATTTTCTGTGACAAACTTGGGGAACACAGTATGGTAGAGGGGTTTGGTTGCCTTTGTTCAGCTGGAAACGACCTTCGTTATGTGTTAACCTGACACGCTGCACGACATTCTGTCCTGGTTGCCTAGATGTACAAATAAAGGTGATAAAGTGACAGTGCCTGTTTTCTAGATGGACTGGTACTAATTCAAAAGAAGAATGAGAAGCCCAGTGTTCAGCAGGAACAGTGAAAATTCCTGTCTACTTGCTTCCACATTATTGAAGTGAAAACTTACATGTTTAAGTTGTATAGTTTTAGCAAGGTAGTTTTAAAAGAACTGTAAGCAGATTTGTGCATATATACTGAACAGTAATAATTTTATGTTTTATAGTACTCTGTACACAATTGAAATATAGCATGAGTACCTCATGTGACAGGTCATGTTATCTTTAAGAATGAAACATATGCACCTACATGAAATATTGGTAAGCTGGGAGTAAACTCTTTCCTAAGTGATGCAATTTGAGAGGTACAGCTCTCAAGTGTAATGTTGTGTTGTGCTTCTGCTGCAAATGGAAAGATTTTGGAGCTGCTTTCAAAATGCAGTGTTTAATGTGACACTGTGTATGTCAAAATACAGCTGGAGTAATGCCAGGACTAGTACAACAAAAGATAAAACAGAAACAGAGACTCGAAATTTTCTACAGAGAACAATAGTGTGAGCAAGTTGTCACACATCAAAGTATGAATAGAAGCTTAAGCTTGCCTTCTTCCGAAGGTTATATTGTATTTCTGATTTGGAAAACAATGTTGCCACATGTTAAATCAACTCTAATATGAACTGTCTCGCTAGTTCTTGTTGCTTCTGTGCCTGTTGGTATAACCTTTGTTTCTTCCCTAAATTGTGACATGGAGAAGAAGGTTTTACTGTTTTCCTTCGGCCTCGGCAAAATACAGTGGGAAGTCTTAGACTGACCAGGAATGGGTCCCTGCTTCCCCACCCACTGCAACCAATTCTCCCTGCCCTCTCTTGAGAAGAACCATGCTGTTATTTCCAGTCAGTGGGACATTCCCACCAGCAGCCCAGGAAGCTCAGGAGCGAGCAGACCTTGCTGGTCACACACTGAAATAACAATGTGTGAAGTTAAGAGCTGCAGACGTTGATTCTCAAATGTGTTGTTAGTTCAAAGCAAACAGTGTTGGGAAGACAGAAAGGGATTGTGTTCAAGGAGCAAGGTTGACTTCTGTGCTTTCTCACAAGATAGCTTAAGTGGGTAGGTTTTGGAAATTTTCCATACAAAGGCAAATAAACCATGTGGGCAGCAGTCAGGGCCCCAAAGATAAGGCAGTGTAGCAGTGTTTGTGCCATGATATCTTTTGCTGTGCCTCATTAAAAATGAAAGAACTGAATGATATAATGTGGGCTAATGTCTGGCAGGAGAAGCATTGGCCTGGATTTGACATTAAGTTGGTGAAAGTGAGTGAGACTCTGCTTCACCCCTCATTGCTATTCCGGTTGAATTGAAAGTAGTTTTACTATCTCCTGCTGTCTGCTCTTCTGTCAATCAGATAGGAGTCACAAACAAAGCTGCACAAGTTGAGGCTTTTTATCTGGAAAATACTTGACAATTCATGGGGTGCTTCGTTCAAGTGTTGAGCTTTTTTTGTTGTGTCCTCTGTCTCCCTGTTCTCAAGTGTTGTGAGATCTCACCTTGGATCTAACTGATCTCTGAGAATGTGATTAATTTTGGCAGGTAGAAGCTCTGTCTTCTGGATTGAGGATGGGAGTCAGTCTAGGTTGCAGGCATTGCTATAGAATTGTGATAGTATAGCATAGCTTTCAAATACTCCAGTTGTTTTCTGTTGAGATAAATTCTTGAAACTACTTATTTAGCCTGTAGCAAATTTCAAACGTGTTCAGAGTGTGAGTTCTCCCTCCTAAAACGTCTCAACTTTCTCTTCTTTTCCTTCTTCTGTAGCATGTTCAGAGGATACAGATGAGGTTTGGAAAATGAGTGATGCTTTTAATCTGTGCAGAGACTTTTCAGTCCTGTCTGCGTTTTCTGTGTGCTCTTGCAGATTGAATTTTTGCCAAGTGATGAAGTCTCTAAGCTCAGGTAAAATTAATTGAATGCTATAAACATCCTACTTCCCTCCTTCCATGCCTTAATGGTGATCTCATTCCTCTATGCTGTGAAATTTAGGATTGTTATAAACAGGAAACATTATCAAAACAAATTGTGTGCACCCACCCCTAGAACTTCAATTATATTTCAAGATCTTGCTTGAACAAAATAGACTATATTTGTGCGAGAGCATGGAGCTCTGATTATATCACTGTATTAAAAAAAAAAAGGATTGAAATAGTATGGGAGAAAATCATGACTTTCACAAGAAAACCTGGAAGATACCTCGTTCTAAACTTGGCAGGGTGAGTTGGATAATTGAAGGTCTGGCAGGTCAATCTGTTCCATGCTACAGTCTAATAATTATTTAATTAAAGCTGCTTCTGCCTTCTTTCTCTCAAATAAATTTGGCAAAATGGTGTTCTCTCTCTAGCATGAGAAATAATGTAAGTTACTGACCGTGACTGTGAATTACCTGGTGAACCCTTCAGAAGCAAGAGAGATACTGCCTTTGTGAGTCTTCTTTCCAAATTTATAGGGCTCATTAAACAACAATGATACAGCCCAATTATTGCTTATATTAAAGTGTGCTTGTAGGTTTATTTTCACGAGGCACAGAGATTAAAAAAAACCCCAACAGCAAGAAACTATACAAAAATAAAAATCCCCAACCAGCTTTTGGTAGCTTTTAATAAGAGATATTAAGGCTAAATTGTAGCTGCAAATGTATTTTAATTTTCTAAAGCAGTTTGTGTGTCTGCAGACTGCTTCTACCTGGGGGTAGTGACTCCAGCTGGCTCCTAAGAAGGCTGTCCCTTCTGTACCTGGATGGACTCCATGCCTGCATGGCCACTGCCTTCAGTGGGATTGTGGGGTTGGTGGTTGAAATTCTGCTACCTTTGCACCCTTTCTTATTATATACCTGTGCTATAGGCCATGGGGAAACTTCTTTGTTGTTCTTTCTTGTTTTATATGATACTTTAGTGAGGCACTTCTGCACAGACCTATTTGTCTGGTCCTTTTTAAGCCAAGCAAGAGCACAACTAGTACAAGCAGGTAATTTACAGTTTGGGAGCAGCGAGAGGTGATGAAGCAGAAAGGAGATGATGAGCCATGATGGGGGAAGGTGGAAGCTGCTGACCAAAAGCTTGGGCAGGGTCTGCTGCAGACATCAAAGCTGTTAATTTGATTTTACCTTGCTTGTTTGGAGGTTGCTGTTGTTAAGCTGCTTGGCTGTTGTGGCTGGAAGCTCTGCTGGTTTCTGTTCTTGAAGGATGAGCAAGAAGCCTGTAGGTAAACCAGAAACCTCAGTAAGACCATCTTTTTTTTTTGCTCCACTTCCCATTATTTTTTTCCTTTACTTGGCCTTGTGCTAAAGAGACTTTTGGGGTTACTTGAAGGGAAAGGTAGAGGAGCAGGATTGGTCTGGGGTAGCTAATGGATGCACACAGGGTAAGTGGTGCTGACATGCCCTGCCCATGCTGCTCACCTCGGCTGTAATTACAGCAGGAGATGTCTCAGCAGAGGAAGTTGTTTGTAACCCTGGTGCTGCCTGTCAGTGCTGCTGGGTTGTTACTCATCCAGGCTGTTGTTGGAGATCCAGTATGGCAGGGAGCTCAGGAAGTCCTGGGGTCAAGTGCCCTGCAAAGCAGGCATCCAGCCAAACCAGGTGGTTTGCATTTCTGTCGCTGCTTTTCGGAGCAAGGTGGTTATTAAAGCTATCCCAGACAAAATAGCACAGTTCCTCTTTCTCTCCTGGTGCATCCCATGAATGTATTCATTCATGCCAATCTCTTCAATCTTTATTTGTGTATAAGCAAGGCTTGACTTGTCATTGAAGTTCAGCAGGTGCATAAATGTTAAAAGTGCTGTGTCTTCTGTAATTTTTTCCTGATGTAGCAATTTGGCCTTTACCAATAGCCTTAGGTTTAAATAGCATAGGATATAAAATGAGTTAGTTATGGTGCTATGCTTGTTTAAGAATAATTGTAGAAAGTGCCTTTGGGTTTCTGGGAACACACATTAACAGAAGGTGCATTTCAGTGGCTTTGCATGGTACCTGACTTTCACAGTGGTTCAGCTGCTGTTAAGAAAAAAAACCAAAAAAACCCCCAACCAACCCAAAAAACCGCCTTAGTGGGAGATTTATGGAAATGCAGTGAATTTTGCTAGTGTTTGAATTTCCCTGCATTGGCCTCAGGGGAGTTTGATGCTGTGTGTCTGCAGAAGGAATACTGGTCAGGGAGCCTTGACATCTTTAAAAAGGCACATAAAACCTGAGTCTGCCCGTAGGGGAGGGCAGCCCTAAGGACCAGGCTGTGGGTGTTGCCCTGTAGCCAGTGAGGGCTGGGTGTGTCTGGTGCAGAACTGGCTGCTCTGTGACTGAGGAAGGAGCCTGAGTTCCCAAAGCACTGGCAGAGCTGCTCCTCCCTGCCTGTTTAACAGAAGCACTGACACACTCTGGTGTGGCCCAAGCTACTTTTTCTGACATGGTCATGATGTATTATGCCAGTGATGTAATATATAATTTTCCCTTGAATAATGTTTCCTACATATACCCTATACTATCCTGTCCTTGCTCTGTTGTGATGCAGTAGCCATGATGAATGATGGGATCCCTAATCCACTGCTGGATGTTATGATAGAACAAAATCTCTGCAAAACCATACTTTCTACACAAGAAAAGGGTGTATTTGATTTTATTTTACAATGAGGTATTTATTTGTAATAGTTGACTGCAGCTATCTTTCCCAGTTGTCTTTGCAGTTTAAGTATCAGAAGGATAAGATACTCAGCTGAAATGTATCTCGCCTATTGACTGATCAAATTTGAATACCAAAGACTATTAATAAATCCTTAACAATGCCATATGTATGGTAAACACATTTTGCTTGTTTTAACGGAATCATGGTTCTCTCATCAGAAACCCACAGTTTTCTGGTTCAATTGCCTTTTTCTACCACTCAGGACATGGCAGTGCTTTAAACTTAAGACTCTCCCTTCAGCCAACCTTACCCTTTTTGTGTGACACCAAGTCCCTGAAGAGACTTGGCAGGAGAAACCCCAGAACAGCCTGTCCCCAGCAAACTGCCCCTGCTCTTCCCTGCAAAAACCCTCATGGATTAAAGAGCATAAGAAGTATTTGATGGCATTGGATCCACTTCTAATCCTTTGTTCCACTCCTAGTAGTGTCGAGTTCTGAAACTGTGAGAAAGTGCAAAGATGTTGAAAGAACACAGATGATGGATGATCTTCCCATCCACTCAAGTTTTCTCATGTGCTCCAATTGTTTGAGTTGGATTAAGACTGAAATCTAGCTTTGGAGATATTTTTAGGAATATGTTTGTGGTATATATAGCACATATCTGTATGTATATAAAATATATGCACATGTATAAAGTGTTGCATGTGTTATTGGTAGAGTTTTGAACTTCTAGATACAACATATTTCTTGACCTTAGGAAGCACAGTGAAAGGATCTCAGTAATTGCTGGCAGTTTTCAAAACTGTCTGCCTCTGTCCATGTTAAAAGAGAAGCTGAATCGTTCATCCCAGCAGAAAGTTACAGGGTAAATTCTGCTTGGGATAATTTCTTAGTGACTAAGAAACTCATAATTGGCTCTGTGTGGGCAGAGGATCTGTCTGTGGTGAGGCGAGAGCGGCGCAGCAGACACGGAAAGTGTATGGGAATGATGAGGTGGGATATGGCCTCTGTACAGCTGCTCTCTGCTCTGTTAATTGCTGCTCTTCAGAAGCCCTGTCCAGTTTTTTGATCCCCCTTCATTATGCCAGGAGGAGGAGGGTCATGCTGTGGATGTTAAAGGTTAACATACTTCCCGAGAGACAGATCCTTCATTGTTTCCTTCCTATATGAGTTCAATTGACAATGAACTCTCAGCAACATTCAGTAGAATTGGCTAGTTTCAAATGCCTTCAAAATAATTAGCCAAAGGTGAAATTAATTGTAATAATAATTAAAATTCCCAAAAATAATAAATAATGCAACTCCACATTTTGCAGTTCAGTCTTCTTAGTTGTGATTGCCTAATGTTGTCATTCTTGAGGCTACTTTGTTGTTAATGACTACTTTATTACTGTTTTACTTCTGTATTTTAAGCTGAGATGCTGCCCTTGCAGCTGTTTGGTTTAAATACAAGAAAATACAAACGGGTTCTGCCCATTCTTGTTTAAATGCCAACTCCAGTCATGTCGTTGTTTTTGTTGTGATCCTGGTATTACAAGCCATGTTGTGACCATTTATTCCTATTTTAAAATATTGAGCCTTTTTTTAGTTGAAAAAGGGAAAAGGCATGACTTCCAGAAAAAAAGTTGACTTCTTCATGCATGTTTACTTTCCTTTAGCTCTGGAAAACTCAAGCCTTTCATTTAAGACTTTGAAGATGTTTTCCATCTGCCTCGTAAGCTCAGTGCTTGCTTCAAAGCACACATGCAATTTGTAGGCTTGTATTGCCTAGGGAATTGTTGGGAATCCTTGCTTGCTGTGTGGACATGAATGCACAGTGAAGTTCAAATAACTCCTCTAATTTTTTCTTTCACTAGAACAGAGTTGTGTTTTAGTCTTTTTCCTGCAAACAGACCTGAGCCCTTACTCCTCCATCCCTTCCTTTCTTCTCTCCTCCCCTCCTCTCTTGATTCCTATTTCTCTTTAAAGTGCTAGTGAGTGAAAACACAGGGGTAAGTAAATGGCCACTACGGTTGCAATAGCATTAATCTTTCATCAGGTAAAAACCTCCTCGTGCTGGTTGTCATGGTGAACACTCCACTGCTCTCCCCAGGCTCCATCTCTCCTCCTGCACTTGAAGGTCACTTGGTGGCCAGAGGTGGCCTCTGCAGGTGCCCAGGGCTGTGGATAATCCTCCCCTGCTCTCTTGCACAGCCTTCACAGAAACAGGCAAAGACACCAAGCTGCTACCAAGCCTTTCTTCCAGATGTTAACGCAAACCAGCTCAACCAGCAAAGTATTAGATATGTAATTCATTTTATAAGTGTTTCCATCTTCAGCTTAAAAGGCAAGTGCTTATTAGTTAAAGTTTGCCAGTGCCTGAAGGAGCAATCTGAGCAAGCAGATTTTAAGGTGCTGAATGAAGCCCAGTTCCCAGGCATCAACTAAATGAAGCTGCCTAAGGACTAGAGGTGAAGGAAGAGGGCTGAAAACCATCTTCCTGGGAGGAATTCTTTCGATAAGCAAGAGATAAAACCCCAATTGGTGCCATATTTTGGTTTCTCCCTCCCTCCTGGAAAGGGAAAGTCTTCTGGTCTTTGTTTTGCTCTCCTGTTTTCTGATGTGATCTGGGAGAGCTGAAGCCAAGACCATGACCTTTGGATGGCCATGAGCTCTGGGCCATTCAGTTGTGACATGGCAAGAGCTCAGCAGACCTGCCAGCCTGGCACGATGTGTCCTGGCATTGCTTTGCAGGCTGGGCCTGTCCTGGGGTGGAGGCAGTGCTCTGTGCAGTGTGCACACACTTCCCACAGCCACTGTCAGCCACAGCAAAAGGGGGAGGAAGTGGAAAAAGCCAAGCCAGCAGAGTGTTTGCAATCCCCAGTTTGAAATAGTGACCCTGTTTGATAACTTGCAGGGAATGGGGTGCTCTCTCTTCTCACAGTGATGTCAGTGAAATGCATAATTATTTTTGGCTCTGCCATAGGATGGGTAACAGTCTCCCAGTTCAGTGCTTCACAGTCCTCCTGTGACATGCAGTTGTCCTTCAGGTCCTTGGTTTCCCTGCTGTGCAGTGGGGATAGATAGGAATGAGTGTGGGGGAGATGTCATGGAGAGAGTCTGCAGACAGTGTTTGGAGTAGGAACTGATGGGAACTTTACAGAGCATGAGATTTTGCTATGGAAAAGCTTAAACTTTATGGGAAATGTAGTAAACACGGTTACATCTTGACACATTATTTCTTATTATACTGAAACTTTTCCATTTTTCCCAGAACAAGACAAGATGCTGTTTCAGAGACTTTTTAAAAATTGCTGCTGGGATGTAGTTACTCATGTGTATGTTGGGAGAGGGAAAAGACCCAAGCACAAACCCAAGCACGTTCATCTGCAAAGTCTATAAAGCTGCATTTTCTTAAAATGTTTTTTCATGTTTAACTTGAAACATTGATTAATGCTTATTATTTAACACAGGAATTCGAGGACTTAAAAACTTTGGAGCAATAATTTTTTCCCTCAGATTTTATCTTGAAAAACAGGGAATAGATGTTTGTTATGTGAAGAGTTCATGGAAGACTTTGGGATTTGCTCTAAAGAAAATTATTCTTTCTCCAGACAGCTTCATACTGTCAAATAGCCTCTCCTTGTAGGCTGTGATATTATCAAAGAGTGCTTTATTTTTGCCTGCTTCATGACCTCTAAAGGGAAGAAACAGAAGAACATTAACCTTTTCATATGTACATGTTTGAAATTATAAACTTAAAAATCCATGAATGTGCTTCTGTAAAAATCTCTTCCCAGCTGGGTTCCTGGAGTCTAACTAATTTCACTGTTGTCTTTTGGTAGTGAAAAATGCTCTTGCTATTTACGATGCGTTTTTTGGCTAGTTGCCATTGCTTGCTGTTTATCAAAATGCCTGATATTTTTGGTAGAGGAAATACCCATGCTTTTTTTGCTACATATAATCAAGTTAAGCATAGCTTAATTTACTACTTTTTTGCTTTGTTTTGTTTTGTCTTTGTCGGTGGAGACCTGCAGACATTTGTTTGGCATGCTGGATCTGCTGAGGGAATTTGTGAATATGTCTTTTGCATTCACTGGTAACTGTTTACTGAGCTGGAATCTACCCTGGCATTACTCAATGAAATTTTAAAATTTAACAGCAGCTTTTTTTTTTTTTTTTTTTTTTTTTTTTAAATTCACGCATGAACACTAAAAGAGAGACAGAGTCTGAAATTTTCCTATGATTTCAGTTTCTGAAGGAAAAAAGCATGTATGTGATCAGGTGGTGTAGTTTATTAAAAATTTGATTTAACAAGATTTCAGATATAGCTTACTTTGTGTGTAACATAATCTATATGCTCAAAATAGTTTTTCCTAAATAGTGATTGTTAACTTCTATCAAAAAACGACTTCATCTGGAAAAATGAAGGATAGTTTTTCACATGTCTGATATAGGTTGGATCCAGACAGCAAATGGTGGCCTCTCTAAAGCAGACTGCCTGACTTGATTCTCTTAGGTCTCTTGATGAATTTCAGTGTCTCTCATCCTTAAATATTTTATGGTTATCTAATCTGTGAGTCAAATAATGTATTTGTTCTAGTCCTTCTTAGAACTGTGGAGGTTTTTAATAGCATCTACAAGAGTAAAAAAATACTAGAAAAACTACTTTGTACCTTTTCCTGGTCCATTTCTATAGTTGGAACTGAAAGTAAGAAAGATTATGGTGTGTGAAAATATTTGTTAAAGACTTTTCCAATGGCTGAAGAAAGCTCTAATCTAAAGTTCTGTTCAAGCTAGACTGAAAAACAAGGGTCACTTGTAGGGATTTTAGGAGCTGATGGTGTTCATGCAGGTTTTGGATGTGAGCCTGCCCTAGAGTAATGTGAATGTTACTCTTGCAATTCGACACACACAAACTATGAGCTTTCTTTTCTCACATCCTAGTATAGCATCGTGACGCTTTTGGGGTGGGACTACCTAACAAGTAGTTTGTAATGGAAATTCTCATCCTCCTCTTGCCACCCTTTAGATGATTTGTCACCTCCTTCCTCCACCCAACATGTTTTGCTAATATTTTGAAGCAAGCAGATAATTGCAAGTAGATGTGACTGTGTTGCAGCATATCCTTCCTTTAATGCCAGCCAAGCTGCACTGGAAGGAAGCAAATTGAAGATCTTTAGAATAAAATAAAAATCCTGGCTACAGCACATCATAATTTTGTTTCAGGTCTGAAATGGCTGCCTGTGAAAAGTGATTCGATGCTGTCAAGCAAGAAGTGGTGGCAAAGCATTTAGAAATGACTACGTCTTTCCTATGCTGTTTTCCAGCATAATGAAGCGATGGAGCTGCCTCATGAACCTGACGTCTGTAAGAAATATGGACAGTTTGTTGTATCATGCCCTCATCATGAATTAGGCTGTTACTGTGCCAGCTGGCATCCAAATACAAAGCACCACAAGAGCCTCTCCCAGCAGGACACGCTTGTTGTTCCCTGGAGAGGAGTGTGTGGTGTGGGACAGGCAGGGTGGCAGGCAGCTCTCGCTCTCTTGCCTGCCATGGCATGTGCCTCTGTCCTAATGTAGGTCCCTGAGGATGCTGTGAATATCCCTGACAGCACTGCTCCTCTTGGCCATGTCTGTGCAGTTAACTTGGATCTGGGCTGGGCTGTATCTGCCTACACAGCATCCCTGTGACTGAAATCCCGTGAGTGTTGTGTGGCTAAAATCGCTGGCTTGTGGAATGGGAAACATTTTTTGTTTTCTCCTTTTTATGCGAGGGAAGCCGCGGTTCCTTCTGATGCTGATCTCCGTGTTTCGGAAGCGCTGCTTGAGACGAGCCTGGGCTGCGCAGGCAGTGCTGCCTGCAGGTCCTGCTGCGGGTGGTGAGCTCTGCCTTCACCCTTCCTGAGAGTGTCCCACCCTCACCTCTGTGTTTCCCTGCCTGCAGAAAGGGCTCTCAGACCTTTGGTGTTTGTAAGGGCTGCAGAGAATGGCAGTGCTGCGGTGAGGTCTCTGCTTCCCTTCTCCTTACCCATTGTTTACGCTGAGCCTCAGATAAGATGAGTATCTTCTGTTTTTCCTGTAGATAATAACAACAGCCTGTCTCTACCAATACAGGATTAGGTTCTTCTTTCAGGAAGATGTGGGAGGAGAAAAATGAATGTGGACTTAGTGAAGCACGTGTGACAGAAAGGGTCTCAGGGCAGGGAAACAGCAGGGCTTGCACTCTAGATGGGAATGCAAGGTGGCTTTGCTGAGCACTGTGCCCTTGGAGAGCCTCTGCCTCAGGCACATCAGCCACAGCTTACTTATTCATCTCCCAGCAAGATCTCCTCATTGTCAGCATTTTCCCTTCTTGAAATACTGTCTTGCTGCTTAAAGGCAGAGAGCAATTGTCAAGGTGTCTGATAACTGTGAAAGATAACAAATACAAGTGTTGCTGTATGGGTTGGCGAGTTTCCTTCACTGATATGATCAATCTTAGCTTGTCACCTTTCTTTAAAAAAATGTTTTTCTCTTCCTTATAACCTGTTAAAATTTTTGTGCATCTATGAATCTGAAAAACTGATCTGCTTGTTCTGGTAATGGTAGTGTCCTGGATTCAGGTTCAGATTGAACAGTAAGATGCCCTACTAACATCATTTTGGCCGAAGCTAACAAGGCAAAAGCTTTCATTTTGACACAGTGTTTATGGGAGTGTTCAGATGCCAGCCTCACGTTCTGGATGTTCTTGGATATTTTTGTAGCAATGCAGGTGGGTGGATTCATGGATGAACACCTGAAAGGAATTTGAAATCTTCAGACTTGTCATGTGCTAATAGGAATGTAAGCTGGGACAGAGCCCACTTGTCTTTTTACTGCTCTGTGCTGTAAAGTGATTGGGAAGCATGTGCTGAGTGGAAATTCCCTGGAGGGTATTTGTAGTTTTTGATTTAATTTGACTGTGGCAGGAGGACCTATGGTTTGTGTCTCTCACTGATTCATTCACCAGCTCAAAGTAAAGATGTAGGTGTGATTTTGTCAGCAGATACTATAGAACTGGTCTCTTTGCTGTTCACCTGATTCCTCTCTGCAATGTCTTCATCACAGGGCTTTTCTTAACTCAGAATTCCGTGAGCGTGAGGATGTTTTGGTTCTGTTCTGCTACAGCCTCTGTCCATGCTGCTTGGAAGCAAGACCAGTATTTCCTGTGCCCTCCTTTATCTATTCTTGTTCTATTCTTGTTCTGTCTCATGGAGAATTTATGCCTTTTTTTTTTTTTTTAATATTTGTGTATATTTTGACTGTCTTATCCTATGAAATGTCCTGGCATTTATCTTTAGCCGGAAGTTACTCAGATGATTTATTCCCTCCTTGTCTTCAGAGTTTAGGCTTACTTTAAATGAGACTTATTTGGATGTCAGCCTCTTGTACTGCAATTCCCCTCCAAAAGGCCCTTTAGGGCCTGTTGCAATTGGATAAAGGGTAATGGTTTTAAACTGAAAGAGGGTCAATTTATATTAGGTACAAGGAAGAAGTTTATTTTTGTAGTGGGGGTGGTGAAACACTCTCACAGGTTGCTTGGAGAGGTGGTACACACCTGATCCCTGGTAACATTCAAGGTTAGGCTGGACAGGGCTCTGAGCAACCCAATGTAGTTGAGGCTGTCCCTGCAGGAGGGTTGTGCTAGAAACCTTTAACAGTCCTTCCAACCCAAACTGTTCTGTGAAATACATTGTTAGGTCTTATCCACACCCATCAAAACAGGACTTCGGAGCAAAGTGGATAGGTTGTCCCTTTTTACTACTTTCTGTCTTTTGATATGGTTTATGTTAGTTTACTGTGTGTTTGGCTGCTTTCTTTGATACCTGTTTCATCAAAACCTTCTGAGTTGTCACCTTTTGCAGTTCATGCTGCCACTCTGAAGGAAGCATTAAACTGAGTAGCGAATGCATTTTTCATTACTTTGCCAACAGCATGCTGAGGAGAAAGTTTGGGCTGGAGCAGCACAAACTGTCTGTTACAGCAAGTGTAATTTATAGCAGGAATTTTCTACTGCCAGACTGTCAAAATCAAGGGATTAACGTTCCTGCCTTTTGAGAAAGGCACTTGTATGAGTGGAGAATCCTGACGATGTTGCACGAAAGATTAAATTGCTGATGATTTTGAGACATGGTTTAAAGCTCAGAATATCTTTTCCTATAACATATTAATGAAATATATGATGTGGGCCAAATTTGTAAGCTGAGGTTTACTTTTTCTTCAGATGCTTCATTTTCATAATTTCTTGCTATTTATTTGGAAGAGACTGTCTCTTATTCTCTAAAGACTACATGACAATTAGGTGTCCTGATATGATTTTCTCCTCTGCTTACATTTATTATTTTTTTTCTGTCGGAGAGTCTTTGTGACTGTATTTTGCAATGCCAAAATAGCAGGGCTCCAAGTAAGCAAAAGCAGTAGAAATTGTTCATCATCCATGCAACTTGGAAATGTGTTTATCCTTCTGATTTGTACAGTTGAGACCCATTGTATTGCTGGGTGCTCTTGGCAGCACTCTTACAGAGGGATGATGTTTTCCAAACTCCCTGTTTGGGTTTCTGCTTGTATCCTGACCCTACAAACACGCTTGCCCTGGTTATGCTGTTTATCTTGACTGAAAGGTTATCTGGTGCAAAGGATACTCGCTGCCTGGACTGTAACAGATACCTGCCTTCACTAATACACCTGGCCCTATTTTCATTTTGTTCTGGAGTCATCTGAGACATTGAGGGAGGGAAAAAACCTCCTCCTCAGACCTCTCAGATAGACATAAGGAAAAGCTGTGGGAGACCTCATGGCTTTAAGATCTGAATGCTGTTGCCTGTTAGTTAACTGTGTCTTTAAGAAAAAAACCTGGGTATTTATATTTGGTGTCTATCTGAAATCATGTTTACCCTACAGTGTTTATTAAACCTGAGTTAATTTTCCTCCTGTCGTTCCATGGCTGCAGGAGCTTTGCCAGGGATGCATTATAATGGCTGTGGTGGAAGGCAGCGCAGGCCACGCTCCAGGTTCCCGTTCCCGTTCCCGTTCCTGTTCCCATTCCTGCTCCGTGGGCTGGCCTGGAGACTCGCTGCCGGCAGGGCCACGCTGAGCCCAGCTCCAGCAATCCCTGCTGAGGAGCCACAGCTGCCCTGGAGAGGCTCAGACCTGCAACTGAGCACTCTTTTGGTTAAAAATAATAATTATGAATCCTTAATTACTCTCTGTCTCCCTTCTGTCCTTTACTCTGAAGAGTTCTTGAAATAGAATAATTACCATCACACTTCCACATGGCAGTCTTGTGCTCTTTTTAAAAACATAAGATATCCGTGTTTGTTATCTTTTATTTTGTGTGATGAGGGAGGATTACTTGTTCTTTCTCGTCCTGTGATGTTTTTGTCAGGACTGCCTTGGCTGTGAGGCACAGCTCTGTCAGCACTGGCTTTTCACCTGATCTTCCTCAGTCAACCACGTGCAGCCTGAGTCCCATGAGCTGAGCAGTTTATTGTCACAATGCTCTTGAGCAGAATTTGCTGTTGGTTCAGATCTGAAATCTTGTTCAGCTTGGGTAATTTGCAGAGAAACTTGGGTGTCTGACATGCATGTCCTCGGCAAGTTTGGAAGAAGTTGTTGCAGTCTGAGCTGTCTGCAGAGGTGGATTACCTGAGGGACACTCAGGGGGATGGAGGGATGGATGCCTGACATACCCAGCATATGCAAGTGGTACAAAGGTGCTGGGTAAGTGTGTGAGACTGAATAGCAGAGATCTCTGTATTGATGTGTCTGGCTTCTGGTGCACATCTTCTGGTACCCTTGCAGTTTACTGGCATTGCTGGGCACAGTTCCTTTGTCTCAGTTGCTTTTTCTACCAGTTATCCCAGGGGTTTTCCTCCAGCTCTGAAAAGCATCCAAATAAAACATTAAAGACCTGAGGGGCTGGTGAGTACAAGAGTTGTTCTTGGCCCAGCAGTACATCACAGTTCTGGGCCATGAATTGTAAGTTTTTGAGGGGGAATCACATGTTCCTGTAAAAGTGAAGATATTTCCAGTAGGTTAATCCTACTCCATTATTGTCTTTAGCTCAGCTGTCTGGGCTAGGATGCTTCTGGGGAACGGGGTGAACATACACAGTGCATATCCACATATGCATATGTCAACATCTGAATTACAATATTTACATGATATCCTGCTTCCATGAGAAATTTCTGTTAACATGCCAGCCCAAGGCATGTGGAGGTTTTCTCATTTTAAACTTTCTTTTTTAGCTTTCCACATTTAGTGCTGCTGTATTTTAGTTTGTAGAGTGAACTGCACAGACTAAAATCAAAAGTAAACACCAACAAAAGCATTTAAAATTCTTCAATTCCCCCTAGCCTTTACTAGGCTGTTTTCGTTTATGCAGTCACATCAGCAAAACTAATTTTCTTTCTCCCTCAGCCGAATGGTTCATACATAACAGATTATTGTCTTCAGTGCTTTACAGCATTTTAATGCTCAGCAGAGCATATTCTTGGAGTGTTTGTAATAGACAGTAAATAAGAACCATCTTTTCTGTAGATAAAAACTTACTTTTTCCACATTCTACTGCTCTCTTCTCTGCTGCTTTATTTATTTAGCTATTTCATATTGGGGAAATCTGGTTAAATTTAGCTACCACCTTAGAGAATTGCACTAATGTGTAGCAGTAATTGTCATTTCTTGAAAATGAGATTAGTGCTTGGGACCAATGCCAGCTGTCTGGTCTTGGGCTGTAAAATCACCTAAACATGAGATGCTTGCATCTAGACGTGGTCTATATTGGTCACAAGCATGCAGAGACAGCACCACGGTTGTTTTTCATTTTCCATGTTTTGCTTTTCTAATAAATTAAACTCCATTTTGATTTGAATTATCTGTAAAGACGTTTCTTTTTAGGAATATGGATGCTGATCCAGGTCAGTGGGTAACCCTCATGTGATAGATTTGTCTGTCATTTGTGTGGGCTGGATGCAAGTGGGATGTTCTGACAGGGCAGAGCTCAGTGTCCTGTAACATTTGTCTTGTGCCTTCCTAGTTACTTTATGAAAATTAATTCTCACTACTTACAGAAATGTGCTTCATGTGCTTTATTTTGTCCAGACTTTATGCCTACATGGAGAAGAGAATGTAAACTGCCACTCAGGGTTTTTTGTTGCCTTTCATGCTATATATGCTGGATATTTTCTCTTTGGGGTTAAACTGTGAAAGGTTGCTTTCTTTTTTTTCCTGTTTGCATATCTTTCTCCCGACCTCTTTCCCCTGAACCTTTTTGGAGATCTCAAGAGAAGTTGAGGGAGTTGCTGACATGGAAGAAAATGAGATAATCATAGCAAAGAAACGTTGTCCCAAAGTTGTCCCAGACATCTCTGAACTAGGTCATCAGTCGTCCTTAGGATTTTAATTCCTCCAGGTACTTGAGGTTATCTTTACAAGAAATCTGTATATAATTTGCATCCATATATGGAAGGTTTTTTTAAGCAATCAAACTAACAAAATGTTGTTGTTTAAGTGTTTTTTAAGAAAGCAGAGTTCTTAAACGTACTTTCTGTTGGATCTTAGTCCTTGAAAATATGTTAGGTTTCTGGCCAAAATGTTTCCCCTTTTTCAAAGCTACACTCTGAATGCAAACTTGTCAGTGAACCTCAGTGTTGATTTTGAAAGCATTAACAGCAATCCAGCACGGGGCATTTGAAGCACTCTATGTTCTTCAGTTTTTCTCAACATTCATTTTAACTGGGTTGAACCCTTGCAAGAGAGGAAATTTTTTTGCCCATGTAAGGGCTCTGATGGACAAGTTCTGGCAGATTTGATTGTAGTCTAAGGAATTCCTCCCTTTCAGCTACAGGCTCATGGCTTGCCTTAAACATTTTTCTGGTGGATTTTGCCCCAAGACCGGTGAGAACAGAAGGGATGGCTTGCCAGTGCTGTTGTCACTGTAACAAAGGCTTGTCCCTGCTGGCACAGCCTGGCTGAGGTGCCAGTCAGGGTTCACATGAGCACTGCTCTGATGTGCTGGCTGCCTGGAAGGGATGGGCCTGGCCCCTTGCTTGCTCCTTGCCCTGCATTCCTACCTTGTCCTGCACACTACTGCTGGCGTGTGCTGGGCTGCTCATTGGGCTGCCCAGACTCAAACCAGCAGCAAAATTCTCACTGCCTCCTGGAGAGTAGGGTTCAGCTCCAAAGAAGTGTTTCCTGTAGCCCTCGTGGGTGTCAGAGGAGTCTGTAGGGGAGCTGGTGGCTCTAGAGCAGGTTTGGGGGAAGGTTTGTCCCTTCTCCCAGGACAGCTTTGCTGTGCTGCAGATGTGGCATGTGCCTTGTTCTGGTGTCTCTACTGCTGGAGAGGTGCAGAGTGGGCACTTGGGGACATCAGCACCTGAGGCTGTCACAATTCTCTACCACCATGGCTTGCTAGAGCCTTAAGACAGAGTGAGTTTTTGACCTGGAGAAAAAAAAGCCAAAACACACCAGCAGTTGCAATCTACAGAACAGAGGCAGTTCCTAAATTGGAGATTTCAGTCTTTCTTTTCAAGTCTGTGAAAGTTGATGTGACTGAGCTTTCATAACAGCCCCAGTCTGTGTGACTGTGACCTGACAGCTCCTGATTTAGGATGGTAAGGCTCTCTGCTTTAATTTCTGGAAAGCACAGAAGACAAGGTAGAATTGAAGCTTTGCATTCTTTAGGCTACTAAGTGAAGGATGCTGATGGATAGCAAAAATTTGCAGTGTTTCCTAGAGAAGCCTTGTCTAAAAATGCAGTTAATGTTATATATTTTCAGAGGATTTATATGGCTGCATCAAGTTTAAATGTCCAAAACCAATTTGACAGTAAATGAAAAAAAAAAGTGAAAAATCTGAGCAATAACTCATGCTTTATGAAGCGAAGCAGCTACCTCCTGCCTAGTTTAAAAAGAAACTTCCTCTGTAGATAGGGTTTGATGAACAACATGTCTCTACAAGACCTAGAAAAACGAAGTGTTAGAAGTTTGGTCTGCTCGCAGTAAGCAAAGGCAGTTACAGAAGACTGATGGTGCCCATTAAAAATGAGTAATTTCTACAGGAAGAAATGGCCTCACCAGTGACTATGGCAAAGAAAAAGAGCTGCAGAAAGCAGAACTCCAAACCAGCCAAAAGTAGGGGAGAGAATACATGTTATATATACAGCCATAGCCAGGAATTACAGCCTGGAAATACACAGGAAAGATGTAATTTTTATGCAGCAAGTTTTACAGTAAAATTACCTCTTTTCTAGTAACCAGGATGTTTGGTCCATAGCAAGTTTTATTTTGAATAATCATGGAAAACCATGTTGTGTATTGACTGTGGGCAAAGTGAAAGATGGGTAACAGTGATGACAGCAGGAGCAATGGTTGTTAGCACTCAGCTTGCACACAGACATTGTCAAAAACAAGTTATAGTCCTTCCTTGCACTCATATGGGACAGCAGAGTTTGGGGTGATGAAGAATTGTAGTTTTTTGTACTGGAATAACAAAGACTAGACCTCTAGTCTCTGAGCTGGTGCACAAGTGATGGGGCCAGGTAATGTTTCTGATACTGCTGTTGTATGGACTGGTGATTCCATCTCCAAACCTGGCACATTTAGGTAGTCACTGGTATCATATGGGTGAAGCTGGCATGCACTGAACTTCAGTTTATGATTTTGCTTTTATTGCATCTTATTAAAGCATGAATGCCTCCCTGATATTCTCTAAAAGGTATGATGGTTTAATTTTCTGGTTATTCATTTTTATCACTATTTAGCACATTTTCTCCTTGAGGACTTACTGTTGAGTTCTTCATTTAGTGACATTGTTGCCCTTTTTAAATCAGCCTTCTAGAATTTAACATATGATGTTGCATATAAGGATGAGATCATTACTACTTAATTTTTTTCACTCCAGTAGTTTTTATATTACATGAACACCCTGATTAAACATTTATCTGAAAAAGGCCGTAATGAAAAGGAAACATAATTAAATATAGGAACTAAATATTGAACTCCTGACTTGAGGCTGAACTGATAAATGAAATTAAATTTCCATGGGAGGAAAAAAAAGCATTGTAAAACTCATCCAGTATTGCATTTTAATGTTTTAGTCAACCAGATCTACAAAGCAAGCTGGTTGTATCAACTACAGTAACTGTTAATTTTTCAAGCTCTTATTTAGAATGCACTTATTGTAATTGTGTAATGCTAGAGTTCCTTGGCCTTTGAAAAAGGAAAAAGAACGAATCATCTGCATTTAAAATTCAAGCAGCACTGATGCAGAAGAGTCGGGTCTGGCATAGTTTGGTTTTCCTAGACAGACTTAAAAAACAAAACAAACAAAAACCAGTAAAGGATTATACTTTATAAACAAGATTACTAAAGACAAATCAGCCTGTGTCCCTCATATAAATTCAGATGTCAGAGCAGACTTGCTTTTGGAAGCTGTGCATATCTTCCCTCTCTGCATGTGCACTCAGACTTCTTGGCACTCACTGTCCCTGAATCAGGAAGACAGAATTTATTTTCCTGTTGGACTAATTATAGTCCTTTAAAGAGATTGGTTAACCCTTCTTTTCCTACAGAGGGATTTTATCAGTGAATCCCATGTCAGAGGGAGGCTGCTGCTTGGGATGGCTGTCAGGGATGGGCAGTGGCAGTGCAATGATGCTTGCAGCCAGTCTCGTGTTGGACGTGTGCTAGTGACCAAACTGTGCATGTACAATGTACTGTTTCCAGAACTACACTCTGAGCCTGGAAATACTGCTGAATCCATGGCTGTGTGACATACAGTTGCAAAAAAACAACTTATGGTTAAAAGATTTTGGATATTAAAGTCAGAATATATTTCTTCTGCTTTGTACTTCGCACAAAGTGCTTTTCATCTTCAGTACCTATAGCATGGTAAAATTGCCTATTCCTTTCCTTCCTTCCTTCCTTCCTTCCTTCCTTCCTTCCTTCCTTCCTTCCTTCCTTCCTTCCTTCGGTCTGAAGAATGGTTGATTGTGTCTCTGATGTGGTGCTGTCTGGTTAGATATGAGGTGTGTATTGTCCTCTGGGGATGTTGAGCAGCTGACAGATGTGGTGTTGGGTACCTGAGTGATAAAGTGTGGGTTCTTGGGATGCAGACCACCTCACCACTCTGCTGTCATTTCTGGAACAGTCCCATGGGGAGAAGGGGCAGGGAGGAGAATTTTCCCCCATCACTACATTAATTGTTGTGCCATCTGTGTGACTGAGGACATTGGTGGGATTTTTGATGTGATATGAGACAGCAGCACTAGAAAGGGAATAATCACTGATCCACTTATTTTACTGGAGCTATTTCATGACTAATACCAGCTGCTTAGGAAGGAAAGGAAGCCAAGTGCCTGGGCTACTCAGCTCTCCCTCAGGCTGGGTTTTCAAAGCACAGGCCAGTGTGGGGCCAAGCAGTGGTGCCCAAGGAGTCCAGATTAGGCTAACAGAAATAAAGTGTTACCTTTGCAGTAGAAACTGTGTGTGCATGAAGATTACCTGAAACAATTAATCTTTGTTTCCTCAGTGCCTGGGTCTTCTCTCCTGGCTTTTGATTAGCTGTGATTAACCCAGCTGGGCTCTCGACTCCCAAAGGTTCCTGTGATGCTGGAATCAGGATGCTCTGTGTCTGTGTAGGATGAGGTGCCTGAACAGCTTGGAGTTCTCTGTCCCTCATCCTCCTTTTCTACCCTGTCCACGGTGCCTGAGCTGTGAAACTCCCCTATAGTGGATTCTGCTTCATTGATATGGATGTGGTTTTCAGTCACTGATGCATTTTCCCTTTGGAAATCTTTGTGTCCAGTTGATGCCCTGATGGACAGCCTTTGAAGAGAGCTGTTTTGAGTATACATTTGCATCTTTGTTTTTGCAACCAGATTCAGAGCTAGGTGGCATTTTTCATACAGCCTTGACTTGATTTTATGGCACCTGTCTTGGAAAGGGACTGGGACTGATGTTCACAGCCTCAACTCTTGCTTCCATAGGAGAAAGAAGACATCTGGAAATGATAATGAGCAAGTCATCACAGAGACCAAGTGCAAGCAAGGATTTTGAAATTCTTGCTTTTTGAATGAATGATGGGAATGCAGCTGTGACTCCATATTGGTTTATGAATGCTGGGTTCTCCATTAATATAATGCCTTTTGTGGGTGGAACAGGATGATGAGGAGAGCACAAACATTTTTTCCTAGCTTCTTGTAATTCCATTCATTAAGGTACTGGGAGTTCATTTATAGATCTTATCACCATTTCTTCTGCAAATGCCAATTAACTTAGGAAATTTAATAATGCTGTCACTCAACAAAAAACATTGGAGAAATATCTTCAGTGCTTTGTAAAGGTTGAAAGCATAAAACTTGAAAATACCTGAAAGGAGAATGAGTCCTATAAAAATTTTATATATGCTTCTCTGTGCTTGTTTCTTGGTCTGTGAATTTGGGATCCACCCTTATGAAGGGCTTTGAGGGATGAAAAAATGTTTTAATCTCCAGCTGCGAAGTGTGGTGGCTCTGATCCCCAGTTTGGAAAAGGGAGATGTGGCAGTTCAGGTGAGTTCATCATCTGCTGAGATGCTGAACTATTACAAGGGAGATCTTCAGCATGCAACGAGTATTCCAACCTTCCCAGGCTGGAAGGTTTGTGTTTAGAAGAAACAAGTCATGGGTCATTTTTGGTGTTAGATGTGTTTAGAGCACCTGCAAATTTGCCATTCTTTGTAGATGTATTTTTGTGCCATGTGCAGTCCTGACAGTTTTCTGCTGCCTGTCTAGCTTGCCCACAAAGGGCAGTGAGTGCTTTATTTAATTTGAAGGCAGCAGCACACACATTTAGCAGACACGTTTACCAGCACCAATATGACTTCTGTCACTTTTCAAAATGAGCAGTGGAGATAAGTAAGAGCAGGATGTGTTTGTGCCTCGATGAGCCAAGTCCTGGGGATGGGCAGCTTGGGGGGAAGTGCTTCCCAACTCCTCTGCTCAGCTGCTGTAACACATATTGTGTATAAAACGTGGTCTGAGACACCTGCAATAGCTTTGGCAGAACAAAATAGCAGAAGCAAAGCGTGAATCTGCTTGTTTCTTCTGATTTATGGATTTCATTGTAATTGTCAGTGTCACCTTAGTGGAAGTTTGTAAATGCAGCATTTCACTTGCCTGTCAGCTGTAATCGACTTCAGGTAATACAATTCCAATCCTCTGTAAGCCGGCAAAATTACTCCTTATAGGCTTCAGGAACCTCCAGCTTATTCAGTGGGGGTTTTTCCCCTCATCATGCAAACGGACTTGGCATTTGCTCATGTCTCCAGAACATTTTAATTACATTTTAAACATGTTAGGGTGTTTGAGCAGCAGTATCTGTGAGAAATGAATGTGAGAACTGGCTTTCTGACTATGAGAATAAAATTTCTTACCAAATTTTCTGAAACTTCTTTAGAAAATAGCACAAACTAGAGACTCTAGAATAACCTCCAAGCAGAGGTGTGCAGATACTACCATCATAGGGCAAGCTATAGGCATTACTTGAAGACTCTAATTCAGGGTGTAATTCTTGACTTTTTAGAAGCACAATTTTAAAATCACTGTGGAGTGGTTTGAAGTGATCATTTTGGGTGCTGGATACCATTATTTTTTAAATCCATCCTTGACAGCTCTAAGAGTTTTCTTATGTTTTAAAGCTGTGTGATCTTTAATATATTAAATTGCTTAATCTCTTTTTCATTATATTTTTCCTGAATTTCCAGTTGAGACTCGTGGGTACAGCACTAGGAATTGTTCTTATTCTAGGAAAATTGCTTCACCTTCATGACAGGCCATTAATTTTTTTTTTTAAGCTGAGGTTTGTGACAGCTCTACACAAAGGCATGCAAACTGAGTCATGTTTCATGATAACAGCAAGAGAGCATCTCAGTGTCAGTCCTGAGTCACAGTACATTGGTGCTGCTGGCACAAATAATAATTAATGGGTGCACATTCACTAGGCAGGACAAGTGTGAGTTCAGTCTGTACCCGTGGTGAGCTTTCCTTACACTCTGCACTTCAGGACTTGGTTTTCACTGGCCTTAAACCTGAATATTTTTCTTTTGTCCAAATATAATTCTACATAATTAAAAAACCCGAACTTGTTGCAGGGAGCCAGTTAAAGCTGTTGTATTATATGCGTTTTTCTAGTTAAAGCTGCTGTATTATATGCAAAGGACAAATATTTCTCAAGTGACATTGCTCTGGAAAGGGAGCCTGTGTCTCTGAGATTGTAGCCAGGAGGGAAACTGCAGAGGACAGGGCTCAGAGAGCTTGGGTGTTTGGATAGCTACTAGCACTAATTCTTGTAGCAAATGAGGGAGAACACACTGTCTAATGTCTGTTACTGACTTATCTTTATAGCAACATTGATTCTTTCCCACAAAATCAAAGCTTCCTGGGCGTCTTGCCCTCCTGTGCTGTCCTAGCCTTCAGGGAGCTTAGCACAAAGGAGTTTGGCATCCAGTAAAATAATTCTTCACTATGAGGATGGTGAGGCATTGGCACAGAGAAGCTGTGGATGCCCCATACCCTGTTCATGGCCAGGGCAGATGTTGCTCTGAGCACTCTGGTGTAGTGAAAAGTGTCCCTGTCCATGGCAGGGGCACTGGAACAAGATGATATTTCAGGTCCCTTCCAATCCAAACCATTCTATTATTCTATGATTCTGTATTAATTGCTGGGAGAGAAAGAGAAACTTGGTCAATAAGAACAGGCATTGCAGTTTGTTGAGATGGAAAAACATAGGACTTGCACAGCAAAAAATGTTTTGGCTTGGAATTGAAGGTAACTGCACATATCCAGCCTGAGTGGAGCAATGTCCCCCTGTGAGTTATTTCCCCCCTTATCTCTGTTATACACTGCTTAGCAAACTCCGAGTGCACTGTGCCCAACTTATGCTCTCTTAATATGAAATCTGAATGAAAGCTGGAGTCATATATCACTCCAGTGAAAAACTGCAAAAAGACTGGCATGTTATCAGTTGTTACTTCCTACAAGAGCAAGCTGTGTTGTGTGGTTCCATTATCTGATACTGAGCGGGCTGGTGGGGCTGGGTGCAGCCATTTAAAAATGTGATTTGTGTTTTTCTTCACAGAAATCAGCCTAAAATACTTCCTGGGGCTTTTCTCAGAATCTGTGTCAGTGCAGCGAAGTAACTAGTGGCAGCTCTGTCTCAGGAGAGTAGAAATTTAGCATGGTGACACTAATGTCTTTATAAGATGACCTAGATTAGAAATGTCTTGTTTTTGGTTTGCAGAATTCTGTTCAAATATTTAATATGACTCGGAGATGTTTTATTTTTTCGTTTCTTCCTGTAGAGACAGAAATAAAATTGTTTAAAATGCTTTTAGGATCCAAACAGTTTCAGTGGTGAGAATTCTAGTTCAGGAACTAGAATTAGAATCAGACACATGCAGTCTGCCCCCCTGGTCTACATACTGCTATGGCATGAATAGGGATGAGGAATTTCCTGTGTTTTGTCTGCTGCTTATGCCTGTATGGATTTCACCTTCAGAATTTTAAAAGATATATAGCTTACGAGTTAGAAGTTGGAATTAGATTATAAATGAGACTGCTGAAAATCCAGGTTGCCTTACTCAAAGCATGTAGGTAACTTCTTGTTGAAGCCTGGAGGGGTAGGACCAGTGCAATCCCGGTTTTGGTCCAGTCAGATCTGAAGTCCAGACCACAGAGCTGGCTAATCTGAAGCAGGTGCCAGGGATGGCTTGTCCTCACCAGGAAGAATTTGCTGCTTTTCCCTCCCATCTCTCTGGTTACTTCCTCAAGATTCTGCCTGTGTTTAAAGAACCTGAAATAATCTGTATAGGCATATGACTGGGATGGAGAAAGGACTATCCACTTTTTCTGTTAACATCACCATTTCCCCCATGGCATAAAGCTCCCTGCCAGTCATCATTTTAGCTCAATGCACTGGGATTGAATTCCCTTTGGCAGGCCCCATTTATGGTGTAGTTTCTGTGAGAGGTTGCAGATAACATAGAGAAACTGTCATGTACTCCTCTTACCCAGAATGGGAGGGACTCTGGGCCCTACATAAAGGGACTGCAAGCAGAAGAGTCCTGGACTTCCCCATGCAAAACTCTCAGTGAAAACAGTACAGCAGGCTTTCGGGAACAGCCTACTTCCTTTTTTCAGTTTCTTTCTTCAGGTTTTTTTTCTTAACTCCTTCCAGTCATGGTGACTTAAGATGGTGAGATGGCACAACCTTTCCCACCCCTCTGAAAACTTTTCAGTCCCTCGGAAAGATCATGCAGCTTCATGTTTGAGATTTTTAAAAGCACCAAGCGTTGCTGTCAGTCTTTTAGCTTAGTTTGAAAGTTTCTGCCCTCACCTTAGATGTGAACAGTATTAGGTGACCCTTAATTGCATTTTATTTATCCTGTTCTGTAAAATCCAAGGTATGAGACTGTGCTTTCTATATTTTTTTCTGAAGTGTTGGAGTGAGCTGCACCCACCAGTGAAACAAGACATCAGAGAAGGAGACCTGTGGGTCTTGAATTAGGATCATCGCCATGAAAAACAAGCAAGAGCTTCTGAAGGACTAAGAGGAGGAGGAGGCTGTGAGACACAGAGATTTGCTTTGTTGAGCAGGTCAGAGGGACAGGGTAGCCTGAGAGTGGTTAAACCATGCAGCAAAATAGGACAGTGGTTTACCAAACCAGTTCCTTGCAAAAGGGTTGAGTAAGTGAGGGGCTAAGCCTGGCCTTAGCTTAGATGCTCTCAGATTCTCATGCATTACTTGAGTCACTTGTAAAAATCTATGAACATTAGTGGAGATGGTTAGAGCCTGCAGAACTAAATTACTGTTTTGTAATGTAGGTGGGATTTAGAATGAAAACTGTAAGGTCTACACCTGCTTCTTCTTGAGTTCATGTACAGGGTTCATATCCAGTAGCACGATTCTAGAAAGGCATCCCCTTTTCCAAGAGGCCTTCTGGGATATCCAGTGGCAGTACAGACATGTTCCCTGAGCTCTTCCTCAAACATCCTCCTCTCTGATGGGCAAAACTACTCGAAGAGCTCCCTGTCAGAAGGAAGTGTTCAAATACCACAGGCATCCACAGTGGTGTGGCCAAAGTGGGTGGCCAGGGGATCGCAGAAGGACGGTAAAGTCAGACTGGATTGGGAAATCCTCTGGTTTGTTTTGGCTTTATCATTTAGCTAGGTTACTGTAATTCAGCTTTCCGGCTCTCATTAGGCAGTTGATCAAGCTGTCACCAGCTCTTTCTGCTGTTGCCATTAGAGAGGTAGAGAATAATGCCCTGTTTAACAGCACAGACAAAAATGAGTGTTAAGCACATTGCCACTGCCCTGACAAGCAGCAGTTCCATGTGTTAGCTGATTAAGGGGTGTTTTGTAGTAAGGTTGCATATTTACTAAATTTGACAAGACTAATACGTGAATATTCATAAAAGAACTGAGAGGCTGTGTTTAGGGACTCGAGATTTGTTGGTTTTTAATATAAAAACTGTTTTTAAAAAGCCCAAACTAATTATTTTTTAGCAAGCCTAGGTGCTCTTTTTTGCAAGCATTTCTTTTGGTATCAGACTCATGGTGCATGACAACAACATAGAATAGTAAGCTTTTCACTATTGAAGTGGAATAGTTCACCAAAAGTAAATGAGAGGCTGAAATGTTAAGCTATGCAAGTCTAATTAACTTTCAGCCTTAATAAGCTAGGGCCTCTCTAGCAAAATTAAAAACAGGGTTTGGATTACACACGGCAGCTACAGTGTGGGCTTAAAAAGGCATTTATTTGTAAAAATTTTCTTTTTTTCCCCTTTCTGATATTTCTGAGCACTTTGTTTTGCAGAGGCCCATTTGAAGTGGACTGCCCTCTGTCCCTCTCTTGTGTTCCCTTTTGTTCACTGGATGATTCTTTGCCCTCCTCTGCTACAAAGAGGCTCTAATGAGACTGCTCAGGAATTGAGGGGGGCTTGCCTTGACCTTGCCAGGACCCTCACGCTGTGGGTGAGCTCCCCCAGCTGAGCCTTTTTCTCTGGAAAAGGAAGCCCCATTTGGGCAATGGTTATCCCAGACCAGAGGGATCAATGTGTCTGGATGTGACATGGACAGAGAGAAGCTGGGCTGTGTCTGACTGCCAGCCTCACGTATGACAGGAACTGGAGGGAAGCACGGAGAGACAGCTGCATGTACAAAATCAGTGCTGGGAGCTGGGATGCTGAGCCCTTGTCTTGCCTTCCTGCTCCATGCTGAAGGGTTTCAGCAAGAGGTTGTGACCATGACTGGAAGCTATTTGAGAAGAAATGAAGTGAGGAAGATTTGCATCCCACTTCCTCAGCCGATGAGAATGTACAGACTTACCCTTCTGGCTGGTGCTGCACATGCAAGGTCAGCTTTTCTCAGACACAGAGATGTGTCTGATGCATGGGAGTGAGTGAGATGAAGGGAACGCTCACACTGAGTCTCAAAACTGTGACAGTGGTCTCAGAGACATCTTGCAGACTTTTCAGAGGGTATTCAGACAAAGCTATTCATAACTTGCAATGGTAGCTTGTTGGAAGAAAGACTGTAATAGCTCCTTATAACTCTCCAGCTCATCTTTCTGTTTAATTTGTGTCTGTACAAAGTAAATTTGACACTGCTGGATTTGTCACAGTCAGATGCATCATGCTCTGAAGATACTGAATTGTTTTCTGAAGTGAAGACAATTTTGAAACCTCTTAAAATTTCCATTTAATTTCTTTGGCCTGGCTGTTTGATACTGCACTCATCAGCAAAGCTTGATATTTTTTTTCCTTTTTTCCCCTGTCAGCTTCAATAATTTGGTTGAGGTTGAGAACAAGGATATTATCAGGATATGTTGAATCAAACTAACTTTGCTAATCTGTTCCAGATTCAAAATAGAGGTAAAACATCTGCTTTGGTTGTTGAGCAGAGCTCCATGCCAACTGTAGCATGCCTAATGTAAAGAAAGAGATGAAGTGGTGTTATGAACTGATCTTCATGTTCACACATAGTTACCCTGCTATTAATGGAAATAACCCTGTCATCGGCCTCAGTAGTTAAACATTTTTAATCTGAATTTTATATCAGTTATGCAGAAAGCAGATATCAGTGACTAAAATCTGCAAAGGATTTTAGTATTTTGTGAAAACAGTAATAACCGACTGTGGTGCTCTTCAAGAGCCCCACTACCTCTAAGAGAAATCAGGAAACATCAACTTTAGTCTTTAGTGCCTTTTTAAAAGTATCTTTCACTCTGGCTGTGTAGGAGAAGGGGAGTTGGGAGATTTTCTGAGTTTTTCTGGAGCTGGCAGGAGGGTGGCTGTGGGGGTGGCAGCTGCTGACCGGAGGAATGAGCTGCACTGTAGTGTGTAGGAGACAGGCAGTGGTGAGGCTGTGTGTGTGATGTGTGTGTGATGTGCAGCACAGGGGGAACCTGAGCAAGATCCACTTGAAATATAGTGGTAAGACTGAACAAATCAGATAGTTCAGGGTTTTGCTCAAGTCCCTAAAATGTCTTTTCCCTCCCTAAGATTGTTTTCATGATCCTGGAGGTTTGCTGTTGTCTGAGGTTTGATTTAGATACCCATGACAGCAGGACCTTGGAAATGTTGCAGGTTGCTGTTAAGATGAGGTTCACATGAAATTGTGATTGCAAAATATATCTGTCCTTAACAGAAACTCTGCATGAGCTTATGTGAAATAAACCCCATAGCTGAAATTACCTTCTGACGAGTGAATGAGATGGGATCTGAAATTCTCCTGGAGTCCTGCCATGTGTTAGTTAGTGTGCTTCTACCTAAAGGCACTAGGTTCCCCTTGAACTTCTGGAAATATTTTTATGGATTTCTTGCTATAGCTTACCCTTTTTGCATTAACCTTTATCTTCACATAAGTGTGGTGTGAGTTTTGTTCGGACTCCTTTGCTTTCATATGTTCAATCCTGTGCCTACTGAAGCCTGCAGAAAAGAATACCTTTGACTTTCAGTGATTGTTGGACTAGAGCTATTTTTGAAATACAGTCTTCTGCAGTTCACTGTTTGTAACTCAGCCAGATTGGTAACCAGTGTCTTGGTTTGTGTTGCCCTTAATGGAGCAGGGATGCATCCTCCTTGTGTGCAGCCATTCAAGCTCTGTATGTCTTGGATGGGGAAAACAGATGATTTCTTTTAATAACAACCTCTTACGTATTGCAAATAGTTCTCAGGTTTCCTTTAAATTGTCTTCTGTGTATTGTGACCAGCTCTGATTTGTTTAGATTTTCCCTGTAAATCATTTTTAGAGCTCTGTTTTGGTCTTCAAGTCAAGTAGTGCCCTAAACTAGAAGTCTTACTCCAGCCAGCCTAAACAGTACTGAGCAGTGTGGAAGGACCACTGTGTGCTTTGCAAGTCATAATCCTATTTTAAGTCTCTTCCTCCTTCAGAATGCTGTTCAGTTACATTCAGTTTACGAACTGAATGTAACTGAACAGTCCCAAACTCTTTCTTACACAGAACTACTGTGTAATAACTGGATTTCTCACTAACAGGCAGGCTGTGTTCTCCTCCATACTGAAGAGTGTCCTACTCTTCCACCAGCCTGGCTGTTTGTATGATTTGTCAAGGCGGTTATAAATTCTGGTCTTGCCCTCCAACGTCCTTGTGTAATCTCTTGTAATCCCGAAGTATATGCAGATTTATTATGGCACTCTCTGTTTCATAGCTGCCTTTTTTGTGTGTACAGTAATAGAAACCAGACCCTGTTAGCCAGCGGAAGTCCTGATCTTACCAAGTAAGATGTTACAGGATCAGATGCCCCTTTATAGTTCTCTAAATCAGGACTAATTTTCTAAAAATGAAAGGGTTTTTATTAGCGTGTGTGATGAGTATCAATGCATGCTGCATATATCAGATAGAGCACTTCATTACAGATGGACTGGACTATTACTTTGTCCTGCCCAGTGCCCAGGCTGCCAGATGAAAGGCAGGTCTTGCTGTGCTGCTGCACTGACAGAGGGCTGTGGAAAGGTTTTGTTGAGCCAGCTGCAGCGTGTGTAGTGGCCCTTGCACACGCTTGCCTTGGCAAGGAAGAGGGGTAAGTCATGGTTTCATAAGTGATAAACCAAAGGAAGATAAACTTGCAGCATTTCCGTTTCTTTTTTTCCTTTTTCTGCTTGGTTGCCATTGCTGCTGCCAGAGTTGGGTGAGGGCAGGATATCAGTGGTCTCCAGAGGATGTGGGGCCACTGAACGGAGCAGATGTCTCAGGTTAAGTTGTCCAGCTGCATGAACCCCTTCAGCCCTCAGAGCGTTCCCCCCTCCACACAGATTTGGTTCTAATTGTCTTTTTTTTTCTCTCTCTTGTGGAATTTAACACCTAAACAATTGGTTAAAAACAAATTGCTTGAAATGTGTTTGAAGAAAACTGAGCAGGAAATGAATCTTTTGGCAGGGTTGATGTTTTTCAAGCGAGTTTCTCCCCCAGCTGCTTTATTCTGAAATCTCTAGCGAGGAGCAGATGGGTCACTGGGGTTGCTGTTGCTCTGTTCTGCTCCCGGTGGTTTCGTGTCTCCTGAGGTTCAGAACCTCACGCTGCCTTGGCCACCTCTCAGCTGTGCTTCTGCTGGGGACAGCGGGCAGGGCTCTTTGGGAAGCAGGTGGTGTAACATGGCACAGAGCCTCTCACTTGGGAGCTGGCTTCAGCTGACTTACACCAGCTGCAATTTATGCCCCCAGAGATTTTACTCTCTGCTATGCTCTTGTTCAGAAACACTGCCTTGGTGCCAGGACTTCTTCCCTGCTTCTGACTAAATGATTGATGGATTATGGGGGAGGGGAAAAAAAAAAAAAGACAAAAGCTCCGGGAAACAAAATATAGATATGACAAGAAGTGCTCTAATGGATAAGTGGTGCAGCACATACTGCTGAAAACGTATAAAAGAAATTAGATTTTTTTTTTTTTTTTTGGTACTGCCATTACAATTACCTGACTGTTATTTAATGGTGTCACTGATATGTCTGTTGTGAGATATTACACAACACACAGTTGGTATCAAATCAAAATCCCTAGAAACTTTGAACAAACAAATTCAGGAGGACAAGAAAAATTCAGGGTACTATTAGATTGATTATCCTTAATCTTTGTAGGTATTCCAACAAATCTTCTTATGCTGTCTGTGACAGACTTTTTTCTACTAAAATGGGTAACAAGTGCTGGTGAATATAACAAATGTCATGCTACTATGTTTATTTTTGTCTCCTTTAAAAAAGCTTTCTTATTTTAACTAGTCTACATCGTGCTGAGTCTTTGTCTCCACTTGATTAATGTAACTTCAGTATGGTATTTATTAACTCATTTTCTGATCTGATCTGGAGGCACTTAAAAAACTCCACCCACCCCCAATCCCAAACGCCAAAACTAAAACCAAATAAATCAAGTCTGGTGGGCAGCCTCCAGTAATGAGAATGAAGGAAAGGACACTGGGCAAGCTGAATTAAACAGTCTGAGCTCTTTTCCTTTTTAGAAGTGATCTAAATTTAACAGGCCCAGAGTTATTTTGGTGCCTTTAACTGATAAGTTCAATGAGAGATAGGCAACTTGCAGCACTTTTCAGTGTGCAGAGGAATTTCAGGATTCCAGGAATGGCAGGATGTAACCTTCACTTCACCTGGAAATATAAGCAATTCTTGGGGCAGTTGATAGGCTTCCTAATGAAAAATGGGAGGCAGCCAAAATCCAGAGCCAAGCTAACACCAGAAATAGATCTGCCAGAGGCTTGTTTTGCACTGTCTAGAATGGCATATCACAAATTGTGTGAACAGAAATACCAGGCTGGGTCCAGCATTGCACAAGCAGGATCAATCCTGACTATTTTCCTTTTTAAGTATCATGGAAGCTTGACTAAATGAATGTTGTGTTAAAGTTTCAGCTGTCTCAATATGTTGTTTTCTTTCTTTCTCACTTGCTCAAAATGCAAATGTTTATTTGATAGTGTGTATTTATGATGAAAAGTGTTCAAGTGTGCATCATCCAAGAGCTCCAGCTCCCCTGCTCCAGCAGCATGGAAATGGGGCAGCAGAGAGAGAGAGAGCAAGGTTTAAATCTAGGAGAAGGCAAGTAGGAGAGGGGAAAGGCTGAGCACAGAGAAGACCAGGGTGCAGGTGGTGGGTGGGGATGCAGGGGTTTAGATGGTTTATTCTTGTTACTTCACAAGATGTGTCCTTCTGGGAAAGCGTAGTGAAGTATAGTCTGGTTTGCACATCGCTTACTAAATGATTATTTGTGGTTATGTTTAATTATAGAATCAGATCTATTGTCTTCTCTGTCTGGCCGGAGACAGGGAGTTTTGTGGGTGGGGTGCAAGCAAAAGCCATCAGGGCCTTGCTGAGTGGGAGCAGAGAGCCAGAAGCCTGTGGGAGCACAGCCTGGATTTCCAATCCCGAGCCCAGTTTGTTATTGCAAAGGCTTAGCTGTATTGCAGGGGAAATAATTTAAAGGCAGGTGATGCAGGATGTGTTGTGACAGCTCTGCTCCCTTTTCAGGGTTGAGCTATGCTCTGAGCAATTCAGGGTGTTCTTTTCCAAATCTAGTGTAAGCAGTGTTCAAAACAAGATCCTTAATGGAAGGTGTTTGTCAACTTATCATCAGAAAATCTTATTTCAGACAGCTCTACTGCTACTACTTCAACCCTTTTCCAGTGATCCTGCTTTTCCCTTCCTCCTTCATTAAAACTATTTGTATATCATTAGGGAACTTGGAGTTTTGGAAAATATGCTTGTTCACCTGAAGCTGAGGATGTGATTTTTCCCGTCCAGAAGATGCAGAAGGGTGTTTTGTTAGGCTGTAATTCCAGCCTCTGAAGATAGTCAATACTGGATACCAGGCATTCGGCTGGAGGGATGGGGGTGCAGGTCCTCCCCTGGGCCATGCTGCCCCGAGGCTTTGCAGTCTGCACCACCTGCCTGGCTGTGCAGCAGAGTCAGGTTGGAGATGCGCTGTTTCTGTAGCTGTTAGGGATTGCCATGTAGTTAGCAATGTACACCAGCGATTAATCTCAGGTTTTTGTAATGTTACCAGCAATGGCAATATCTACTGATCATGTTAGAATCATTCCAACTAATTCTGCACCAGATATTTCTGTGAATGCTCAAGTCTTTGTTTGGGAAGCCACTGTGGGAAAGTGCATGCTTACGTGGAACTACCTCTGGACCATGTCTGCATTGCATGAATTATTCAGACATTTAACAATTACTTAGAAACCGCTTCTGCCTTCCTGAGAGGGGAAAAAGAACCAAGCACACTGAGCATTGTTTGTACCACACTGATGGTCCTTGCAGACATCCTCTCTTGATGTTCTGGGTGCCCTTCAGTATGTGTCTCTTAGGGTTAGACCATACTGGGAGCCACAGGTGTGCACTGGGGTATTTTCCGTTTGGTCACTGAGCATTTTTTTGTGTTTTGATGAAGCTGCTGTTCATGATTTGATGAAAGCGTTGGAGGGAGAGGCTTTTAGCTGTGGGCTTGTGTTGTGCAGCCAAATACAGACAATCCCCTCCAGCACTTCTTTCTTTAAAAAGTTAGATAAAAGTTGCTTTAGAAGCTAAACATATGTTCTATTTGGAGTTTATTTATATAATTTTTAACCTACTCTCAGGAGAGCATAACAGCAAATGAAGCAGTGATCAGTTCTCCACTGCTCCTGTGTGCCCTGTGCTGTTGATGTGAAGTCCTTTTTATGGTCTGAAGGACGAACACAGTCTGAGGCTTGGGAGAAGCTGTTATAAATAACATGGATAGAAATGGGGGCCATTACAGGAAAACCCAACACTTCTTGCAATAAAACTTAAATGCCCATTACATCCCTCTAAGCGACTTAGAACACAGCATGGCAGTGGGAAAGCCATCGGTCCAGGGAAAGTGTCAGAGCACAGTTGCATCCTTTAAATGCTGGCCTAAAAACAACACGAAGATCTCTCAGGCTGGAAGTGCCTCTGTCACACAGAGGTTCTTTTTTAGCTTTGGGAGTGTTGACTTGTGTTTTTTTGAATACCTCTGTGTGTCATATAAGTTTGTTGGTCCTCGAGCATTCAAACACAGCGGAACAAATTGAAATAAATAGCAATGTGTAGGCATGCATGCTGTCCTTGCTTACAGAAATTGGTGTGCAATCCTTAAATCACTGGGCTAGTCTGCAGTAACTGGAAAGACATAATAGGATAGAATTAAATGAATTTTTTCTGCTGTGTTTGAAATGGTGCAGCATACAGGGTATTTATATCTACTCAGTATAAATATCCTAAGTACATTTGCTCATTTAGCAATGCTGTTACTTTGTCACAGTACTTCCAGGGAACCAGTACACTCAATTTACAGATTTGATTCTGTCCACTGGCTTTTCAGTAGCTTGGACAAGTATTCCTTAAGAGTCACTTAGTAAAAATCTGTAACTGCTATGTAACACCTCTTAGCAGCCATCCAAGTGCATTCTTCTCCAAAGCTCTGTGAAAATACTTTTCTGTCAGAAGTGTATATAGAAATTCCTACAACAGGATTGCACTCTTTGAATTAACAAATTAAGACCAAACTTTTTTTGTATTTACCCAGCAATTTTTACCCTAAAACACAGAAAAAGGCTAAGCCCTGATGCAAGGGAAATAGACAAAAAAGCCTGTTTAAAATTATCAGTATTGAGTAATTTCTGGACATGGAACCATATAAATACTAAGCATCAGGGAGATGCACTCTAAGAATTAAGAGAAATCCAGTTAATAGCTGTTCACTAACACACACTTGTAAGTTAAAATAGCATTTCAGATATTCGTGTGCTGTATGTACAGAGAGAGAAAGTCCTAAACTAAAATTAGGAAGAGGAGCATCCTTTTTGCTTTAGCCAATGGAAGGAAATAGATGGATGTGATGTGACATAGCAGACAACCGTGTAACCTTGATTAGTGGCAGTACATTCAAAAAAATAAAAAGAGGTGTTTGGCAGAACACTGTGAGAATCAATACCACTTTGAAATGATTGTGTGTCTTGCTGCATTGCCTTGCTAGTTACATGACTACATGGACATATCCAAGTGTTTAGTCCAGGAACTTGATCTAATGCCATTAGAACTAATAAAGGATCACAGTATAGCTTCTTTTCACTTGCAGGAACAAATGGTAGTCTGTGAGATCAAATGGGCATGGGAGTTGATCATCCTTTCCCTATCTGCCTCCACCTCCTGTCAAACAAAAATCTGGCTTAAATAAGTCCTGGTTAGTGAGTCAGGATGTCTAAAATCAAGGCGAAATGTTCAGTATGTGTCACAGTTACTAGCTATTCAATAAAAATACTAAATGCTAGGAGGTTCAACACGTGCTTTGGACATAGTAATTAAAATGGTACTTGAGACAGTCCCCTTAAATGCTTCATCTCTGGAATCAGAGACTTGCCAATGCTCCTTGGCAATAGTGACATCTATGGAGGAGGATTTCCCAGTGTTGGACTTTTTCTCTTGGAATGGCTTGTTGGCTCTGTGGAACCCAGCTGAACCACAGGACATCCTTCCATGTGGGTTTAAATTCTGTTGCTGAAAAAATCATTGTGCCTTCAGTTCAACAAGTGAATTTTACCTGGTGCATTGAAGTCCAGCTTATGATTGCCCTGCATTCAATAAAGATAGGAATATGTTGTAACACTGGAAGGTGTCTGCAGACAGAATTTTATTTTTACTAAAATGCTTGTTACAACACAATGTAAAGAAACCTCTGATAAAACTTGGTAAGTTTCATACTTGTCATAGTAACTCTGTAGAAAAAGTATCGTGGAAAGGTATTTGCTAGCTGCTGGAGTTTATTTTCAGAAAAAAATGTGAACACTCCCAAGTGAAATTCTCGTTAAGAAATTGGAAGCTACAGAGAGCCAAGCTGATGAAACAGTTGTTTATCATTCCAAAACCCTGCACCCTTGCTTAATTCTAATAATAGGTATATAAAATCTGCTCTGTGCTTGTGCTTTTTCTCCTCTTTATTATAAGAGTTTAACAACTTCTGAATTTGAAGACTTTTAAAGTAAAATATTTCTGTTAATGAAATAACCCATTAATGATGTCACAAATTTCAGAAATTATTTCCAAAAATATAATTAGGATGGATCACAATGTATCCTTCAGGAATGAAAATTAAAAAAAAAAAAAAAAAGTTGTTTGAAGTCATTGATGCATGAATATGGTTATCACTGAAGATCCCAAAAGTAATCTGTTCAGGTCATTGGGCATCCATCATCATCATGTGTATGTAACTGCACGAGCCCCATTCCATCCCTGTCAGCTGCTGAATGGAGCAATACTTTTTCCATTGTGCTGATGGATGTGGATGCATCTTCTCAGCTTTGACCTCAAACTGAGCAGTAATGCTGCAACACAGTGCTGACATGTATTTCCTGGACAGGTCATTATACTTGATTGCACATCTTACACAGAAACGGGTCTCAATATGTAATAAAATTGCCACAACAATAATACATTCTCATTTCAAAACTAATAAATTGAAAATAAAGTCGAATAATGACAGAGTGAATTAGAAAAATGGCCAGCTGGAGCAGGCTGCACAGCAGTGACTCAAGATGGTTATTAACCTGTACTGGTTTTATCTCCTCTTTCCAGTTTGCAGGCTCTGATCATTCTCCATTATCTCTGTCTCTTGCTGCTACAACTAGCACAGATAGATTTTATCGTAATTAATTTATAAAAATTAAATCTTATAGGAGAAGAAGATCTGAAGGATGAGGCCTTTGAAATGGGTATATGGCAACTGTCTCCTGTCAGCAAAGGTTATGTGTATCAGTGGTGGGAGTTTTAATCTGCTTCAGAGGCATCATAAACACTGGGGTTTGATCTAAGAAATTGCAGGTGGATGATGTGACCATGGCCTGGAGGACAAAAATGGAGATGAGGATCTTCTGTATGTTACATGTCTAAAGAGCACAATGTTATTTTCAGTCGGCTTTCTGTGTTAAGTAGCTGCTGCTAATTAGAAAGGTCAAACATTTCCTGTGAAACCAAGTATCTGATTCAGATTTCTGGCAGAGAGAAGGGTCAAAGTGTCTTATTGTAGACTTTCTTTTTTTTTTAATGTAATAATGCACAGTACTTTACTCCCTCCTTTTTCAAAAGAGAATCATTGCCTGTAACAGCACTTGCACTTGGTTGTTTGTTTTTGGTTTTTTGTTTTTTTTTTTTTTTAATCGAATAGATATGAATTCTGAGGTTTTTTTCTCTTGTCTCTGTCTGAGGTCTCACTTTAAATGTCACCAGTCTGGCTGATCCTTTTCATTGGGTGCCGGGCATACCTGCAAATGGGTTCAGGGAAAAATCAAAGATGCTGGGGGTATTTGTTTCATGGCTACTGGATTGTGTTGCCATTCAGCTTGAAATTGAGGAGTTCTCTGCTTTCCTGGTTTTTTTTTTATTTTATTTAAATATTATGATAAATGCACAGGAAATGCAAATATTTTGACGCGAGCATCATAATTTCATAAACATTCACTGATTTTCATAGCTGCTAGTTTTAGGAGAGAAGGGAGCAGACTTGGGGCTGGTGTTTGCATCCTCTGTTGGAGAATATTCTCTGCCTGTTCTGACGTGGTTGGGAAGGGAGCATGCTAAATTATTCAAGTGAACTGCAATTTTCCCCCTTTCTTTTTAAACATCCATTACAATATGTAAGACATAGACAGTTGTGATGAAAGATGTTGCTTTAGTCCTTTTCACTTTTGGAGGAGTGGCAAGAATGAAATTCCAGTATGAATGTTTCTCAAGGACATAAGGGATTAGTATGTCTTAAAATAGACACCATTAACTTAGAAATGTGTTTTCCACATTTGAATAAGAAAAGATAGGGAGGAAATGGTATTTTCTTTGTTCTTTCGGCCTGTTTTGTGAATTTTGAGATAGCCTGTTTACAAGACAGTTAAATTCTGTAGAATCTCAAGAACCATTATGGTTTTACATGCTTAAGTAGTCATGCATGCTACTATTTTACAGGATTATTTTAGATTCTGGTGGTTGCATGGCACCACAAACTCCTTTTTGTCATGAGGCACCCAGGAGTGAGACTTGTGGGGCACACGCTGCCTTCAGGAGGGTGCTGGTGAAAGTGGGGCACGTTTCACCTGCTTTATGGGATAGGGATCTTTGGGAATTGTCCCCTTCTTTTCCCGAGTCTCCAGCAGCACGGTTTATCTTCTTTTAGCTCTCTTCTTTGTGCAGCCAGCTCGGTTGCTCACTCAGAGCTTTGCTGCCAAGGTGGTCGGAAGGAGTGAAGTCAGCAGCTCTGGCTCAGTGCTGGGCAGTGAGCGCACTCAGAGCTCCCTCCCTGCCGCTCTGGAGAGCAGCGAGCATGGCACATTGTTTCTCCTGTGGGCCTGGTTATTTATCTCTGCATTCCGATTCATAATGGCATAATAACAGGCTTGAGACAATAAGATAATTATTTCGCTTCTTGGGTGATTAAAATTAACTGCGCTCATTGCGTATTTATTCAGTAAAAAAATACAAGTTGTTTAGTGATTGCCCAGAAATTCATTATCTGCGTAATGTTCTGTTTCTAAATGTGTATTGCATGGCCATTAATCCGTGCCAAGAGCAAGTATGCAGCCCTATCTGATGTAATTAGTTTTCCCCTTACATGCCAGGGAGAACATCTGGGCTAATTGCGTGTTGTTGAGACAAAAGTTGCCGTTCTAATGGGGGTCCTTGTTTGTGCACACACACACTCATTATAGGTACAAACACGCTGCTGATTTCAGTTTATCCTCGAGCAAACTCACAGCTCTTACTGATGAGATACTCTTGGTGATTTGGTACTGGGGTCACACCATGTCTCTGGGCAGCTTTAGCAACTGTTAGCAGGATTAAAATGCTCTCAGTTTAAAGAGAAAATAAACAAACCTGTAATGCTCCTGTTTCTGTTTTCTTTTTCCAGCCACCACTGGTCCAGGCCATTTTCAGTGGTGATCCAGAAGAGATACGGATGTTGATCTACAAAACCGAAGATGTCAACGCCTTGGTATGTGACTTGGCATGTTGTGCACCATGCTTGTGGACTGTGGCAATGACAGTATTAAAAGTGTCCTCAGTAATTAACACATAACAGAATGGAATTGATTGGGAAGTAAGAGATTTGGGGCTTCGGTGGTATCCTACATAGGAGTCAATGTAATTATCTCTAGCAGATGACTTTAAATTTTCTAAGTGTATGGTAATTATTCCAAATGTGCAGGTCAGTCAGGGACATAAGTTTTTGTCTTACAGAGAGAATGAATGAAAACAGCTGAAAATTGCATATTTTTACTCTCTGTGGGGTTTCCTTTTATGAAGAGTCTTTGCAGATCAGAAGCTGTTATGCATTTGACTCTACTTGAACTAAAGCTTCACTATAATTCTCAGCAGTGAGAGTAAGGAAGCAGAATCTTGGCCACAATTTGCCCACAAAGGAATTACTGTTTTGCAGATTGGCTTATTCCAGCCAGAATGGTAAGCAGCTGTAAACAAGTAGTAGTTGAATGCTTTGGCAATGAAAAAAATGTCTCCAAGTCAACTTGGTCTTTTTGCAAAAACTGGGGAGGGTTTTTTCCCCCCTCTTTGATTTTAACTTATATCCGGACTGTTAGAAACAAGTCCTGCCAGTCCTGACTACAATCTGTGGCCTCTCAAAGTGGTGAGAATATAAAGCAGAAGCAGAATGATAATTTCCAGGTGTTTCCTGGACTTTTGAATCAACCTTCCTTTTCTTCATGTCTTCCTCTGGTGTAAAACCATCAGTTTATTCATTGCTAACTCCTGTAGTTGGTCTGGTATGGTCTTGGCACTGCAGCTTTTGCAGGTAGTGGGGTCCAACTGTCTGGTTCAGAGCTGCCAAAAGGAGCTGGAGAGGTGATCCTACAGATCTGGTTGGCTGGGGCTCCACCCCGTTTGCTGTCCAGTAGAAGGAAAGACATGCAACTGTTTTAAATCTGATCCAGGACCTTGATGTTAAACTTCCCCCATAATTATCAGTACCTGATTGTTTTCCTGCAAGTTCCTAAAAGTGCTTCCTTAAAGAATCATCTCCCGTCAGCTTCCTCCTTCCTTGTGTTTGCTGATGATCTTAATAAACCAAATCAAAAAACCAAACCCAGCCAAACAAAACCCCCTCTGCAAGGTAGGGGAACACCATAGTCGCAAAATTTCCTGTGTTTCACACTGGATTTTCGAAACAGCATTTCCTGTACAAGGTTATTGTGGGTTTTTCCAGTGTTTTTCTATCCTTTGCCTGCAAGTTGTGTTAGTGATGGTTGCTAGGGAGATGCTCTCAGCTGTCAGGTGCAAGATTAGATGAAGAATACGTATCTTGCAGATGAGTCCCATATTACTTAATAGAAAAAGTAATTGAATGGTTTTGCCCAGAATGCTGCTCACAATGCTCAAAATCCACCCAAGAATGCTTTGCCTCGCAGGAGCAAAACTCAAAGCTGTTCTTTGAAGTAATTAGAAAAATACTGGTCAACACAAACTCGGAAGGTTGTGTTCTGAATAGTGACTGCAGGGAAGTGTCAATTCCTAAAAATATCACCGAAGAAAGATGAAAAGATTTCCCCCTCATTGTGCTATGAGCTGGCAATTTGCATTGCATGCTTCTGTTTCTATTTTAAGGGTGTTTTTAATTACTTCCATGTTAGCGTTTGGTTGCTCACTTGAGAGGAAACTGACACTGCTTGGCAGAGATTTGTCCTTTGTTGATCATTTTGGTTGGCTGTGTTAACACTGGAATTGTTCTAATATAGGTAGGACAGGGATACGAAGTAAAAGTCTGGCTTTGCAGCAAGCTTTGGGAAATTCTGAAGTTGAAAAAATCGAGTTTTGTTAATCTCCATCAAGAGAAGTATTTGGAAGACAGAAGAAAAAGTGTATGGAGAAACAACTCAAAATTAGGAATGCATGTGCAGACATCCCAAGAGACAATTAATCTCGGGAAAGAGTTTGGAGGAAATCAGAAGTTTAGAAGATTACTTTTTTTTTTTGGTCTGGTAAAATAATTAGTAACTTCCCAAGCCAAGGACTTGTTTGTTGATGGAAATGGCTACATTCTGCATACTGCTCCAATTGTGACTTCTATTTTGCAACAACGTGAAATCTGTTCGGATTACAAGTGTGGTTTTAGTTCATTCTACCACCATAATCATCACTTGGACCTCTCCAGTCCCTACCTGTGCTTTGGGGGCATATGATGACACTTGTGCCCCCTGAAGGCATGGACCCTGCTATATTTAGCTGGCAATGAGCAATTCCCTTCCCTGGGTACTGAATACACAGCCTGTTTTCCCAGGACATTGGTGATGTCCCTTGGACAGTCCAGACTGCCAGATTAGGTGCAGGTAGACATCTCCTACACTTGCTGTTTGGTACATTCAGAAGCAGCAGGTTGATCATGCTGTGTGTATATGGGGGTATTTTGGGGTGCTGTTTTTACTTAGGGAAGAGTGGGAGAGAATGACCCCCAGAATCTAGGGACTAATCTGGATCCAGCTGTTACCCCTTTTTTGGGATTCATAATACTTGAGCTGTGCAGCAAAATCCAGTTGTTGTGTGCAGTGTTATAAAGCAAAATCCTTCCTGTGGAATTTCCATTTCCATTTTCATCTCTGTCTTCCAGTTGAGCTTCCCTTAAAAATATCCAAAGTAAAAAAAAAAGTCAAAAAACCTTCCAGCATTCTTCCCCATAACTGATGCGTTGTTTGCCATTTCATTTCAAAGTCATTTCATTCTTTCTGTTTTTATTTTTTATCTCCTAATGCTGTGTTTTCTCTTGGATAGAACCCTATTGCTAGCTGCAGAGTGTCTGCAGAGGAACAGGCAGCAGCAGCAGCAGCAGAGGTTACAGGGCCATACATGCAGGACCATGGATTTAGGGGCTGTTTTATTATGAGATATGGAGGGCAGGAAAGAAGCCATTATGGAGGCACATGTATGTGTGCAGTTCATTACTTTTTTCCTCATTATCCTGCTTGGAAAGGCAGATTTGCAGGCCTGCCTTGGTCAGGAGGATTCAGGCTTCATCCAGGTCCTTCCACATGCACACAAGTTCTGTATATTCCTGTACTATTGCCAAGCATGTTTTTGGAGGTGCTGTGAGTGCTTGAGAGTACAAATAGGCACATATTTAGAGTTGTGTGTTCTGAAAGACTTTGCATGTTTGAGATAGCTGAAATGGGTATTTAGCCTCTAGCAGTGCTGTTTAATATGCTGTTTATTTAAGTGGGAAGTGATGAATTTTTTTCTAGGGAAATTATGAACAATTCTCCATTATGTAGCAAAATTGAATATAAAATTACACTGATGTTCGCAATGCATGGTAACTAGCATGACTTCTGTTTAATTAAATTTTTTTTGGCTTAGAATTTTTTTTAATATTTTATAGAGAAAATTTTTGAACTGTGAATTAGGTTCTGCTGGAGAGACTGAGAGTCTGAAATATCCTGGGTTGCATTGCAACAGCGTGGTAGTGTAGTAATGGTTGTTATGTTATATATATCTGTGCTGGTGTCTCATCTCATCAGTTTGAGGCAGTTAAGGATGTATAGACCATTAAAGTCTTGTGGCAGGGTTTGACTATAACTGCATTTTGTTTTCAAAGGTAGCAATATCAGCCTGAAATATTTGAATTTTCTAAATCTTTTCCCATCCTGAGTGATGTGTGCTCCCATGCCTTAAACCCCCCCCATCCAAAGTCAATATTGTGTTTATAAAAATGGAGGAGTTGTTTAAGTCTATCTTTGGAGTCTTACAGTAAATACCCATAAGCATCAAAATATTTCTGTTCTTTATGATAACAGTTTCTATGGGCTCAATCTGGAATTAGTAAATAATTTTTAAAGTTATGCTTTTCTAACATAAAAGTCACATAACATAAAAGACAATTGTCAGATGAGGGGTGAGGAAGAAGATAATTTTTCTTGTTCTAGAAGATCAAAGTATTTGCCTCTTCTGCTTCATGAGCACTTGGCAATTTAAGACTCAGTCCAGAAAAATCTTTATTTCTGAGGCTAAACTGAAGACTATGGGATGAGAGGTGCTGGAATGAGGATCTGCATTTTCAGATGAGAATTTCTGTTACCATGCAGAAGAAAGAGCACAAAGCCTAAGTTCCACAACTTGATTTTCACCTTCACCTGTGGTGCTCACGGTCGAAAATTTTGGTTTACTCTGTGAATTACAGGCTTTAATAAAAGAATGTATGAGGAGGAGGAAATCCTTGAAGCAGCAGAGATTTTCTTGGTACACCATCAGCTTTTGGCTCTGAAGAGTTGTAAATAGCCCAAGAAGTAGGTGCTCATATGCTTTTAGCCTCTTCAGCAGCTCCTAACAGTTCCCAATATTTAATTTTTCTGAAGTCAACTTGTATCTGAAAATTTGTTTGATGGTTGTGCTATTTAAACGAGATATTCTCAGATGTAACAACTGTAAATGGAGTGAATGAGCAGGAGGTTTGTTTCTGTCATTATTTTGGTTAGACTTGATCAGTGGAAGTTATAGTCCTTCATGTGCTTTATTCTGCCACCCAGGCTCATTTTGAAGGTGATGGAAATCCAAAGGCTTCAGTAACTTCAGTTTCTGTGGTGGATTAAACTCTTTCTGTAAACTCCAACTATTCCTGTTAGCTGCTCAGTCAGTTTGGTGACAAAGAAAGGATACATACATTTATTTTCTGCAGCAGTTGCACTTACATTTTAATAGTAAATAACTCTGTCCTAAGCATAACCTGATCTGAGCTGTTGCAGTTAATATCAAAATTCAAATCCATTCTCTGCTTTGATATGTAGGCTGTGTTGAGGAGAAAATATAGGCCCTTTCCTTAATGTGCCTGATTATTTTACATGTGCTGATATGATTCATTCAGCTCACTGTTCTGCTAGTCTTCATCTAACCCAGGCTCTGATCCAATAAAGCACTTAAGGACTAGTCTAACTTTAGGCCTGTGAGGGCCTTATCAGGGCCACTGTGATCACTTGAACAGTTTAAGCATGTGTTGAGTGTTTTTCTTGCTGAGTCCTTCTGTTCCTGATTGCCTGTCTGTTAGATTCTTAGTTTCTCTTACCTGTATTTTTTAAATTAAAAAAAAAGCGTACAGATAATGTTAACCTGCAGCATCATCTTTTCTGTGAGCTAATATAGGCTACAAATACAGTTTTCATAGAATCATAGAATGCTCGGGGTTGGAAGTGACTTTAAAGATCATCTCGTTCCAAACTCCTGCCATGAGGGGACACCTTTCACCTTTTACTGGACCAGGTTGCTCAAAGCTCCATCCAACCTGGCCCTGAACACTTCCAGGGACAGGGCATCCACAACTTCTCTGGACAGGCTGTCTCAGTACCTCACCATCTTCACAGTAAAGAATTTATTCTCAGTATCTAATCTAAAGTTGCCCTCTTTCAGCTTTAAGCCATTTCCCTTTGTCCTATCACTGCACTCCCTTGTGAAAAGTCCCTCTCCAGCTCTCTTGTAGCCCCCCTTTAGGTACTGGAAAGAGAGTTTATCTCATCTTAGCGTGATTTTCTAGCCATTGTTTATAGCTTATCTACTGTCTCTTGCTGACCTTTTGTTCTTCTGAGAAGTGCACTTGAAGCAGGTTTGATTATTTCTCTCAATGCTTTTTGTAATCCTGTTATCATCTCTTCCCCCCACTTACTTTCCTTGCCTTGATAATGTATGTTGAGGTTTGGGGTTCTGCCAAGCCTTTCCTTGAAACCACAGTTTTTATCCCTGTGTCTGTGAATAGCCTGTAGTCTTTAGATCATTACTGATTTACTTTTGTGCTCCTGTTACCAGCAGCACAAGACAAGGGTGTCTGGAGCTGAATGAGTGAATGTTGGGGTGCAGGCTGGGCACTGAGCTGGCGAGCCAGGAGGTGTGGATGGGGGGGACCATGGCTCTGGGGGGGACACCATGACTCTGGTGGCACAGACAGGCAGAAAAGCCTCAGTTCCTCTGTTTTGGTACCAGTGCTGTGCACAGCTCTCAGGGGTGTTCCTCCAGTGCTCAACCACATGCTCAGCTGTGGGTGTCGTGTGTGGATTTCTCCCTGCTAGACTCCTGAAAATGCTGCCTGTAGGGCTCTGTGTGCAAGTGAATGCTGATATGTGCCTGGTTGTGATAAATGGAGAAATTTGAGTGGTTTTTTTTTCCTCTTGGAGAAATAAAGCTTAAATTCAGTTTGTGGCTAACTTGACTTTCTCTGAAAACTTGATTCACACTCAATATGATAGGGCTTCGTATTGATTTTAAAAACTGAAAGCTTAGAAAGCTTACTGAGTTAGTTATTGCTGTTACAGAAGAGTAAAATCTTCTGTTTCATGTTCTTTCCTCCCTCAGTGATCAAATTTGCATCAGATTTACAGTTTAGTACAGAAAATTGCTTATAATCAACAAAGCACTGGGTGGCCTTGATTTCCACGATACAGAAAATTGCTTGGTCTTGTATCATTAGCATCCAACATCAAACTGCTCTGCTCCTGCCAAACTTGGCTGTGTTGCACTGACAGGTACAATGGCTATTCCAAGTACTGTGTTGTACTAAAGAAGCTTTGTGCATTAATATCAACAAATGAAGAAAAAACTACCAAACTGGTTCTGTTGTTATATACATGGTTGATAATTCAGTGTATTTTTTGCCACGGGTAGCCTTGGGTCAGGGAATATGAGGACTGTGGAAGATCTCACATGCACTCATGTAGCCTGTAGGAGCTGTTCTGTGGTGTTGGCAATGAAGCATCTGAGAGTAACTTGTGATATTGGTTCCTGAGTGAACACTGCTGCCTGGACACTGCTTAATATTCTTTTAATTTGTCTACCATGTGAGAAAGCGAAAGCCTGTAAGAGATCCTCCCCTCTGACCTGTGACAATCAGGGTTTTGTGTAACCAGTCTTCTGAGTGTTCTGTGTGTGTGCCCAATGCAGCAGAATCTGAAGACTACGTACATAATGTGTGTTTCAAAGAACCCTACAAACACAAAAATTAAACATAAATTGTTCTGGTGATCAGTGGCTCTGTGCTTCTCAGTGCTGGAAAACAATTTTCAACATTCCCATGACAAATGGTTCTGCTACACACAATTGTCCACATTTACAGCATACTTTGAAGATATTCTAAAATAGCTTAATGTTGAAAGTGATATTTTTCATGACATTCTCAGAGATCTTTTTCAGGGACAGAGTGTAAATATTGTAGGGATTCTCTGTTGGTATTGTGTGCAGGAAGTGTTGAATTTGTTACCAGTTGAAAATATTAATGCTAGTAGATTGCAATAAGTTTGATTGATAAGGTCTCTTAGAACTTATTTTTGTGGTTCAGAAACCAAAACAAAATGCATTTAGGACTGGAAACCGGGATCAAATAGCACAATGAGCAGTATTAGCAGTTCTTGTGATTGTTGTTGCCCATATTTAGCAATTTCTTTTAAAGGCCTATGTTCTGGATTCAGCTGAATAAAGCAATAATTGAAATGAAAAAAACAAATCTTTAAAATGGACTCCTTAATTTGGAAAATTACAGAAATAAAAAAAAACTCTGGATGTATTTCAGAAGTTATATATATATATATAACTCCAGAAGTTTTATAAATACATATATAACATATATAAATACATACTATATATATTAATATTATAGATATAATTAGATAAGCTTTTAATATATATCACATATATATCTCTCATATATATGTGTATATATATATATATACACACACATATATATCTTAGCAATTCTTCTAAGTTTAAAGACAGATTTGACTGGTAATACTTTATTTCTGTTTAAGGGTCAATCAAGGTGTACATGCCCATCTTGGGCTGCTGTAGATATCCAGGCTGTGGTGTACAAGAACCTTTGTAGACCAAGAGGAGTTTGTATCTTGACCTTGTGTGTGGTTCCAGATAATTCTCCTGAGTTCCCCTTTTGTACTGTTGATGCAAACTGTATTACAAAGTCTGATATCCAGAAGCATCTGGATTATGTTGCTGTGATACCGAAGAGTGGAAAATATTTCTGAAAGAGATCCAAAAGATGCTGTCTTTGCTCATTTTAGCTTTGATTTCATATACTTGTAACAGGATATCAGAGTAAAGAATCAAAGTAATGTCTCTGCAAGGTCTGGTGGAAATCAGTGATAAAAAATAGAGGTTATTGGGAGGAAGTGTATTGTTAAGGTCTTGAATTTTGTTCTTTCACTGGCTGAGACTGCATTTCTACTTTGAAACAGAAATGCACACAGAAGAATAAATACATACAAATCCTTTGCTCTTTAACACTAATGCCTGCATTTACTGAGCATGTTTTATAACTGGACAATCTGTGGTTTTGTAGGATGCTGAGAAGAGAACTCCTCTTCACGTTGCATCATTCCTGGGAGATGCAGACATCATTGAGCTTCTCATTTTGTCAGGTAAGGTATAGTCCTTTACTGCTGTTAACTGGTAAATCAGCTAATTTTAAAGCATACCCAGCAAAGGGAATACCCAGCAAAGCATATATGAGGTTTGGGCATTGTTTATTTCTGAGTTTCACAGAGCTGGTTGCATTTCTTACAAGCTTAGAAAATATTCAAATTTGGTGATACAATCATAAAACGCAGCCTGTGACAGAGCAGAATTAATAAGCAAAGTAACTAGCTTTTAACAACTTATAAAGCTTTCAAACTGACAGTATTTGTGATTCAGAAACTTGCTGAAGTACATATTTGAAATGTGGCTTCACATCCTAGAGTACAATCCAAGAATTCTTGTTAAGCAAAAATTATGGAATAATAGCAAAAAAAATATAAATTCGCTTAAATGAATTCTAAGTGCTATTTACATTAGAACCATGTTTCTAAGAGTCAGGAAGTTTATTTAGATATTAGAAACTGTGTAGTAGGAAGTATCTAAACAAAAGAAATAAAAAACCTGTTTCCCAACTGTTGTAGTGACAGAAAACATGATCAAAATATGTCAGAACAAAGCATATAGCAGTCATCTCTCAAGAAGGGAGCATAATTCATGGCAAACTCCTGGATGTGCTTGCAGATTTCAAAGGCAGTGTTTTTCTAAGCTGGAGAACTGTAAGAGTAGTTTATGGGGATTTAAGAATGTGGGACTGAAAGGAACCTTATGGTACAAACTTCTAACCCCTCGCAAGCGACCTTGCTATGCAGTTGGTTTCACAAACTTGTAGACTGCTTCTTCAAATGAATTCCATATTTTTTTTAAGTTATTTCAGAACTCTCCTTTGATTACAAGGCACCTTCTAATTTCCAGCCTTGAATCCTAGAATAATTCAGGCTTGAAGGTATTTCTAGAGATGACCTGATGCAGCCTCCTGCTTAAAGCACCAAATTTCAAAATCAGTTCAGGCTGTTGATGGGTCCATGCAGACCACACAATCATATTTCTTTGGCTCTCCAGTCTGGCCAGACCTGAGAAGGCAGAAAATGAGAACTCAGCTTGCTGTAGCTATGTGTCTCCTCTGTTCGTTTTGGGGGAATTTTGGGTTGCTTAATTTTAGTGAAAGTAACTAGCTGGATGTACATCATACATCAGATCTTTCTGCTCTACCCCTGATGGCAGCAGAATGGTTGAAAAGAACACTGCTCTGCTGACAGATTATGCTTGGGTGGGTTTTCAATGTGCTAAATGCAAGTATGATTTTCTTCCTTGGGAGAAAGTTAATAAATTTAATCTGTGCATGTGTTCTTGCAGTGTGTGTTGTTTGTTGAACTGCTGTTCCATTGTGGTATGAGGAGATTGTAGGAGCAATGCTTTTTTTCAAGTTTTGCAAGCAACAGCACAGGCAATATCCTCAAAAAGAGAAAGGTGAAACAGTTTCGCTCATTTTTCCCAAACAGCATCCAGAAATGTCCCAGTGAACATTCCTGATGAGGGAGGAAGGCTTTCTAGAGTTCTTCTGGGACACTTAATTCCAGCACCTCACTGCCAAAATGTTATCCATGGCTTACAGGGTTTGTCTGATCAACAGCATGAAGTATAGGTGATCCATCTTGGGGAGTTTTTATATATCCAAGTTAGTGTGAAAAACTTAAAATGTGGGCTTTTAAAATTTGAACTTTGTGTCAGCTGGACTGTGCTGGGGTTCAGTCTGCAGGAACTCTGTGGCTCTTTCCCAACTACTTCAGCATGAGTCAAAATTAATTTTGTATTGTATATTCTACTTATTCATTGTTCTTTAATATCTGAAGTATTATTACTCATGATGAGTATGAATACTTGTATCCAAGAGCAGATTTGGAGGTTTCTGAGGCTTGGAGGAGCAGGTTTATGACTTGTTATGAACAACTCTTTGTAACTGTGATCTATCCATGATCTGGAGCAAATAATGATAGTAAAAGTCTATCATAAAATATTAATCTGAACATAACATTTAGTTACATAAGCAGAAAAACGTCATTGTCTGACTTAAAATGAGATGATGTGTTCACAGAGAGAAGGCACACAAACGCTTGCTGTTGGTGTCAAGCAATATTCTCAGCACGAGTAGAAGCTAGGAGTATCAACATATTCCATTCTGTACAGTGTTCAGGAGAGAAATTAAATTAAATGCACACCTTCTGAGATTTGTGGTCCATAAACTGGTGGTGACACAAATAAATGTAATGTCTAATGAATGAAATTTCTGCCCGGGTGGTTGGAGACAGACCAGGAGTGGCTTTCTAGGTAGCCACTGAAATGGAGTCTGGTTGGAACTGATACAGGAGAGAGAGTGCCAGATGCCTCTGCTGGTGTGAGTCACCCTGGCCCATTAAACCAGATAGGTTTACAGCAGCTCCAAGGTCTGATCCATAATGATGTGGTTCAAACCGGGGAAGGCTGCTGTGTGGTTTTGTTTTTCCAGTCTACATGAAAGCAGAGAGCTTTGAGCACTTCTTCACCTCCTTTCTGTCAGAAAGGAGGAGGAGCAAGGTAACCATCTCACAGAAGGAGTCTCTGTATGATCCCACAGTCGTGGATGTGCAAGAACAATTGCCTTGGCAAATACAAGCTGCATTCCCATTGTGCTGGTGCCTCTGCCCATCCTGGGCTTTGAGCCTGAGAGCATCATGTTTGAGCTCAGTCCCTTACCCCCTGCCATCTTGGCAATATTAGCTTGCTTTACTATTTCAGAAGGCTCTGGCTTCTTGCCAAGAAGCTGGCCTTACATTTTGGTGGGCCTGTTGCTGTGTCTTACTGGAGAAGTTGGAAAGATGCATGTAAATAATGACATTAATAGGCTAAAGAGTACAGTTTTCTTCCTCCATTGACTATCCCTAATATTGGAGATGTAGAATGTGGGTTTGGCAGATGTGCTGGATGACTGTACTTTGGTTATGATAGAGAGATGTTAACTTTATTCCTCAAAGCCAGCATCGAGTTGTTTATTTCAGATCTCAAAAGAAGAGAGGCAGTTTCAGATTTATTTCCTCTTCTGGCAGAAAACTTTGAGAGTGAAAAACAGAAAAGATTTCAAAACAGCTATATTTAAGAATAGTAGAATACAGAAAGTTTCCTTTCTGTTGATTTTATCTGTAACATTATATGTTGTCTACTTCAGACTCAAAGCAAATCCCTACAGCTAAGCCTTTCTGTCAGGCTCAGGAAGAGCATGGTGGAGAAAGTGAGGCTGAGAAAAGGCTTTACTCTGAAGAGTTTCGTTTTTAAAGTGGATATTTTATAGGAAGGGTGGGTGTTGTGGCTATCTGAAAGGATTTTAAGTGAAATCTTTAAAGCAACTTGTATTTTCAAGGAAGACTGTGCTATGAATGACACAATTTACACCAATCTGAGTGGTTTTCGGCCCTCTTTGTCCTATAGACACAGATTAATTCATGGATATTGTAGAAATGCACTGAAACGTGGTTAAGGTAGCTGGTCCAGAGTGAAGAGAGGGACATTGAATTTCTGGTTGACTTTGAGAATGTGTTGTGGGATGGTCTTGAAAATTTAAGCTTCTGGGATTTGTACACAGCCCATTTTAGATGTATTAGCATGTTCTAGAGCACTTAGTCTTTAAAATTGGATTTCTGTGTTACTCTGGTTTCAAAGAGCTCTCCTCAGGGCTGTCACAGGATGGGCCCCCAAGTTCCTGGAGTGTAGAGGACACCCTTGGAAACATGAGCATTGCTCTCCCAGTGCCTCTGCTTGATCATCCTTAAAATGACAGATATTTTCTGTCCCCAAACAAGTGTATTAGTGCTGGCGAAGTTTTTTCATTGTTGTTAACCATTGCTTGCAAACAACTGCTGGGAACCTAGAAGCTGAATTTTGGTGAAGGAAGTGGCAATACAAGAGGAAATGTTTTGAAACATCTCTTCAGAAGATGTATATCTCAGTAAATGGACAAGAGCAGGTTCTGTAACAGGAAACAGCTGAATTGTGTAGCTCCTGAAAAACAGAAATCACAAACTTATTCAACTGATGCATTGCAAAGAGAAAAACCTCTTTGAGACTCTCTTTTCTAAAGGGTGTTTTCCCAGAAGGCAGGTTGTACCACCAGGTACCAGGTTCTGAGGTGAATTTGGAGGATTGCCTCTAATTGTTGCAGTAGTTATGAAAGTGGCCTTGTTTTTCTTGCAGCCAAAAAACTGCATCCTGACTTGTGGAAATATGCAAGAACTTGTTTCTTCTCTAATTATCTAACACGATTCCCAATAACCACTGTGATTCACAGGCAAGCATCTTAATATTCCTGAGAATCAGCTCTCAGAAAGTACTGGTGATTCAGAGAGTGGGATTTATTAATTACAGCCTTTTGAATGCACTTAAGTTATGGTGCAAAATGAAGCTTTAGCATCCCTTTGTTCATGAAGTTCAGAGGCTCACCCAGGCTGTGTGCGTGACACCTGTGCTTCTCTGCATTTTTTTCTGCATGTGCTGCCCTTCTCAGGCCAATACTGCTACCTACAAACCTGTGAGGAACAATATTTTCAAGTTAAGACCTTTTAAAAATCAGTTTCTCTGGTCCTTATCACTAGATTTCCTTCCTGAGGTATTACATCAGTGAATAGCTTTTGTAAACAAATCTTTCTGATCACACGAATGCACAGGATACCTTTCTTTTTAAAAAAAAAATTTTGGGCCTGCAGTCAGCCAGAACCACTGTAGTTGTCAAATATTCTTCCTTTATCATTTTTTCTGGTAAACCAGCCCAAATCCATCCTCTTGGCCAGCTGCCCTTGTCAGAGCACCTGTCAGCACTGAACTGCACAGGAGGCAGATGAGTGGTCTTCTTCATCCCTGCTCTTCTGCTGTTTGCCCAGTAACACCCACAGAATCTGATATACTAAGTGCCTAGTTTTTTCTCCAACCTGAGCATTTCCTGGCCCTGTTTTCTTGATCCCAGCAGGATCTGCAAAGCAGGGAAATGGTTATTTTTTGGTGGTCTGCCTGATGGAGCTGCAAACAAGAGATGATTGCTGAGGCTAGTTCTTTTGTGTCCTATAACAAGGCAATTCCTAATAATAGTCCTATCTATCCCGTTCCTTTCTTTCCGAATCCTGCTTTATCTGTAACATCTAGTGATGCCTTTTCAAGGAGAACATGGTGCTAGGAGAGTCCTGGGGGCACTGAGTGTACCATGCACTCAGCTCTGGTCACTGGGAAACAGCTGGGCAAGGCTCTCAGTGTCACACCCAAGGCGTGCATGTAACCTCTGCTGTTCGTTTGCAGGCGCTCGTGTCAATGCCAAGGACAATATGTGGCTGACTCCTCTCCATCGAGCAGTTGCTTCAAGAAGTGAAGTGAGTAAGATTTGATTAGCCTGCTTTTACACATAACCAACATGCTGGGGGAAAAGCAAACCTTGGAGAGCCATGGTGGGTGGCATGGGCATGCAAAGAGGGAAGGCATTTCCTGCAGGACATAGCAGCTGGAGGCCAGTGTTTACAATTACCTGTAGCTGCCCCTTGAGCCTTCATGTGCTGGATTTCCACTCTGCTTTACATTACCATAGCAAGTCACAGGGAGCAGTGAGCAGGACTCACATGGGAGAGAGCCCACAGTGGTCTACGGTGCCCACATCATCTTCAGGTGGTGAAAAAAGAGGAATAAATCCCTGTGGGCGTGTGCCTGCTGTGTGTGTGCCAGAAGGGAGTGGATGTGGATGTGATCCAACATGCATTACCACATAATTTGTTTTGGTTAATTACATTTCAAGGCATCCGTTAGGTTTTCTGTTAATGCATTTGATTCGTGCAGAAGGGAGGATTTGCCCATATTTCTTCCACTTGACAAGTAGAAATCTTCTGGCATCATGTTGTACCTCTTCCATTGCTATCTTAAAAAGGAGCAGCAATACCTACCGGGAATGCAGCTCGGGCATTACTCTGTTTTCAACTGCACCATTATTCTTAGCTTTCCATTGTGGACCTCCCTGTCTACTTTTATCCTCCCAACACTTGGTTTGCAGTGAGCCCAACTGCAGACGGAATTGGCTGCTGGGGATGAGGGGAGGGGCTGTCAAAGAGACAGAGGGTGGCTGTCTTCCAGAGCCTGATGGACTCGAATCACCTCCGTAACAGTCCAGGGCTTGCCAAGCCTGGAGGCAGGAATCCCGGGCTTGCTTCTGAACTCAGGCATTGTTTGGCTGCTGGCTGAGCTTCCCAGCTGCTGGCATCCCCTGAAACCCTCTGAAAGGAATATCTGATACACCATGAATGCTGTAATGAGGCAAAATACAAAAAGCCATGTTGGAAAACAAAGATCAGACTTAAACCTTGAAAAACAGCCACAGTCTTTCTGATGCGGGAATTGCAGTGTGCTTGGTTTCTGGTTTTGGATGTGTCAGAGTACGTGATTTTTATCATCAGTGACAGTCCTAACACAAAATGTATGTCTTTCTGTGGCCTTGTGTCCATTCTTTAACTCTTTGTCAGCTGAAGCACAATGAGAAAGTGTGCTGGCAGTTCTGGTACCTCTCAGTGAGTGCCCAGATGCATTAGGGAGGCAGCAGGGGAAGGCATCCCTTTCCATGGTCTATTTCATAAACATATTCCGCTTTCTTCTCCTGGCAGTTTTTCTTCATTATTTTTACTATAGTTGCTACTTTTGGTAACAACCTGGAAACAGAATTTATTATTTTTTAGGCTCTTTCAGTGCTGCTTTTTTGACCTTCTTACACAAGTGAACAAATGTGCAGCTTTAATGGTGATAGTAATAGATAGCTGTAGGTGAATTCAGAGTTCCCAGTGACAGAAGAAGATGAATTAGTGGACCAGAAGTTGACCAATAGGACTTGGTGTAGTTTGGGAAGTTCTTGTGAGCACAGTTTTTTTTAGAATGATCACTGACAAATTTTAAGTTTTATTATCAATCTTTTACCATAAAGATTTCAGAGGATTCAGAAGTTCTCTCTTTGAATCCTTTTATATGTTGATGAAAAGAATGGACACTTCTTTACTTGTGTCTTAATGATTTTTCAGGGGCTTTAGGGATTTAAATGTTTATTTACAAATCAGCAACCCTTAGGGTGTCTGTGTAGGATTGTTAATGGATGTATCAGCTTCCAGCCCTAAACAGTTTGAAAAAGTTAAGAGATTTCATTGTGATAACCTGGGGTAGCTCGACACACTGACTGCAGAGGCTTACACCATAGCTGGGCACTGCATGCATATGGAGAAACTACCATAAAAGTGTAAAGCTCATGCTCTCAAAAACAATATAATTAAAACTTTTCCATAAGGATTTTAACTTTTGATCCCAAATCTGAAAGAGTAGCAGACTGCAGATGTAAACAAACATGTGTAAATGTTTTTCTTTTAAAATCTAAGTATTTTTAGCTTCAAGTATTCAGTCCTTATTATTTACTTCTAAAAATTCTCGTTGACTTTTTCTCTCTTTCACGAAGAGTGCATGAATTTTCCTGCTGACTTCATGTCCCAGCTGGGTAGGTCTCCTGTGAATTACATTTAAATGACTCTCAAAATAGTAGGCCTGTAATTTAAAAAACAAAATCCTATTGAGACATCAGCAGTCATACATCATTATTGGTGCTGTAAGAGCTGCAGTGTCACTCACTGAACAAATCTGTTAGAGGACAGTTTGTGAGACGGATGTGGAAAATGAAACTGCTAAGATCAGTTGAGGACAAAGACATAAAACTCCCAATATGTATGTAGTGTTGATGCAGACTGCAGGCACTCTCCTGGGCCATTCTAGATATAAAAGTACTATGTAAACATACTTTATGCATTTGTTAGTCATTAATAAAATTTTGGCTGGGCTTAACAGAAAAGTTTGCAGTTTACAGAAGAAAAATAAGGTACTATGTAGGACTAGGGCTCTCCCACATACCAGATGTGAGTTGTATTTTTCAGACAAGGCTGCTTGAATGCTACTGTGTCCCAGTAGTTCCTCTGTATTTTGTTTGTTTGTGGGGAGAAAAAGGAAGAAGAAAAGAAATGTAATTTTGAGAAAGATTTGTGGGTTTTATTTGACTTCCTTAATGGCAGATGCATGAGTAGAAGCAGAAATGGACTGATTGTGAATTCTCCAGCAAGAGGGACTCTCAAGAGACAACAGTACATTTTCTCACTGGGAAATATTTACTTTTTAACCAACAAAATTAACCTTAAAAGATATTGTTTGGTCTCAGGCTGACAGAATGGATATTGCAGTCAAGACCCTTGGCCTATGCTGAGGCCTTGGGGAGGAAAGGAATGCTAATGCTAAGCTGGGGACACCAGCATTCTCATGTTTTTACAAAGCTAAAAGTTTGTTTTCACACGTTCTTAATTTTCTCCTTTTTCCTGTTTATAAATAAAACGTGCAGCGCTTTGCCGTTACTTTGACGATCCTGTCATTTTGTGAAGGGTTCCTGTAGCGGTGTGCGTGGGGTTGGTGTGGCGAGGGCCTGGCAGTGGGGACATCTTCTGTGGGAAACTGCCGGGATCTTCTTCCCGTCCGACAGAGCCATTGCCACGCAGCTGCCGGCCAAGGCTGCGCCCACCAGGGATGGCAGTGACGGCTCAAGGGAGCTCAGCTACGGTTACCGATGGTTCGTCAGCCAGCGGTGCCGGGAGCAGGGCTGTGCGTTCCCGGGAGCCGTGGCTGACGGCTGCGGCCGCGCTGCCGTTGCAGGAAGCCGTGCAGGTGCTCATCAAGCACTCGGCCGACGTCAACGCCCGGGACAAGAACTGGCAGACGCCGCTGCACGTGGCGGCGGCCAACAAGGCGGTGAAGTGCGCCGAGATGCTGATCCCGCTGCTCAGCAGCGTCAACGTGTCGGACCGCGGCGGGCGCACGGCGCTGCACCACGCCGCCCTCAACGGGCACACCGAGGTGAGCGCCCCGGCCCTGCCGCGCTTGGGAGCCTGGGCCTGCGCTGGGCCCCGCGTCCCTGGGCCTGAGCCTGCTGGCGCAACGGGGTTTGGGTTTTTTGGTGGATTTTTTGAAAAGAGTTTAATAAAAGTAAGAGGTAATAAAGCAAAAAGTGGCAACGGTCTTGTGCTTGGCGTTTTGCCAAGAGCACGGTTTAACTTAGAAAACGCTTTGTTAAATGCATTGATTTGTTGCGTATTTATCGGCCTTTATGCGTAATTTAAAGTCACCCCCCCAACCTGTAAATTAACATTTTTACTTTTAAATTTTTTTTTTTCACTTGTGGCTTTTTCTTGCTAGTGTGCTCTCTGATAACGGAGATTTATAAATCTTTTTCTTGAAGCTCTGGTGCTTGTCACCTTTTTTTTTTTTAATCGAGATAGGATAATTTAAGAATGTGAAGAATTTTTTTATTATTTTTATTAATATTTTAGTTACATGAACAAAAGCTTTTTACATTACCATGTTATAGTCCAAAAAAATATGTTTATTACGCTGCTATTTTTAAGCTTTGTCAATAGCAGAACTAAAAGAAACTAGATTCATTTAGCAAAGTTTTCCAAAATTATACATACAGCATTCATTTCAATATTTGTGAAAAGCCAATAATACAATGTGTACTTGTAACAGGCTGGAAGGTCCCTGTGTAGAGCCAGGGTATGAGTGGGGTGTGCATGCACTCCTGGAGAGCTGGCTGAGCCACTGCTTCTGGCAGCTCCGGGGTCTTTCTGCTTCTTTGGAGCTGGACTGCTTGTGAAAATAAGAGTGGCAGAATGGAAAGAAGGGAAAACTGGTGGATTCATTCCATACTGAAGAAACATGCAGCTGTGCGAGATCCAGTCACTCTGCTTTCCTAATTGGCCTTCCTAGAAATTGTGCTTCTGTTTTTCCCTACTTATATAAGCAAACCTTTCTAGTATTATCATTTAACTATATGAAAAAACTTACATAAATAAAGCCCCTAGATTTTTGCCTCCTAGGTTTTGCTAGTTTTTAGATCCGGGTTTAAGGATCTTCATTTTCCCATTCCACACCTAAAGATCTAGATATGGAATAAAAACTCCTAGACTGGAACAGTAAGCTTCTGTCAATGAAAGTTGATGAGTTGTACTTTAAAAGAAGGAAGAGGAATGGTATTTCCTGTAAAATGGTGATGGTGTTTGGCCTTTAGAACACTGGACTTTTTGGAAAGCGTCCAGTGGACACTCTTTTCCAAAGGAAAAAGATAGTAATGCCTGTGTCTAGGTGACATAATCGGAATCTTTTTGATAGAGAATATCAGAAATGATCATTCAAATGCAGCATTTTGTGATCCCAGCTTTATTGCAAGATTGATTTGTTACAAACCTTTGAGGGTGTGATCTGGAGGGTTGGTTTACCTGCTCTTGTTACTTCTAGATGGTGAATTTGCTCTTAGCCAAGGGGGCAAACATCAATGCTTTTGACAAAAAGGACAGAAGAGCTCTTCACTGGGCAGCGTACATGGGTAAGGCTTGGGCTGCTGCTCCTGCTTTTAATTTTCTATTCACAAACGGGTAGCATGTCTTAAAATGGACAAGAACAGACCTGGCCATGGAAGGAGAGTGTTGTTATTACCCTGAAGAGGGAAGGGTTCAGCTGATCTAAATAAACACTGTCCATTTATGGGTTTGCAGCTAGGGAGATCTTGGCTGTGATTTCCTTTTTAAGACAGTTAATTGTGGGCTTTTTGTGTTGCTTTTTCATTTTGGTCTTTTTATCCTGACTCTAAGTCAAGCCTGAACTATATTTTTGCTAGAAAAGAACCCAGATTATATTTGTTTCAGTTTTTGCTAAAAAGTACTTTCAATGAAATGCAGGTAACTGTGATCATAAATTTTGCTGTTTATTGAAGTTTATAAGTAGCTAGGTTATGATATTCTTGAAATGCACAATAGGCACTTTTTTCCTGTTAGGAGCAAATTGTCACCTTTTATTCCAGAGTAGACAAGAGCACCCAAATGTCTGTTCAAAAAAATAAGTCGTGTTATCAAATACTGCTTAATTCAGTTTGCCTGATCATTCCTTTCCAACTAAAGGCACATTTGTTACAGTGGGACATTATAATTTAAAAATACAAGATTGTTTGTGATAGTGGTCATGCTTGTTCAAGAGCTTTTACTGGCCAAGCTGTATATTTTGGGTTACAATTTGTGGGGAGTTGTGTGCCCTCAGCCAGGAACTCTTTCATTTGACCTGTCAGAAATCTTGATTTTAATCCTGCCACTTTTAGAAATGAGATAGTAGGAGATTTCCAACTGTGAGAAAAGCATATTGTGTGGTTTTTTGATATACACAGACACAGATGGAAAGACTCTTGCCAACAACTGTGATGTGGCTTTTAAGCTAACGAGCTTTGAACTTCACTCTCTAGATTTGCAAGGCTCTTACATTGTGCTGTGCAATTCCATGCCTCTTTTCCACTTAAACGCTTTCAGAAATTCATGATGTGCTTTTAAAATTATTTAGATAACATCTAAGGTCTAAATTGGCAATGGAGTCTGTAGTGCAATTTAGACAGAAGTTAGATAATGAGATGAGAACTGTAAACCCTCACAAAGTTTCTGGAATATTTAATTATTTTTGGACACTAATTATATGTGGATTTGGTACATATGGTTTCCTAGGTCCTGCACATGACCAGAGCTGCCCCTGACATGAAAGTGCTGTGCAACTCAGATGGAGCACAACTTTGTATAGTGTTTGACAAATAAATTTAATTCTAAGACAGACAGCTCTGTCTCAGCATGAAGCAAAAAGACTGTTCCTCTTCACTTAATGAATTATAAAGGTTATTTTTTTTTCTGTAACAAAACCCAAGAAGTGTTAGCAGTTGTATTTGCAGGTGACATCAATAGGATGCTGTTTTGGGAGACTTGCATTGCCATGCTCCTATGTATCACTGTCCTCTGTAAGAGGGAGAATAAAACACACTCTGTTAGCTTGAGAGAAATAAATGGTAAAGAGGTGTGGTTTTGTTATTTTGGCAAGTGGAAAATCAATTCAGTAAAGAGAAATTTGACACATATGGAGAAGGCGAATGGATGGATTTCTCCACAAAGCCTGGAGCTAGGATTAGAAACATTTCTGAAGATGTTTTTTCTTCCTTTGTAAAACTGTGGGAGCACTTTGAAAGAGCAGTGAAAGGGCAGTGTGTTAGCAAGAAAGCAGTAATCTGGGAGAAGTGATGCTGTAGGACGGTCTGCTCATTGATAACTGTCTTTTATCTTTTGAAGGTCACCTGGAAGTTGTTGCCTTACTGATTAATCATGGTGCAGAAGTGACTTGTAAAGACAAGAAGGGTTACACCCCACTTCATGCAGCTGCATCCAATGGGCAGATTAACATTGTGAAACAACTCCTTAACCTGGGGGTGGAGGTATGTGGTAATGTGCACTTTATTTCTATTTAGAGATAGTCTTTTCTTTTTGTTATGGATGCTGCTAAAGACAATGATTTCTAAAGAAAAGGGGTCCCATTTTCCAGACCACATCATGCTTCATGTGGTTTATTGGTTCAAGAGTCAGGACACTTTCTGTATTAAAGAAAGTCTGGTATGGACAGTGAATTCCAGGCCACCTTGCTGAAGGAATCAGGAGATATATCCCTTTCTGCAGAAGAAGGTGGAGTAATGAAATTTTCCTTGGGTCAGCGTTTCCTTTGATATGACTGGTTGTTCTCAACATATACACTGTGTACTTTACTAAACAGCAGTTCAGGCTGTTTCAGTTCACAGACTTGTATTTCCTCTGTAGCTGATAGATTGTTTTCACTTTAGAAAGTAATTTTTTTTCAGGGCACAGACTTCTTGTTATTGTCAACTCCTCAAAGCAGTGGTGAGATGACCAGAGGAGCCTAATCAGACAGTTAATCAGAGATGTCAAATAAAGCCATTACTTTTGCCATGGCATTTTCATCTGACTTGATCTGCCAGAAACTTGTCTGAAGTTCATGTTCATAGGCTGTTGGCTGTGAAGTTGAAGGGGAATAGCTGTTTCCTGTTATTAACAGTGCTATGCTAATAAGTCCTTTTAAGTTCTACATTCTCCACCACTGGGGATATGGTCTTTGAGACGCCTGTATTTCATGGAAGGCTGTTCATGCTGTTCCCGAGTTTTGTACAGTCTGTCTTGTCTTGTTTTACAGAACAGCAGTTGAATACTAAGTTGGTCATCAAGAAGTAATATTATCTTAATTACATCTTTATAATACTGAGCTACTGAAAGTGGTTTCTTATTGAAGTGTAAATGTCTATGCACTTTCACATTGCTTTCACTGAGAAATCTTCACTCCCTATCCAAAACAAAACTGTGGAAAGAGCTCTTATGCCTGGTTCCGTTCACAAAAGCTCAATACTCCCTGTTGTAATCTTTTTAAATATAGTGAGGTTTTTATTCGTCCTGCTTTTCCACTTACCAGCTGGAAAAGCTTTCCAGCTTGTTAGGACTTTTGTCATTATTATTGTCATTACATAGTCCTGCTATCAGCTTGAAGCTTCACACTGGTTTCAGAAATTGTCAGTAGGATAAAAAGTTAATAATAGGAAAGGTAAAGCATTCCAAGTGAAGCTGTCTGGGAGTATAATCTGTCGATGAAATGTGCTGGTGAGAACTATGCCCTATGACAGTTCAGGCCTCCAGCTATTTCCATTTGCAGTGTGTGATGCATTACGTAAAATGCTAAGCTGACGTCTGTAATTTTAACTATGTCTCCTTGTCTCGTTTTAGATTGATGAGATGAACATCTATGGAAATACTGCACTTCACATTGCCTGTTACAACGGTCAGGATTCTGTTGTTAATGAGCTGATTGACTATGGTGCTAATGTAAATCAGCCTAATAACAATGGATTCACCCCCTTGCATTTTGCTGCTGCCTCCACTCATGGAGCACTGTGTCTTGAACTACTAGTGAATAATGGGGCAGATGTTAATATTCAGGTAAAACTCGAATACCAGCTTTACAATTTTACTTTATCCTATTTTGCATATCTCAGGAGGAAACTGTAACAACAAGTACAACATGGCTTTAAATCCTTGATGGAATTGGATTGATGCTGAGAATGTTGATCATGAAACTGTTTGGATGAGATTACATCCCAGCAGGGGAGCTCTCAGTGCCATGATGAATGCAATGAGAACTCTAAACTCTAGGCCAGCCGCTTTCATGAAGGCATGAAAAAGTACTAAAATACAGTCCCAGGAGCTCTGTCAAAATGTTATCTCAGGGAATGGTGCTAAGTCAAAGAACGATTCCTTTTTAGTGTTTTTCTTCCCTGTATAATATGGATATAATTAAACCTGATTCCAAAAAGTTGCCTTTCCGGGATTGCTTGTTACCCACTTTAGAGCCCCAGCTTACAAAGTCTGATTCTGCTTAAGATATCTGAATATCCTTGAAGGCACAACTTACACATCTTGATGAAGCTGAAAGGAACTTGCTGTTATCCAACAGAAAGTTTTGGTCTGAGACGGTTTGAGGTCTTCTGAGTTCATATAAGATTTGGACTACTTTAGTTAAAACTCTGTGTGTTTCAGTTTCCCATCTGTGAAACTGGCATTTAACTTCCAGCATTTAACAGCTCTGGCAAGTCCCTTAAGATAAGTGCACTACTTAAACTCAGAATTATTAAGAAGTCAGGGATTGTGCTTGCCAGTGGAGGTGAAACCCTGTGCCCAGAAACATGAAGTGATGTGAGTGGAGGCTGGTACCACTCCCATGCTATTTTCTCACTGCTCGGCTTTCCTGGTCTCAGTTTCTTTCTCTAAAACCCAAAACATTGCTCTGTACTCGTTGTACCTTTGCCTTCATAAGCCTTCACATGCTGAAGCTCTGCTCTGTTTCATTCCTGTCAGAGTAAGGATGGGAAGAGCCCCCTGCACATGACAGCTGTCCATGGGAGGTTCACGCGGTCGCAGACCCTCATCCAGAACGGTGAGTTTGGTGCCTTTGGAGTGGCTCTCCAAGACATCAGGCATGTCCACTGTTGCAATTTTCAGTTGTTCTGACCCAGAGGGCAGCTCCAGGAACTTCTGGCATTGAGCTGAACTGACAGCTCTCATTCCATTGTGCCATCACAACCTGATATTTTGGTTGTTAAGAAAATTCCATAATCTTCCAGCTGACAGAGGTCCAGATGATCTATTCAGATTCTTAACCTGAAAACAAGAGTTCAGAGGTACGTTTGGTCTGTTTTTCTGCTGAGAAGGATGCACAGTTTTCCAGTTGTCCTCCTTTGGGAGTCCTGGGGTTCTTAAAGCCCAAACTATTTTTTCTACTCTGCACTCAGCAGCTGTGCTTTTCTCACGTCTCTTAGCTCATCCCTTACCACTGTCTTCATGAAATGGTAATATGTACTCAGGAGGGAGGAGCAGTACTACCCTGTTTGTTCTGGCACAGCCAGGATTCCTGATTATCAGTCATTTTTCAGACATCTTTTTTTGTGCAAGAGTACTATAGAATATAGCAATTATTCTTATTGGAGATCTGGCAAAGGCTGTTTCTGAATGACAGGGGTTGCTATTGCTGTTTCTTTACTTAAGCTTCCCAGTTTGGGCTGCTACCTGAGACGAGATGGTCTGGACTTTGTTCACTGGTCGAGGTATTTTTTGTTTTCCAAAATCCCAAACTTGGAACTGAAGTGTGAAATGTTCGAGTTGGTTGAACAATTGTGCTTTAAAGGTAATGACACATTTAAACAAGATTGTGTTTTAAAATGGAGGTCTCCAGTAGATCATGTTTTTTTCGGGTCATCGTGCAAATTGTTATCTCTCTCCTGGGATAAATAAAATAGTAATAATGAAAGGGAGTTGGGGCAAAATGCAAGAAACTGCTTTACTGCAATTTTTAGTTGTTTAGTCTAATATGCTCAGGCTTAGAGCCATTGTTTGCTCGCTGTTGGATTTGTGTGAGGAAGGACTGGCACTTCTTCATCTGTCCTTCACGCCTTTCTACTCTTCTTCCACTTACTTGGATTTCACTTCTTTCTTCATTTTCTGCCCCTCTAATTTTAGTATTGTACACAGATCTCATTGCAAGTGACTTTATGCCTCATTGCCACGGGATCTTGGGGAAGAGAGAAATGTCAATGATTTAAAGCAAAGAGGTTTCATTCTGCAGTACTTAATGAGTTGGCTAATGATGTCTCGGTTTCTGGTTGCTGTCTCTAGCAACTTGTAGTGGAAGAATGGATTACCTTAAACTGGGAAACTACAAGTGTGATACCTTTCTTTAAAAATGAGGAAAAAGAAATGCTGGGGAATGTTACATAGGTCAGCCAAAGTGGGCAATATCTTGCATAGATTTCTCAAGAGTAAAAGAAGCTGGAACATCACAGTTCTCTTCTACAGCAGTTTGATGGGCTTTATGAACACAGCACAGTCCCCTGACTTTTCCATGTGCAGTTTCTCTTTGTGGAGACCTCCACTGTTGGATGCTCTGCCCTAGGGAACCTATTCAAGAATTCCACTGACCTTCATTTACCATTAAAAAATTAGAAATTACAAAGGTTGGAAGGGATCTTAAATATCATCTAGTTGTAACCCATCAGGTTTCTCAGAGCCTCATCCAGCCTGGCCTTGAACACTTCCAGGAACAGGGAATCCACAGTTTCTCAGGGCATGTTGTCTAGTGCTTTACTAGAACTCTTCCTATTCTAGTTAATTTGCAATTAAGCCCTGTTACCACCTGTGAATAGTGGACATGCAGTAAGTATTACCATATCCTGATGTTAGCAAGACCTTTTACATGCTTTTAGGAAGTATTCTGACAGCAAACCAGCAGAGTATTAAAATAGTATGGTGCTGGTGTAAAACTACACTCAGAGATTAGTAATAAATGAATTGTTGTTGAAATGGAAGGTGTAGTGAGGGAGTTTTCAGTTTCCCTTCTGGGTCTGGAACTATCTAGTATTTTCATTAAAAGCTTGGATAGTAGAATAGAAAATGTGTTTTTAACATTTGGAGAAAAAAAATGTAGTTGGGAGAGACTGTTAGTTGGCAGAAGGTGGAGTCAGAATGAAAAATGATCTGTAGAACTGGATACAGAAGTTACAATGCAAGTGAAGCAAAAGAAAAATCACACACAGAGGCAGGAGTATCTGCTGGACAAGTTCAGAATGGCAACAGCCAGGTGGGTGACAGTCCCTCAAGGAGGGATCTGGGGCTTGTAGAGGATCAGAAGGTTGTTGACCACAAGTCAGCAGTGTTGTGGTGCTTAAAGAAATGGATCATGGATGTCCATGGCACTGTGCAGTGTCCAGGAGTGCACAGATAGGAGTGTAGCCAGCAGGCATGAAGTAATCTTGTTTTCTCAGCATTGGGAGATGTCAGCTGTAGTACTGGTTTTGGCTTTTGCTTCTACAAGGATGCAGGCCAGCTGGAGAGGACTGGGGGAAGGAGAGAATAGTTGGAATGCAGTAAACCTGACTGGCAAGGAGAGACTGAAAAAGTTACAGTTCTTGGTCCAAAAAGAAAACAGGGACTTGTCTGTAATCTGTCTAAAGAAATAATCCATTTTCCCTGCGTATGTGCATAAAACAGAAGATGCCAGGTTTAAATTGCAAAAGGAAAAGTTCTACAAAAACAGTGTTCGGTTGTTCTTTGGTAAGACATGCAAAAAGCACACAACGTGTTTGTTTGCAGTGTGTTCCTGATGGCCTCTGGAGTGAGCTCTATTTAACATTGTTGTACAGATAAGGCTGAGTGGCAATGCCTTTACAAATGAGGGTACAGTTTCAGGAGATTATTTTGTAGTTTATTTCAGGGCAGCTGTTTGTACCTTTAGATAGGCAGCAAATCCAAATCATGTATTTGACCCTTGTACATCATCCCATTCCTACCACTCCTCCCCACAACTGCAGGTGGAGAGGGAGGTGCAAGTGCTGCTGGCAGACCATGGCTGACAGCTGAGAACTTGCTGTGTGCAGGTCCTTGCTCTGGGAAATTTAGTGTCCTTGTGACTTAAGAGAGCAGCTCTGGGTTGCTCATGGTGCTCTCACTAGAGACAAATAGCACTTGTGGTCCCTGGTTCATGCTGAATTTTTTTATTTAAAAACTGTATGAAAATGTCTTCTGCAGGGGGAGAAATCGACTGTGTTGATAAGGATGGTAACACCCCTCTGCACGTGGCTGCAAGATACGGACACGAGCTTTTGATCAACACCCTCATAACCAGCGGGGCCGATACTGCCAAGTAGGTGCCTCAAGTGGAGGGAGCTGTTTGTAAGGATCAAGTGTTGTGTCCAATGCCTGGAAAAACAGCTGCTCCTCACCTTCTGAAGTGGGAAGGTTACAACTGACAAGCATAATTGTACTGTACTTCAGTGGGTGACATGAGACTAAAATATGAACAACTGGGAAGTGTGGAGGGGAAGCAAACTCCAAGTTCCTGTTGTGCCCACTTGCATGATTACAAGTTGTACAAGTACTACTTCTTCTCCCTGAAGCATTGATGGGGGACAGTGGTGTTAATGTACATGAAGTAGGGGTGTATATATATATATCTATATGTATGTATATACAGAGAGAGTACTTGAGTATTGTTTGGTTATGGTCAGGTTCCTAGGGTCTGTCAAAAGGAAATAGCAAACCTGGACATAAACACAGGGGTATGAGATCAGGGTAATGCAGTGCCAGGAGGGATATCTGTACTAGGTGTTTCAGAGCAGCATCTGATTTCATTAATGTAAGGTTTTGGCAATTACCTCCACATGTCTCCAAAATATAATTTGTCTTCTGCATAGAACCTGCCATAGAAATCAGGGACTTCTCTTGATTTACCTAGTTAGGAAACCCTGCTAACCCTGCTTTCAAATGCAAATGACTGGTTTGAATTTGGGAGAGAATTGCAGCTCTCAGTATTTTGTTTATTTGCTTGATGGTGCTCATGCAAGTGACACATTTGCCCATTCTCCTTTGCTGAGTACAGCTGTCACCCTACAAGCTCAGAAGATGGAACAGATCTTCAAATGGCATGGATAATGCAATTCCACAGCCTTCAGCTAGTGTCACTGGATTTTATTAATACAGCCAGCATGAAGATCTTGGTACCTTAATAGAGGTGTAGGCTTTTCCTCTCTCTTTCTCCAGTATAGTCAGTCACTATCTGTTATCTTGAGGTTTTACAGGAAAATTAGATCCATTGGGATAGCCCACTCCACTCTTGGAATCAGGATTATCCAGTTAGAAATTTCTATTTTACAGTTGGGTGACTGGAACATTGATCAAATAAAAAGACTTTTTCCAGCAGCAGAAATAAGTGAAATAAGAAGTTGGCTCACAGATACCAGGCAGATGGAAACAATGCTACTGCCTGTGCTGAATGTGCTTTCAATATGTGCTGCATGTAAATTACTCTAGGTGAGCTCCCCAAACAGGTTTAGGAAAGAAAACTCTGCAGCACTGTTCACAACAAGTGCACACAGCTTGGCCAGCCTTTGAGGCAATGCACTGGAAGGGAAAGTGTGCAAGTGATGGGAGGAACCAGAGTGAACAGCACTGCAGAAAGTGGGACACTGGCTAGCAAATGTGCTGGTTTTGGTGGAAACCAGCCAAAACATCTGCTGGGTGGAAATATTGACCAGAAAGATGAATAATACTGCAGTAGATAACTAGGTGGAGGAGGAGACAGAGGGAAATGGGTGTAGAGAGAAGCGCAGTAATACGGAATGTCCAATGTTATCTTAAATAAATCCATGGCTAGAAAATGCAACCTGTTCGTACAGATGCAGCAGCTCAGTGGAGCTTGCAATGTCTTCTTCAAAGAGCAGGCTTCCAGACCATCTCTTAGTAGATTGACTCCAAGATATAGATGCTACTAATAGCAAAATTAAAATCTGTACAGCAGCAGAAGTCAGTATAGTGAAGCAGCAATGAGGACACATTTAATGTGAAGACAGAGAAAGTATGGGCCTGTGGATTCTGGGAAGAATAAATTTTTTGAAAACAAACCCAAATGAGTTAAATACGTTTATATACAAAATCTTGGAGAGAGCAAGATGCATTTATAAACATCCACATTAATAATTGTCTTAAGCTTTCTAAGTAATTATGATCTATGGTGGTAGAAAGACAGGATCCTTTGTCTTTGGGTCTGTATCTGAAATCCTCTTGGAAGATGATCCTACTCTCACATCCACCAATTGTCTCGCAGAAATGAAGGACTGATATGAATCCATCTGCTATTGTTCTGGAGTTTGTAATTTTAAAAAAAATCTGCTGGAGCAGGCAGTAGATGATAATCTTGTCAAGCTAGTTGGTTTCAGAGTCTCTGTGTTTATATCCACTTGGAGAACTGCCAGTAGGATAATATTTCTAGAATAACAAGATACTTTACACTAAACAATGCTGAATGAAAGACACCAAGATGTCCAGACCCAAAAGTATTCTAAGACAGTAAGCAGTGGCATGCCTAGGGACTGAACTGGCATGATTTCCTGATATTAATTAAAGTTGCTGAGTGCTCAGCTTGTTTAAAAACTGCATGTTTGCCCAATACAGACTTAGACTAATGATAGATAGGTTCAATCTAATGGCTAGCTTTCTTTTCTTACTCATCATGTCTGCTCTGAAAGTTTATTGTGTGATTGAAAAGAGGGTCATGTGTTAAAGGGAGGAAAAAGTGAAACAGGAGGTGAGGAGAGTAGCTGGAGCAAATAGGAAAATTAGATTATTAGCTCTTAGGCTATGGAAGAAAACTGACATGGCAGCCTAAAGGAAAATGTGAAGAGTCATCTGCAAAAAAAAAAAAAGGATTTAGAAATAATATAGAGAAGATTTTGGCTTTTACATTTCCCTCAGAATGGCAGTTGCTGTATGTGTAGCTGGTGCAGAAATTTGTGGCTCACTGGGCATTTGACTCCAAGCAGTATCTGCTCTCTTACTTCTTCCCTTACCTTGGCTTCGCCTGGAATTTTGCAAACCATCCTGCCACATTCTGTTCAAAGCATAATGCCAAGACTTTACTTCATCAGAATATTTTTAACTCTCAAGAAGGCTGTTAAGGAAATACAGATAAAAATAATGGCAGGCAACAAGAAAGAATCTTCCTAGAAAAGCATGAGAAAATATTGCTTTTCTGGAAGGAGCTTTTGATGTGCTGTGTATGTATGTAACCTGCATTTTCTCACGAGGCTGCTGTCCCTTTTAGGTGTGGGATCCACAACATGTTCCCTTTGCACTTAGCAGCACTGAATGCCCACTCAGACTGCTGCAGAAAATTGTTGTCATCGGGTGAGTAAACCCCCCAGTGTCCCTGGAACTCAAGTAGTCTTTGTCTCTGCTGCTTGCAACCTCTTTCTACTCTTTGTTGTGAATTATTCTAATGAAAGTGCTGCTGTGTTGGCCTGTGTGGGGTGGTGCACCAGAGCATGCAAGGCTTTCCCAAAGCCATGCTGACATTCCTGCATTGTTCATGCCCAAAGCTCTTTTCTCTCAGCAGGTTCAGAGAGTTTAGAGTAATTCACTGGGGGAGGGAATTTAGAACCCCTTTCCAACCTGTTGGAATGTGAGATCCTGTTTTGTTTTGGGGATTCTCCCCCCTGCCCACCAAAGGAGTAATTCTGAAATTATCTCCTTGGGGTCTGCACTGGCACAGGTATTTACGTCTCACTGATGATGATGATGATGTATTTTACATGCAGCTGAAGTGTGTTTCTGAATCTGTAGTTAAGGAGTTAGGCTGCCCAAAGCTCTGGAGGCATGAGAGGGAAAATGAGTAGAAGTGCAGTGTCAAGAGAGGCTTGGGATCCTCACCAGAGCCCAAAGCAGAAGAAGCCAGAGCTTGCTTATGCAACTGTTTCAAGAGAGTCAGTAATCAGTAGCCAAATCCCAAATTCTTCTTTTTCCAGGCAAGAGTTCCTATGAGTTGAAAAATCCTGACCCAGATCATATGAGTTTTCTAGAAGATTTCTTTGTTACTTAACATGTAAAATGTCCTATGACTACTTTTTCCCTTTGAGTCCTGTAGGGTGTAAAAGAACTGTGAAAAATGGTGATTTCATACCCTATTATATTACACCTTGGTGTTCTCTGGCCTTGACCACTAGATAGGAAGAGAAAACACTCTGGGTGACCAGAGTGAGCACTGTCAGGCTGCTACCTTTGGCCTTGTGCATCTTGATAAATATCCCCACATGCTGCTGGAAGCCTCTTCCCAATCTGACAGCCACACTCAATGAAAACAGCGCCAATTCATGTTTAGGCTGGCTCCGTGGTTCTTCCTCATGTCTCCATGTTTTGTGTCTTCCTGTCCTGCTGTCGCAGTCCTCTTGACAAGTCTCTGCCTCCTAAACGCTGTCACATGGCTGCAGACAGGGATGTGGAGGAGCTGGATGTGGAAATAGACGCTCGTCAACTTCGCAGCTCTTTTTATAGAGCCGCCAAAGCGGAGCCGCTCGCCGTTCCCGTGACAACCTCTCTCTGACTGTAGTTCTGCTCGCGTTCTGTTTTTTTTCCCAGACTAACTGATTTTTCTGTCTCTGCGATGTTTCTTGTGGTTTAACTAGGACAAAAGTATAGCATAGTGTCCTTGTTTAGTAATGAGCACGTGCTGTCTGCAGGCTTTGACATAGACACCCCCGACAGCTTCGGAAGAACGTGCCTGCACGCGGCCGCTGCCGGAGGGTGAGTACCTGCACTGGGGCTGCTCCAGGGCATCTTGGGGCACATCTGGGGCCAGCCAGCCTGGCTCTGCTACCCACAGAGAGGAATTTATTGCTGTGCAAGGCAGACTGATGCCATAATTTGGGTCACTTCAGGCTCTCTTTTGCCACTGCCCTTGTGTAGGGTGAGCTGGGTTGATTTGAAGCATGGATTTCAGGCAGAGGGGAAAGCTCTTCATGCCCCTGAGAAGGCTGTTTCAGCTTTCAGAGGGGGGTTACACTTGCCCAGGCCTCCCTGAGGGCCACAGCAGTCTCCAGGAAAGCATCAGTCCCTAGGGAACACCCAGTGAGGAGCAGATGTAGCTTCTGGGATGCTGCTGGCAGGGGAGTTATTCCTGGCCTCCATCCCTGGACTGTGTCCTTGTCCGAAAATGCAGCTGTGCGGCAGTGCCCGTCAGATTGCAGCCTTGGAGTCCAAATGTGGTTCATCTCCCTCTCTCCCATTTTTCAGGTGCAAGTTTAGGTTTCTAAAAGAAAAACCAACAAACCAAAGCAACAACAAAAAAACAATGAAAAACAAACCCACGTCATCCAAATTAGAAAGTGTGAAAGCTGCCCCTCTCTGAGTGATGCATTCCTGAAAAGTGGTGGGAGGGCAGGAAAGGGAAATTGAAGTGAAAATTGAAATGCTTCAATTTAAGATGTAAATGTAGCATCCAGTTATTTTAAATATTTCCAGATAATTGTCAGTGAAGTGCTGTGGAGTTAATCTAGAAAAAGGGGACAACGTTTGGCAAGCACTGAGTTTTGACTCTTCTGTTGGAGTACTTTATGGCTCAGAAAACAGCTGAAATGGAGCCTTGGCTACAGCCCTTGGATTCTCTGTGGTTATAGCAAGCAGAAATGCTCATCCACAGCGAATACTTGGCAGTCCTTCTGGAAGTTGCTTTTTCTTCTCAGTGGACCAAAATCAGTATCACGAAGTTTTTGTTCTTGGGGGGAAAAAAGCTCCCAAACCCTAATAAAATTGATCCAAATATTGGTCTTATTCTTGTTTTGGTATTACTCATCTTGATACTTCTCTCACATTAATGTAAGAGGTATGACAGTTATTTGGATAGAGATTATTATAATATAGTTCAGATGCTACGTCTTTGATAAGGCTGCACCCCAGAAGGAGGATAAAAACATCCTGCAAGTCCTAAGGAGAAGGAGAGGCTTCAATAAGAAGCAAAAGTGACTCATGAAAATAATCCATATTTTCCCAGTGGTTTACTATGATTGTCATCACTAGCAAGTGTTTTTATTTTTAGTGCATTGTGGTGAGTGTTCTGTAGTTATTTTATGCAACGGCAATTTAGAGTTGGGATCGACATACACCAAAACATTGCATTATTGCATCCAGTCCCTTTCTTTTTTCTGTAGCTGGAGATCTACAAAAGCCATCAGATTATTTCCTGACACAGGCCTCTTACTGCCATTACATGAATGGGAGTGGCACGGGTGCTAGGAAAGGAATTTCAAAGGTCTGCTCATGTGACTGTGAGCACAAGTGATAGATTTATTGCCCCTGTGAATGACAAGTGGTTTTGGAAAGTGCTGCATTTCTTTTTGTCATTTTCTTGCTTGGAATCCTACATTTATTTGCTTGAATTACAAAAGATGTCAGAATACAGCTTGTTTGTTTTCTGCTAAAAATTACCTGGCTTTAAACAAGATGAAGAAACAATCAGGATGTGGCAACTTCTCCTCCAGGTCTATGAGTGCAGTCTTGATGTGACAATCCCTATAATAGCCACACACCTTTTTTAACAAAGCACTTGGAGATGGGCTTAAATCTATCAAAAGTCAACAAATTGTAGCAGAATAAACCTAAAAGTGACTCCTGTGATTATATTTCATTAAATAAACAGGATTTGAGCAAATGCTTGCTGTTGGATGCTTTGCTGAATGGGGGTGGATTTCGTTAAATGTCACCTCTTCATTATTAGACTGGCATTTTATAAGCTAGCAACAACTTTCTTTTAAAGTTCCTTTATAAAATACCAGGTCAGAATTGGAAGCACTACAGTACAGCTGCCTTTGAAAATCTCCAAACACATTGATCACATTTACTGTGCTCTCTTTGGAACATTAATTTTTTTTTTTTTTCTTCTGTAGAAGAGAAGTTTGAGGTTTTCTAGTAAAAAAAAAGAAGAAAATAGTTTATTTTTAGAGATTCACTTTCTGTTTGATTGAATTTCACATTATAGTTGGCTGTACCCTGTTTTTGCACAGCAAATAACACAAAAATAACTAGAGTAGCTTTTTCCATTTCCAGGGGGCAATGCAGGTGTAAGCTTCTGTTTTATTCATGTTTTGTTTTCTTTACTTCTCTTTCCAGTAATGTAGAATGTATAAAACTCTTGCAAAGCAGTGGAGCAGATTTTAATAAGAAGGACAAATGTGGAAGGTAGGTAAATTACTAAGCTCTTTTAAAAAAGAATCTATCAGCAAGGAAGGCAGGCCACTTCAGACTGAAAATCATACATGTTCTATGAAAAATGGCAGCAAAATCAGGTAGTTTGGCCTTCTCTGCCTTGCTGCTGCAGATACTTGTCAGTCAGACAGGTGCTGGCTTCATTAAATACATTAAAGCCATCCCACCCTTCGGAGTTTTCTGTTTTCAAAATATCGCAGCTTTTCCTTTTTCCTTAGTATTTTTTCTGGAGATTTTGTGCTGGTGTGCCCAAGACAACACTTGGGGTGTGATGGCAGGGTAGCTGCTATTGCCTGTGCATCCTAGAGGATTTCCCCCCCAGAAAGCGTTGCTATGGGTGTTGCTATGCCAGCTAACCCAGATGCTGTGATGGACACTGTGCTTTGCTCTGCCTCCCAGCTGGGAGAAGCAGCGTGTCTGCAGAGCCACAGCAGAGGCTCTCACAGGCATTAGGGTGTTTGCAAAATACAAATTGATGATCTGTATCTTATCAGGCTTCATAGCAGCACCAGAACTTCCTATTAACACAATATTTTGTTAAGTAAGTGCTGATATTGACTGCTGGAAATCTGTAGGAACGCAGCAATTAAGGTTTATCTTTATCGTCCTCAGTTTATGTTGGAATATGAGGTAACAAATTGCCACTTATGTTCCAGGACACCTTTGCACTATGCAGCTGCAAATTGTCATTTCCACTGCATCGAGACACTGGTGACAACAGGAGCCAATATCAATGAGACAGATGACTGGGGACGCACCCCTTTGCACTATGCTGCTGCTTCTGACATGGACAGAAAGTAAGAGAGCTCTGAGGAATTTCTGCTTTGAGTGCTTTGCTAAATCATTGTCATTTTAGTCTCTTCATGATGCTGTGCTGTTCCAGCCAAAAAAACCGATGCCACTAGCACAGGAATTCCTCTCAGAGGTATGCACAGCTCCACAGTGAGTTGCTGTGACTGGAAGCCAAGCCCCCAGATGATGTGGCATCTCAGCTCCACGGTTTACCTCTGAAGGAACACACAGTTTTGCAGCCACCCTGCCCTACAGAACTATTTTCACAGCGTTATGGCTTCTGTTTTCCTATGTGGTGTTTCCTCACAAGATCAAGCTCAGAGAATTTTAAGCATTTTCTTTGCAAGTCCATCAGAAGGCATAGAGCAAGAGGCAGCAGAAGGAGAGGTTTTCTGGACTGCAGTGACAGACATTTGAGCATTTTGACAGATTTATGGGAAAGGTGGCATAGCTCTAACCATCAGTCTCACTCCACTGTCAGAGCAGATAAAAATGCTCACCCTGTCCAAACAGGTTGCCTTTGTAGAGAGAGGTCTGAGGAACAGCCTTTGTCAGACCACAGCGTTGTTCTCATGAGAAGGGGGAAGAACAGCTGCAAAACTTAGCAATGCTGTGGTTACTGACTGCAATTTTCATTTCCAGATAGTTGAACATTCTGGCAATCTCTTCCTTATAACATACTGTATAAACCAGACTCAATTAGCCTGTTAGTTCTCCCTTAAAACTGTTAGCAACCTGTATTTATTTTAGGTTATCCTATGCTTCTCTGTCTCAGTGTCTCTAGACATGAAGGATCTAGTTTTTGGTTTCTTTTATAGTGAGGTCTGGTAAAAATTCAGCTGCATCTCTCCCAGCAGAGCACCACGTCAATGCCACAGCAGGGGAAATTTGGTTTAACTTTATGGCAGAGTTCTGAATGCCACATCAGAGCCTTGAGAGCTTCTTCACCATTTGCTGTGATAATATTGATAAAAAGAATATCTTCCCCATCACCCTCAAACCTGAACAGTGCTGGGAAGGAGGAGGCAGGGTCATCAGAAGTCTGTGCTTGGCATGAAAACCAGCGTAGGCTTGTAGGAAGGCTTTCACCACTGCCTGTTTCTAATTCTGTCTTACCAGGGTGAGGTGTTGCTTGGGGGGAGGTTGAGAATGATGATTCAGTGTGTGTTTTTCAGTTTTTGGTTCTTGGTAGGTGAAGTTCCTGCATTTAAACAAGCTCTTGGTTAACTTCAGGATGTATTTACTTTTATCCCTCATTTAAAAAAAAATTTAAAAAGCTTCTTTTAGTTGCATCCTGAACTTCGGAAGAAGTATATGGCTTTTATTTGTCCTCACAATCCAAACTTAAATTGATTCTGACGTGGTGATGCTGTCTTCTCATTAAATTTTTCAATTTGAGATGTTCTGGAAGAAGCCTTATTACATAGATGAAATGCTATTTGCAGACCATGATTTTTTAGGTCAGCAATTTATTTTTTTTTCCTGCTGAATGTCAAAAATCTTCCAAGGTCAGGCAATCTCATTCCAAAGAATATTCATCATTAACTCTGGATGTGGGTAGTTAATGAGCAGGGAGAATAACCTGACCAAGAGATCACACAGTGTTGCCAAGGTATTTGACAGAGAGTGAGGCGAGTCAACTAATTTAGACTCGAGACAGAGTGATTTAGTATCAGTGATTAAATTGCTCTAAATCCTAAATGCTAGAGAAGAACTAGCAGCTTACTGCAGGAGGAAGAAAGGTGTAGAAATCCTGAGTTACTCTCTGGAAAGGAAAAAAGTGCACAACATTGCTGTGGTTGAAACAGAAGGATTCTAGAAAGTGTTGATCAAACTGTATCTGATAGAAACCAGAATTTAATTTTTTTTTTATTGACGTGTGGGCCAATAAACTACCACACTATGGTTGTCTCTGTAGTTTTCAAAACTTACTACCTGCAGACCCATGCAGTGCACTCAGTTAACTTGTATAATCCTCATTGTTGGCTGGAGCAAGTCAGCTCCTTGAAGAGGAGATTGGGGGTGGGTAGCAGACTGCATCAAAATCACCAGTGTGGTATTTTGAGAATAAGTTGCATTTTTCTGTCCTCTGTGCTAAGAAGAAAGAATATTTTAGGTAACTCCCATGAAAATGCTGAAGAACTTGAAAGAGCCACTGAGATGAAGGAAAAAGAAGCTGCATTGTAAGTTTGGTGTCACAAAAGCAATTAGACTTCATTCCTGGAGAATGCCACAGCTTTGGCTTGCAGCCTTTACACTCTGCTCTTGCTTGTTCTTTGCTCTGCTAAAAACAATGCTTGGCTTCAATGAGGGCTAACCTAAAGAAAAAAGCTTCACACTCTTCTCTGTGCACATATTCCCAGATATTTCTGCTTCTGTGCTTGTTGCCATTTCTTAATGGGAAATGTCCAGCTTCAGTAGTTTTATAATTCTCGATATTGTGTGCTTTAATATCATATCGTGTCTTTGGTGTCATGCACAGCATAGTCTGTACATTGCAAAAAGAAGTAGCCAATGGCTTTCTCAATGCATTCACTTGAATTAACATTTTCATCTATCTGCTAAATGATTTTTTAAATAAATCCCCTTTATCATATAATGGCCTTACATTGACTCCAGATTACAGGCCAGGCAAGAAAGTACTAATAACAAAATGACAGTATCTTGATGGTATAAGAGAAAGTGGTCACAGCTAGAAAGAGCAAAAGAGATCTTTCAAAAAACATGGTTGAAAAAAAAAAAAAAAGGCAACAAAGAAGAGAATATATTTATGTAATTCAGTTAAATCTTTTTTCTCTAACCTGCCCTAGTGCATGTTTGGAGGCTGATGGTTTGATACCTGAGTTTGTATGTGAGGAGTAGCATTTCTGTTTATGTCATGTGTACAGAATCTTCAGGCTTTGTAATAGGAAATCAATTTTGTAATCTAGAGCAGCCACAAGAGTTAGGTTGAAAATTTTATTAATGAAGTTGATCTTCAAAGATGAGTGGGGATTTTATGTTTAAAAACACGGTGAATGTGAGGAGCTGTTAGTGAAAAGCGATTCGAGGTGCTGCTCAAAATACAGCATTCACTGCCAGTTTTCAGTGCCACTTGCAGCTGCAGTGAGGGATGAGCCTGTTGCATACTGTGAGCCCACATTTACCCCAGTGAATTGTCCACAGGTGTCTCGAGTTCCTTCTCCAGAACGATGCCAACCCGTCCATCCAGGACAAGGAAGGGTACAACACTGTGCACTACGCTGCTGCCTACGGGCACCGCCAGTGCTTGGAACTGGTGAGTCTCTGTCTGCTGGCACTGCATGTGCCTGTGCCACGAATATGAGCTCCCCTCATGGCTCCTGTTGGAGTTCATTGGGTAATAAGAAATCTGTGAAAGCCTGCAACATGGGGCAGTAAATATTTGCACCCAGATGTATCTTAAAAATATGTTTATCTTGATAATCAAATCCTTATTCAACAACCTGGTGCTTAAGGGTTGTCTTCGAGAGGAGTTAATGTATGCACAAATTAATTTTAAGCGTGATCAAAGTATTTCCAGTGTATGCCTAAGTGCCAGGAGTAAGGGACAGCTCCTGGTAAATGACAGTGAATGTGCCTGGTTCACCTGGCACTTTATCTGACTTGCATATTGAGGGAGTAAATCACTTCCTTCATACCTGCAGTTTCTTTTTTGTCTCTGGTGAAACAATAGCAACACTGATAAAGTTACCATAATCAAGATCAACCTTATATGGAAAGCAGCTGAGAATTTTTATTTTATTTTATTTTCGTAATATTCTGGGTCTAAGTGAGTAGTAATTGCATCTTCTAAGAAGCCAAAAATTTTTAGCTAAACGTTGGATTTGGGAGATGTATAGAATGTATTTATAGATGTGTGTGTCTTGTTAAAGTGTCACAAAGGTGAGTGTTAATTGCTTGATATGCAGTGATGATCCAAAATTATACATATAAATATGTATTTTTACTATATACATTATACATACACTATAATATATATAATATATATTACATGTAAATTGACTTTAATTGCTTCCAAAAAATAAGCTCCAGTTGGAAAATTGAACAGATATTCATGATTTAGTAAGAACACTGTGTGCTGTTTAGTGTTACATGTTGTTTGGTTTTTCCCTTCTCTGTTGAAGAGTCAAGTATTTAGTTATTGAGAAGGAGCTCTGCACAGCACATGCTGCTGTCACACCACATGTGTCACAACAGGAAAATGCTGCAGCTGGTTCCAGCAGCTTGGAAACCTGGGGCAGTAACTCCTCCAGGGCAGGCCTGGGGCAGAATCTCAGATGGGGTGTTAAGCATTTTTAGCTCCCACCTGCAAGCATGTATATTTAGGACAGTTAAAATAGCACTGCCTCTTTGTTGCTTGTGGCAGTGAGTTTGGCCTTGCCTTCTCCTAGCACTGATCTTTGGTGGCTCTGCCCTTGGGGATGGAGGGGGAGCATCCTCACTGGGGATTCTCTTTCAGCCTCTGTGTCCTAGTCCTGTGTGCTGTGAGGCACGGATTGGGCACGGAGCAAGGTCCCCTGTCTTTCTGTACTTGTTGCTGGGCACATTTGCTGCACACATCAGTTACAGGCAATGACCTGCTGTCGAATCCTGGCATTGCTTAGACTGGGCAGACAAAAGGAAGGGCTGGGAATGCAGTGCATGTCAGAGGTGCTGGTTTTCTTTTAATTTGGAGGGGTGAAATGCAAACTACGGGCCAGAGCAGTGCAGAAAGTGGTCTATATTCAGGCAGAAAAACTCCATGTTTTTCCCTGCCAGTCTTCCTGTATTTGTGACTATAGCTGCAGTATGGAAACCCAAGGTCAAGCATCATTTACAGAGTTGGAATGACACAGTTCTTCTGTGTACAGTGGAGAGAAACAACTGCCATGAATCTTAGTCCTCTGCATGCACAGGCCCACGGTTGTGTGCTAGGGTACCAGCCTGAAAGTTTTGTGGACCATGTGTTTGGAGGGTAGCAGGCATGTCATTTTCTCTCTGGAATACAAAGGCTAAACGTGTCAGAAAGCATTTGTGCTCATCCAGCAGTTACCAGGTTCATCTTTGCACCCAGTGTCAGAAGAAGCTGACTCAGTATTTTTGTCATGAGTTACCAAGTCCTGAGTTTAACAGCTTTACATTTGATAACTCTTAAGTAGTTGGTACAGGCACCACCATTACACTGATTTCTTTGCAATGCTGGGATTCAGGATGGCAGAAGGGCTGAAAGCAAAGTCAGGCAGGATTATGTAAATAAACCATTATTTCCATATGTTCCAGAATATGTCAAATGTATAAAAGACCTTGTAAGATTGTTTTTTATTTGCCTTCCCCCCGTGTTTTTTTTGTTTTGTTTTGTTTTGAATCAGGTATCTAAGAGAGCTTATTTCGAAATAAATGTTCACTTCAAAAAGTAACTCCAAAGAAAAAGGTGTAGTATCCAGTGGGGTTTCCTTCACTGGGCAATTTGGTCTGTGCTTTGAGCACCACAATTTCTCAGCATTATAAAATATTTGCACGTTTGAATGCAGTTTAGGGAAAGGCTGGTTTATCTGTGGAAACATATTTTCATTCTTTGACTTTTATGTTTACTGTGAGCTCAGTACCTTGGCTGGAACTTAGCTACATTTCTTTGTGGGGAGGTATTAGGAAAAATAAGAATTAGGAGTGAAAAGATCATATCTTTGACATTCAAAAAAATTGTGTTTTGTGTGTTCAACCACAGAGCTCAACTAGAGCAGCTTTTTTCCCTGGAGGGCCTTTAGGTTGTCTGGAACATTGGTGGGGTAGTTGCCCTGCAGTGAATGATGTGATGTTGCTAATAAGAGAAGAGTGGAAGCTGATTGCTCAGTTGTTTCTCCATCTGAAGGGAGCCATTCCTGAAGGCTGAATGGTGGGCATGTGTGCTTGCAAACCACTGAAACTCCCACCTGCCTTCCTGCTTCTAGAAATAACTTCAGGTTTGTTTAGGCTGGGGCTGACTTTGCTGTTGGCAGTCAGTGATACCAGTCATGACTGCTACCTGGTATTTTAGAGCTGATCACATCACCAAACTCCTGTGAAAAAAAGAAAACTGTTATGGATTTTTTTTTCCATTGAAATGATCTCTTATCACAAGATCTTTATTGGTGTGAAAGAAGTGGAATTTAAATTGTAATCTCACATTAAAATTCTGTCTGGAGAGACAGTCAAGAACTTTGTGCTGATAAAAACAGGTTTCTGTGCAATGCTAGGCCAAACAGAATTAAATGCGTCTCTTCTAGTGAAATCTCTTCTCTGGCTGTAAGAATTGATGGATACTTTTTCTTTTAATCTGCTCCTCTCTTTATTCCATCAGCAAATGTAATTCCCTCTTTGACTAATAGAAATTGAATGATCACAGAGGCTAAATCATTTGAGGAAGGGAGGAGAACATGGTTTAACCAAAAGCTGTGCCCAGAAGAAAAGGCAAATAAATCCCTTTGTGTGTGTTGGGGAGCAGAGGCAGAGGGAGGTGTCTGGCCAGCACAAGGCCATGCTGAGAATGGAGAGGCTGGAGAACATTTCTGATCAGAGCAGCTCTGCACTGCAAGGCACATGAGCCATGCCTTCAAACACTTGGTGGTTCCTAAACCTGTGGAGAAATTGAAATCACAGACTCCATAAATCTTCGATGTGGCTGCTGCTAATTACCTGTCTCCTATCAATACAAATGTGTCCATTCATCCATCTGAGAGCAGGACACTGATAATTATTGCTGGGTGAATCACAGCAGTGGCTGGGATAGGTGTTAAAAATCATTTTTCCACATGGGGGTCTGGCTTGGATGCTTGTCCAGTGGCAGCCCCATGGTCTCTCTCTGACCCAGATGTCTTTATTTGGGGGATACAGCTTGTGTTTTCTCCTTCATAATTGCCTGTTTGTCTCCACCACCAACACCCTCTTTCTTAAAGGGAGCATTTTGTCTGAGGGGCAGCAGTGTCTTGTGTCTATGAGAGCTTTTCCCACATGGAGCAGAGGAGCACAAAGTCATTAACATAAGTGGTTCTAAAAAGAAGAACAACTTAGGAACTTCATGCTCGAAAATAATTTTAATACACCTAATTCATCTGTCAGTTGTAGAATCCCCCAAATCATGGTAGACTGATTTAATTGGTTTTGATGTTAGCATTTGTGCAATATGTATGCACTGTTTAAATAATCAATAGGAGCCCATATATGCTAGATACACTGATGTAAGTTTGTTTATAGAAGTGCAATTTGGCTTAGATTTTATGTTCTGGAAACTAGATAATTTGGATTCTAAAAATGTTCTCTAAAAACCTAATGCTGCCTAGGAAATCAATGAGGGCAGGAATTTACCTTTTGCCCTGGCACTCTGCTGGCACTTTGCCTTGTAGGATAGAGAATTGCTTAGCATCTCTGGGGTTTATTTCTGTCTCTCTGACACATCTTGTCTTTTTTTGGTCTCTATTTTTTTTTTCCCGGGGTGGAGAAGCAAGACACTTAAATCTGCTTTCTTCTGACAGAGAACAACAAGGCCACTGCAGAACTTCAGGAGACATTTTTCCTTCAGTTAGGAAAGAGATCATGGACTTCTGCTGTTGCCTTAAATACCTTTCTGTGTATCTGTGTGCGTGGTGTTTAAATGTTACGTGTGAAGAATATCTGGCTCCCTCAAATCTACTGAATGCAAAGAAAAGAGCATTTGATCATGGCATATTGCATTGCACTGCAGTATTAGGCTCTTAGGGCTGTGGTCACTGGGATTTTAGGGATGCAGTCAGGTTTATTTATCCAAGGCAAGATGTTTGCCTGCATGAGCAGACTTTTAAAAAAAGTGCCACTGATTTATTGGTGTTTGTCGGTTTACAAAGCAATCTGACTTCATTAAGCAAAGCCTCCCACAGTGTGTGTGTGTTACATATCTGTTGATCTGTGTTTTGTCAATTGAGGAGATTGATCTTAAACATTCTCATTATTCTCCTCTTTTTCTTCCTGCCTATGAAGTAAAGTAACTGATATCTACCTGCAGTGGCTGTGCTGTCATTGCTCCAGGAATATTTCCTCTGGGTGTGGACAGTGGAGGGGTGGGGCACGCAGGGTCAGGTCCGTGATTCTGTTCATGCACTGCTTTCAATGCAGTTATTGTACAGGAAAAATAAACCAGGAAACATTTTCAGATTACCATTACACTTGAGTGTTTCTGTCTTTAATTATTTTAATTCTAATTGACATTTTTAATTAGATTGGAAGCAAAACTCCATTGGATATAGTGAGTAAATGAAAAGCCATTGCATGTTGTGTATTTTTATTTAAACTACTTAGTATTTTGCAAATCCTTGTATTCACTCTGGTAAAGCCTGAGGAAGAAGAATCACGACTCTTAACCAGCATGCCATGCACCTGAAGCAATTGCATGTGTGCTGCTTCTGCTTCCATTGGAATTCCTTCTTCCTGCTGCTTGCAGGCTCCAGCTTTGCTCAGGGCTGTTGCTTCTCCTCAGTCAGTCTTAGGAGCTGTGAGTCCAGTGCACGTACCTGGCTGGCATGACACTTCCCTGGATGTTCAAGTAACTTTGCATTTGGTAATGTGAAATGGAACCACACTTGTCTGTTTTCTGGAAGTTTGTGGCCAATTTTAAAGTGTTTCGGAGAAGAAATGTAAATTATGTGGCTTCAAGTGAGCTTGAATTTAAAAAGTACTTGTGTGTGTTTCAGAGTAGAGGCTCAAATGAGAGGAGAGTAGCAAAAATAACACTGAAATGCACCTTTTAAAAATCGACTGTCACTGTATTTCACCAGTCCTCAAGTTTTCTATCTAAAGAGGAAACTTCTAAGGATGATAGTTTCTCTAAATATAAACCTTCCTATACCTTTTTCACACCTGTATGATTTGCAAAAGTTTCTTTGGTTAAGAGAGTCCTTAAAGCAAAGCATGAGGTTTTACAGAACCTCTGAGGTAGAATTTCTGGCCAGAAAGACTCATGATATATGTGATTTGAGTGTGAAAGTCCCAGGTTCAAATCTCTGCTTGGCTGACAAGGAATTGGACTTCTACATCCCAAGGTGTAACCAATATATTACACAGGCTGGTACTGGGGGTGATCTCTCACTCTCATTTGGAGCTGTTCTGCATTGTTTAAATACTCACTGGGTGACAATCACCTGTGTCTATGTCCCACTGAGTGTGGCACTCCTGTGGCTTAACGTGAAGTGATTTTGTATGGAGTGGAAGGGCTCCAACAGAAGATCAGTGCCCCAGCTGAGAACAGCCTGGGGCCTGCTCGAGTTTCAGATTTAGATATGTTTAAAGACCTGAACACTGTTCTCTGACATGCCAGGTAAGTGTCCTGTTTGCATGGTGGTGACTGTTCTGGTGGGTATTGGATACTTAAACTTTGTACTGGAGGAGTTGCACAGAGCTAACAACACATCACTTCAGGCTCAGTCAGCCTAAGCTCTTGTGAAAATACTTCTTGCTTAAGTTAATTCAACTTCACCCATATCTGTCCATGTGAGTGAAATCGATGTCAGTACTGATGAATTGGATTTTTAAAGCCTGATCTTTCGAAAACATCAGCACTAGGTTAAGAGGCATATTGGTTTTAACCTGATCAAATTAAAATAATTTGATTGTGTGTATTTATGAATATGGAGAGAGCTTACAGAATTACTTGTTCCCCTGAGGATATGTTTGTGCCACTTCACCTTTGAATTTTTCATCAGTCAGGAACAATTCTGAGATTTTAAAATGTGCTTTCCTGATTGAGATAAAGTAGTACAGAGGTTCATTTTACTGCTCCTTTCTATATCATCAGAAACAACTGATGAGGTTTTTCAATCTTGTGCTGGTTACTTGCTGGAAAAGCCTTTGTTTAAAAGAAGCTGCTGGTGGCATATTTTCCCAGAGCAGAGACAATTATCTGTTGCAATTTATCAGGAAATACGAGATGCAAAGTGACACCTAGCTCATATATTTGTATTCAGCTCTGAAAGTGACATTAAAAATCGTGACTTATTGCCACTTCTGAATGACCTTGTAAGTGATCAGCAGCATCGCTGCATAATCGTTGCAGAGAGCAGTGTCCAACTATTTCTCTTGTCTTTATTGCCATTTAATCAGCTCTTCACATGCGTGGACATTTCTGAGCACTGTTAAGTTAATAACTTTTCAGAGTAAAGGCCATTTTTAGAATATTCACAGGCAATCTAACGCTTTGCCATTGTACAATTAGCATGAATAGCACCAAACTGCAGGGGTTGACCAGCAGTGCTGTCAGTGTGTGTGTTGGAATGTCAAAGCTGCCTTAATAAAACAGTAAAATTCTCCAAGAAAAGTCTCTTTAACTGCAGTTAAACCTGGGACATAACTAATGGGAGTGCACTGAAATGGCTGTGCCTGGAGGTGCCTGTGCATGATGGCTTGGACAGGATCACACATTCTGTTCTCTTTCAGGGTTTGAGATAGTGCCCATCGTTTACTGTCTATGGTTTGAAGTTTCTTTTGACTCTTGCTTTGAAAAGCATACTTTAAACCTTTTATGCATGATGAAAGTATTCTCTCTTTTTCTGCTTAATGGTAATTTAAAATTACTGATGTGCTCCATGAAGCTGCTTTTTTATTTTATTTCTTTCCTTTTTAAACCAGAGCTGAATTTTAGAATATATTATAGTCTATGAGGACAATCATAGGAAGTATCCTGGCTCACTAACTGGCATATCTGAATGCCCTGAAAATGAAGGGGGGAACCTACACTGTATCCTGCTATATAGTCATTTATTATACCCACAGAATAAAAACAAGCAGTAAATCCTCTTATGCCTGTAAAAATACCCTTACTGCACAAATGAGATGGTGAGAACTGTAAAAAAAAAGTTATCTTCATGCTGAACTGGGGAGGAGAGTTTATAATAGTAACTTTGTAGTGCTGTTAGTTTGTTAGACTAGAACTGAATAATTGATGCTTTATCTTAGACTGCATCTCCCAAAGCATTCACGTTCCTGTTTCTGAGTCTGAAGAAGACTTCACAAAATAATTACTTACAGTGTTAAATGGTGCTGTCATGGGAAGTGAAAAGGCCATGCTGGGCATTCCCAAGAGGCAGAGAGAGAAGAAGGGTACCCTTGCCTTTAGAAAGATTCTGACCTGCCCACACAGAAGAGCCCCCTCAGTTTCACATGCTGGGTCTTTGCACATCCACCTAAAATCTGCAGCTGTCAATACAGAGAAATGCAATCTGCTACAAGGCAAACTTTAAAGTCTTAAAAGAATAAGAAATGCCATATGCTGAGACAATCTCCAGTCAGCCACCAGTAACCATAAACTTTTGGCAATTCATGCTTATTTGTCTGTCCTTGGTGGAATGCAGCTTCACAGGCAGGTATGGATTGCAGCACAGCAGACACTCTTGGATTACTCTGTGAGCTCTGTGGGATTTAAGCTTCCATAGCTGCCAGGACAAATGATTCTGAATGATAAATTTACTTTTTTAAAAACAGATGCAACCGTGGATAGCTTCTTCCAAGTATAATGGAACTAGAGTCCACCAAGGACACACTGTTCTATGTTATTTAGGAAGTACATGCAAATTACTATAAAGGCATCCACAGAACCATAGAAACACTGGTAAAACTGGAGAATTACTTGGTGACTTGGACTTGGTATTTTTTTATCTCTTTGTACATTATGCTTATCATTCAAGTGACTTAATTGTTAGAAAACAATGCTTGACAAGGAAGGCCAAAAAATTATTAGTGCTGTCTTTTATCTTCCTCTTCTTGTTCTCCTTTATAATTTCCCCTCTTGCAGTGTATGACTGTTTCTGAGAGCTACCAGGTTTGCCATCAAATTCGTGTTTGCACTTGACTTTATGATGGAGATATTCAGCCTTATGACTAATAAGCTCATTAAGCCAGGTCTGCACCAGCCTAAGCTGCTTTGACTCTAAGCCATGGAGATGCCTTTTGTGAGGGGCTCTCCAATCCCACAATTTGTGCCTTTAGAGCCTTAATTTTGTCAATTTTCTGTGTGGTTTTTTTTCATCTATTTGAAAGGCAATTATCTGCCTTGTTCCAGGAGACTTTTGGAGCCTTCTGACAGGTGAAGGGAAGTATTTACTTGTTATGATTTTGATCCTGGAATTTCAACGTGTGATGATAAATGTAATTAAAAATTATTAAATTAGTCTGCTGTGCTGGCCTCATGGACACAGACTAAAGCCAGTATCAGGTAGGCAGGGGGACAGGCTTAGTGCTTGGGTTTGTTTGGTGGGATATTTTAGCTTGTTTATTCACTAGAGAAAATCAGATGCATTTGTGTATTCAGAGCTGGCTACTGCTTCATCCTGTTCACAGCTCTGTTATATAAGAGAACAGTATTTTAACTGGAGGTGGTTCCACATGGCAACACCAAATGCATTTCTTAACTCTGCCCAAAACCTACCAAGAAACTGGTGGAAGACTTGATTTATTTTTTCTTCCTCTTAGCTCCAGGGAAGTGTTAAAATTTGCATTACCTGTTAGTACACACACCTACTTGCTTATGACTGGTATTTTTATCAATACATAGTCTTGACATATTGCTAGGCACAAAATACACAAGTAAATTAAATTACTGCTTAATTTTCTAGCTTTTTCATAGGATTCAGATTACTGTCCTTGTTGAATAAGAGATTTGTAACCTTATGCATTATTAAGGGTAATTTTTATTCCAGTTTGATTTTTGCATAAATTTGTCATTGATAGAGGTCTATTGCAGACTAAGCTGTTATACCAAAGGTTCAGGCCTACACCAGTGGTTAGGAATATCATCTTGCAGCACAGGCAAGCCCCCTGTAGCCTTTCATGGTCTTTTTGAAGAATTTTCCATGTTGTCATAGCCTAAAATTGTCCAGATTGTCACAAAAACTTACTTCCTTTCTTCTTTTTCGGTTTTTTAATTAATTCTTTACTATCTTAAAAAACAAAACCAAATCAGCCAACCAGCCAACAAAGACTGAAAAATTTACTTTAGCCTTAGAAACATTACAAGTCAGTTTTAGTTGACTCTCATGCATTTCTTTCTTTTAGAGTCTCCCATTGCTGATTTTCTGTAAAATGCTAATTTCCAGTCCCAAAGGCTTTTGGAGACTAACTCTGAGTCATCATTAAGCACAAGGCCATGCACATGAACAGTGCCACTCAACAAATGTTGCATTGTCACTAGCATTGTCGACACTGTGTACGATTTTCTTTGCAGTCTCAGCTGGATAAGTTGTCAGGGTTCATGTCCTGTTGGGGAGTGGTGATTTTCCTTAGCTCCTCTGTCTAGGTGGATGGAAATGTCCTTGGGTTTAAGCCATAAAATGAAGAGAATTATCCAAATTTTTTACTAGATATTACTGGATGCTTGTAAGAGTTCAGAGACATGATGCATTTTGGAAGACTGTCATTGTAGGAGCAGATTGTTCTTTCTGTCAATTTTATAATTTTTCAATGATTCACAGCTCAGTTATAATTATTCCCAGTGCTAATTATGTGTCAGAATTACCCAAAACACTGTGTCAGACATGGCTTGCATATGCATGTAATCATGAAACTGAGCTTTCTCCAGTGTAAATTTACTGAGGGCTCTATTCCAGAAATCCATTGTTTTAAGGGCTCCTTTCTCACCCAAGCAGGGCCCAGGATTTAATGGAAACTAATTAATCAGGATAAGGATATTCATGACAAGCTTTTAAACTGGTTTTATAGCTTTACCCTGTGCAGAAAAGCTTGAAAATACTTTGCAGTCCTTCAATATATTGTGGCCAAAATACATCTTTGCTGATTTATAGATTTATAGTCCATGAACATTTATCCTGTCTCATGTAAAAATGTTTTAAGACTTTATTTTTTTCTTCCCAGCTTCTGGAGAAAACAAACAATATGTTTGAGGAATCTGATTCTGCAGCTACAAAAAGTCCTTTGCATTTAGCTGTAAGTATGAGATGTGTAGAGCATTTGATCAGTATCTCCTAGAAGAGTTCCTTAATCTCTGTCTTTGAAGCAAGTTTAACTGTAGGCTTGTTTTGAAAAAGCTGGGAAGGGATGTAGGCCTAGATGTAACAAAGCCAGTTTCTGGGCTGGAATTGTTAATTAAATTTTAGGCAGTTGAAGCTCTTGGCTCTTTCTGCTTGAACACTTGGGTAAGAAGATGACACAGACACTGAAGTGACATTAAATGGAAATTCACACTTGTATTTAGGATTAGTTTATAAATATGGGGCCAAAGCTTGAGCCTAGGATTTGATCATGGAATGAGATTCTCTGATGTTCTGGTGGAGGGGTGCAGTGGAGATGTTTGGTACATAGCAGGGTTTGGGAAAGCTTTTAAAGCCCAGCAGTCCCCTGTGAGAATGCTATGGAGACTGGCATATCACAACAGGAGCCAGCAGAGGTGGCCTCAGAGATAACAATTGCTCCCCTCTCCCAAGAGCTCAAGATTCATGATTCCTCTTCCCAGTTTTCGTGTGCAGAATCACAGAATATCTGAGGTTGACATTGACCTCTGGAGATCGAGTCCCACCTCTGTGGTAAAAGCAGAATCAGCTAAAGCAGATTTTTTCAGGGCTGTGACCCATCACATTTTGAATGTCTTTAGGCATGGAGAGTTCACAGCTTCAACTCTCATAATACTAACATACAACTGTGTGTAAATAAAAAGGATGCTCTGAGTATGACAGTGAGGAGAGGAGGGCAGACCCTACAAAGCTGAACACAATATTTCCAATTTCTGGCACTGTCCACTGGGTTTTTCCAATGCCACCTGAGTTTGTGCTGCTGGCCCCAGTGTGGCAGTAGGTCTGGAAATGCATCTGCTTGTCCACTGTAGTTGTTCTACCAAATGATTCTGCTGACAGGAATTCCCCATGAAGCATCAGCTGTAAACAGCAGGTCAAGTTTGTCTTTATATTTGCACAAAAATCTGGTTTGAGAATCGCTTTTGTTTTGTTGGAAACCAGCACGTGCTGAATTCAGCACCAGTTAGGTGATAATCCATGGATCCCTCTAGTTGAATCTAGTTTCTGAAGGAAACATTTCCCTGTCAGATACTGTAGCATGTGAAAAAATTAATTGCTGATTGACCTGTGCTGGCTTGGCAAATTATTGCCTGAACTTTCCTCACTTTGGGTTGTATTAGAAGGTTAGAGCAAATCAAGAATCGTAATTTCTTTTCCTAAACACCAGGAATATTTTTAGTTTCTTGGGTACAGTGTAATTTGGAAAAATCCTTTCAGGTTGAAGAGAGAGTCATAAGGAATCAAGAAAACAGTGATTTCTGTTGTGTTTAGGAGACACTAAAAGGGATGGATTTTATTCACAATTTATGGGAAAGGTCTTTGAAAGACAGGAGTTGTGTTCTTTACATGACACATTTCATAATTCCAGGCCTATAATGGTCATCATCAAGCTCTGGAGGTGCTTCTCCAGTCTCTGGTCGATCTGGATATTAAGGATGAGAAGGGACGCACTGCTCTGGACTTGGCTGCCTTCAGAGGACATGCAGAGTGTGTGGAAGCTCTCATCAGCCAGGGTGCTTCTGTCACTGTAAAGGACAATGTCACCAAAAGGACCCCCCTCCATGCCTCAGGTGAGTGTGATCCTGTGCTACCCTTGTGGCATAAACCCTCCCACACCGAAGCAGGTACCTTTACTTACCTGCTGTTGCTATGCACATTTTTCTAAAGGAAAGAACATTCTCACATGTCCCAAGGAGTGATACTCGTTTGCTGATGTTGTACATATAAACACTTTTTCTTCTGTTTCATTCATTTTTTAACTCTATCCCTGTGGTTCAGTCCTCCCTCATACAAAATCCCGTATTTTTTGCACACCACTACTGCTCTGCCCTTACCTGCATTCCTCTCTCTGTTACCACCTCCTCTTCAGGAGGTGTGATGTTTCCCCTCATGACACCTTCTCTTGCTGGTTCTTCAGCCAAATAATCAGGGGTGGAGGGAACACTGGGCCTCACTGCTTCTTCTTTGGAGGAAAGGTTGAAAAATAGATGTGGGCTCTGCTTGGCAATGGAATTATTCTGGTGTTTAAAACTTGCAATCATTTGCAGTGGCAACACCACAGAAATTCACTCTCCTCTTTCAGGCATCCTCCTCCTCCTGAGCCAGCCTGCTCCTTTCCTCATGTGTGGGGTGTTAATTATGTAACATGCAAAATTAGCTGGGAAATGAAGACACTGTCATTTATTTGAAGGTTATTATTTGACATGTACCTGTCAGGTAAATGTGCAGAGATGCCAAAGGGAATGTGTCTCCTCTGCTGCTCCAGGAGGGGCTCCGTACAGGGTAGCAGTGGCCTCTAGTGGGAAGGAAAATTAATACCTCGTGGATAATTAATTCAGGACCAGACTTAGTTGTCTTTCTGCTTATCTTCTAATCTTGCTGAAATGCATATATATTCTGTAGTATCAGTTTATTCTCTGTGTGTGATCATGTTAGTGCAACCTAGAAACAAGAGGTCAAATAGATTTATCAATTTTGTCTGCAGTACTGAAGGAAATGGCTCATAATAGATCCACACTGCATACTAAAAATGCTTCCTGTCTGCTTAAACTTTGCTTCAGAACTCAGCACATTTCTCCCTATGATAAATACTGATGGTTTAATTAGCTGAAATCAATATTAGTGCTACCACAAAACTGAGCTGTGTTGTCAAGAGCTTTCCCTGTAGTTATTTCAAACATACCTTGGGATTCGATGTGAACAGGGTGTGACTTTGTCTGGTATGTCATCACTATAGCAAAGATTTGCAATTATTTTAAAATGTGGTTATAGTGGCATAAGTTGCTAGTTGTCACAACTGAACTGTAAAGGTTCTTCAGTACTGAGAAAAGTGAATGTAACAAAGACATTTTTCTTAGCAGCTCTGACTTAAAATAGGAGCTCTTGAATAAATCTGTTGAGTAAATTGAGTAAATTTGTTGAATAAAGATATTATTTTAATACACACCTTTCTTACCTTCATATAAATTCAGAATGTGTTCCCCCCTTTTCCCTTTTTATTTGTTTTTTAATCACCTCCATCACTGTAGTATTGAGTGCCTTCCATGTGAAACCAGTAGGAAGATTCATTACAGACTTTTCTGGTCCATGATGCTTTTTGCTTTTCAGACTAAAAAACATTCCCAGGCATGCAAATAAATTGTTCTTCAAATTTGCAATGAAGTAAAATAAGTCAGGTATGTGTAAGCCCAACCAAGAAAAAAAGCAAAAAAATTCTACACCCAGGAATGAGATGCAAAAGGGAACATGTACTTCGAGCAGAAGGGAAAGTAATGCACAGATGGGTTGAGTATTTGAACTCCTTTTTAAAGCAAATTCACCACTGTCATGAACTTGAAAGCTTTCAAGTTAGGTGCACTTCAGGTAAATATCCATTAAGACAAGGTTTAGAACCTTGCACTCAAGAGCTTTGTAGAGCTCTGTGGAAATGATCTCTGGAGTGAAGTTTCTACCAGCAGCTCCTCTGGAGAGCCCCTCGCCATGTGCCACTTTCCATGCAGCTGTTCCATAGGGAAGGGCTTTGGTGAGCAGTGTTTTAGCAAGGCTTGGTGCCACCTGCTGGGAACTCAGCCTGCAGCTGCTGCACATTCCCTGGCTTTGTGCTGCAAGTCTGCGAGGGAGGACAAGAGGTGTATTTTGAGAAATCAAACAGAATTCTTGCTGAATTACTCCCTTGAATGCCAGTGTGCATTTGCACACACAAAAGTGAGCACTTGGACATGCAGCACTGTGCACTGGGAAGAAACGTGAAGGTGATGTGTGCCCATCCCCTTAAACTTGTTTGCCCTCATTCCTTCTAATTACACCAGCACAATTGCTGAACACAGAGCTCAGGGGGTTTCAAGTGGTGGATTGGATGATAGGATCCTACACATCTCTGTCAGCAAAGGAATTTGTGACTTGAGTATAGAACTCACTTAATGTAGTTTCTTTTTTCTTTCAGTCCCCATGAAGGAATGGACTTCCTCTGACCTCAATTTCCTTTGCTAAATGATATGTTCCCTGTGTAATTTTATTACCACCAGCCTCTCCTCTGGCTAGCCTGGGGAATCCATTGCAAATGTTCCCCTAGTATTAGTGTTGTGGGTCTGTTGGCAAAACTGACATTCCCTGCAGGGTCTGTAATGCTTAGCAATCACTGGGTCAACTCCTAGGAGTTTCTGGGCGTATCTGTTCTAAAACTCAGTTACCAAAATCATTTTCACACATCTTTGTGAACAAGTTATGATTTCTCTTCCTCCTGCTAGGAGGAAAGAACAGACCTTTATTTCCACACCACCCCCCAGAAAGCCAGTGAATCATCAACCCTGCAGAATTGTTTACATGTTATGTACATGTCATTATTTAGTGGTAAATAACTAAAGATGCCTTTTATTTTTTCTGGATAAATCAACTGAGATTATTTTTGGACGAGTAATTTAAATGTGATGATGTGCACCAGTTTCTCTGCCAGCATGATGTGACATAGGTGGTGTCCAAGGGTTTTGCCTCAGCCCACAGGGTGTAGGCAGTGTGAATGCATGACTTGCTGTAATAAGAACACAACATGTATCTACTGAGCACAGGAATTGTTTTTCAAAGAAGAAAATATCTGTCTCTTAATCCCATGAAAGTCTGAAGCCTTAAAGCCAGCTGACACACAGATGGGGTTCAGTGTCAGGCTCTACAGAATGTAGTAACTCAGAGCTGTTTCCTAGCAGCAGTAAGTTACATAAAAAATCCAAAACAACAAAACCCAAGAAACCCCCAAAATACGTCCCCCCCAGCAAAAACCAAACCGAAGCCCCAAGCACCACCAAATCCAAATGTTCTTGATAAGTCTTATTTTTGATAAAATGGATAAACTCAAAGGGAAATTTAGTCTCTGATGTTATGTGCTTTTATGAATATGACATTTGTATCACTGGTCATTCTTTGCAAATTTTTTTTTTCATAGCAGCACTGAAGTACTCACTTGTACAGTGCACATAAAGCTAAGGAGCCTTGACAATGTACTTCCTACTGTGTTCCAATCTTAGTGCAGAAAACCTTGCCTGCCTGCTCAGTCTGGGGAATTTTGAAATGCTGTCTGCTTTAGTAGAAATCTTCTCAGTAGTGAATATCACAATTTTGTTTTATTCATTTGGGATTTTTGTATCTGAGAGAACTAATACTCATCTTTGTGAGGTCAAGGAAAAAACAACTCACTATTTCACTGGCAGAAGTTCAATGAAAATTGGGGGCATATTGATCTCTTATATGGTAGAGTATTTTCCTTGTTTATTAGGACATTTCTTATTCCTAAGCATTCCAGTGGAAAAGAAATTAACCATAGTTTCTTTCCTTTGTAGTCATTAATGGCCATACACCTTGTTTACGGTTGTTGCTGGAAGTTGCAGACAACCCTGATGTGACAGATGCCAAAGGACAGTAAGTTTTCTTCGTGGGCTTTTTTTTCAGCTCTGTAATTCAAATAGCATCTCATATTTCTCACCAAAAAAATACTTACTTGAAATACTGTATTTCCTGCACTTCTCCTCATAGAATTTGGCAGCGATTACAAAGTACACATTCAGTTGATGTAAGCCATGTGGAAAGGACTAATCATTAATCTTAGCCTCTGCTTCATACTTTAAGAAATATTTTATAAATGTTGAGGGCCAGATTCAATAAAAAATGAACAAGCTCCTGAGATGTTTCTATAGTCTTTTTCTTCCTAAAACATTGTTATTCTAGGGTTTATTTGGTATATTAGACTGGTGCAGTAGGACACAGTGTTTATTTGAGGTGACACATGCATCTGAGATGTCTTTACAAAAACTTTGCTGCTTGTTAAATGGCAGTTATAGAGGGAGAATAAGATATATTTTTAAAGTGAAAATGTGAATGGTTTAAGAAACTCATTTGGGGTGTCTGGAACACATAATGTTGCACATATAATGTCCACACATTTAATTTTAAATGGTATTAGTCTGCCTAAAAATAGATGGAGAATAGATCTCTTGCAGAAACAAATTAAAGATCTGTTAGTCCAAATTTTAGCTTGAATATTTTCCTCATGTCCCTTCATCCCCTTTAAGCAACTGTGCAGCATTTGGGTCATTATCATCTTGGTAACTAGCAGGGACATGCATTCAGAAGACTTGGTGTTGTAAAACTCATGTGTCACTGGAAGTGACAGTAATTGCAGGTTATTAAGAGAACAGATTGTCTTGAATGGTGTTGCTCTGTAAACTGCTTAAAGGTGCTTTTTAGTATTTCAGTCATGGCAGTTGGTTGTTAAACATCTTAATAATTTCGTACGAAAGGTCTTCACTTGGGTGTCATACATGGGTATGGGGAAAAGAACCAGGTTCATGGGCAGGAGTGGCAAGAAATGCAGGGCTGATTTCTCTGTGTAAGTTAGCAGGGACAAATAGCATGCCATTTCATAGCTGTGACTGCTCTGGTTTTCTTTTTTTTCCCTAGAACTCCACTAATGCTTGCAGTGGCATATGGGCACGTTGATGCTGTTTCTTTACTACTTGAAAAGGAAGCATCTGTAGATGCAGCTGATCTCTTGGGATGCACAGCTTTACATCGAGGGGTATTTATTTTTATATTCCTTTATTATTTGTTTTGCTGTGACTACAACTCACTTATAAGTACAGGGGTATTTAAATCTAGAGAACACTGTAAATGATTGGAAACATGACCAGGAATAATCAATGATATACAAAGCAAGACAGATCTGCACTTAGTAATGCTTTGCTTTTATTTCACATGTGCATTAATTAATCTGCCAAAATAATGATTAGACGACTTTTTTTTTTTGTGTGTGTCTCTAGATGCTTTATAATAGCAATCACTATTCTTGTAACTGAGCAGCTTAAGAATTCTGAAAATAATTTATTTCAAAGAACTGGCCAATAGTTGGTTTAATTTTTCTTGAAATGGTGCAAGTTGTGTAAGTTTTTTCTAGAGGTGGTGAAATGTGAAGCAGATCTAATCTTTTCTAGTCCAGCTTGACTAAGCTCGATTTTCCTAAGTAAGTCTAGCTTCTTACCCAACGTGGAACTGATGCAAGGGATGATATTTATACAGAACTTTATAATAATTGCATTGAGCCAAGGGGCTCTCATCTCTGCTTGCTGAATCCCATCCATACCATTTCATGTTCACAGGCATCAATCACATTCCATATTTCCGGGACAAGAATCTATTATGTCAACCTCTTTACTCATTTCTCTGTTACCAGATCATGACTGGGCATGAAGAATGTGTCCAGATGCTGTTAGAGAAAGAAGTGTCTATTTTGTGTAAAGATGCCAGAGGCAGGACACCCCTGCACTTTGCAGCAGCTCGGGGTCACGCCACGTGGCTGAGCGAGTTACTGCAGGTGGCCCTTTCCGAGGAGGACTGCAGCCTCAAGGACAACCAGGGCTACACGCCCCTGCACTGGGCTTCTTACAATGGTAAGGCTCTCCTGGGGCTACTGCCCGGGCCAAGGGTGGCCTCAGCTCGGGGGAAACGTGTAGAGGAGCGTGAAATGAAGAGGCAAATGATCCCTGCTTGCTGTCTGCAGTTAGCATTTGCTATGTGCACCCTTCAGTTCAGAGGCCAGGGAAATTCCAGCGGTACCCCCCAGGGACTTTGTGGCTCCTTTGCTCCAAGTCACAAGAAGCCAGGATGAAATTCTGGTTTTATTCATGTCCATGCTGAAACTGATTTCTGTGTGACCAGGAATGCTTCTTTGAGCTCTTGGTGCAAGACACCATGTGAATAGATGGATATATGAACTGAACTGATTATTCTAAACTGGATAATCTGAACTCATTGCTTAATATAAGGATAAAGCTTCTCAGTATTGACATTTAAGCTTTGGATGTAAAGCAACATACGTGACATCACATTAAAAAGAGCTTTTTTTCTTTCCTTTTTCTCGATAAATGCTAATATTAACCCAGATCTCTCTTGCTGCTGCCATAAAATTTTAAAAATCCTCTGATTTATCAAATAAGAGCTTACATACACATCATGTTCAATTTAGAAGTATTCAATTCCAACCTGTGTAAGCCTAATATGAATTCAGTGAACTACCTGCTTTGTGCAACACCATGAAGTATCTGCTCTCTCACAGGTCATGAAAACTGCATAGAGGTACTATTGGAACAAAAACTTTTCCACAAGTTCTATGGTAATAGCTTCTCTCCATTGCACTGTGCCGTGTAAGTAGAAATCTCCAGTTACAACTGCATGTTGCTTTAAGATATGCAGAAAGTAGCAGCATGTGAATAAATCAAGATTTTTTTGGAAATTATTTGCACGAGCAAATGATTTTAAAGCTGATCACTTGAAATAAATTTTTTTTTGGCTGAAACATGTTATTTTAAATCAGAATTTCTAGTAACAGCTTTGAAAAAAATTTCAGTATTCACAGTATTTTAAACGAGTATGCAATTCTCAAGCCTATTAAAATGTGTGCAATTTAAAATGAAAATAGCTTTTAATCCAATGTGGATGTGTGTTAACTATACTATGTGTCCATTACTGTTACTAAATACTGCTAATTGTCATAAAGAAAAGAGACAAATTAGAAAACACAGAAAAAGTATTAGCTGAACACATCCATCAAATCAAAGTACTAAATGTGTGAGTTGGAAGAGATGTGGGTTTCAGTACCTTAAACATCAGAATAAATATCTCTTCATGTAAGTGTCTATGACTGAGTGCTTTCCAGGCCCAGGTGTGTTTGACATACAGACTAAGGATTTTAAGATATTAAGGTTTTAGTCCTAGATTTGTTCTGGACTTTGAAATTACCTTTGTGCATAGTGAATTAAGGACCAGCTTTGCTTTAGATATTGAAATCCATTGTAGCAGATGCAGTTTGGTTAAATAGATGAATATGTAGAAGTGTGACTAAAAGCTTTAAGACAAACACATATTAGGGTAACTTAGAAATAACCACTAAGAAATATTAATGGGAAGTGAAGTAAACCAATATTGGGAAGTGGAAAAAGATGTAGACATGACCTTTTCAAAAATGTATTTTCTTTGGCAGAATCAATGATCATGAAAACTGTGCATCACTACTCATCGGAGCCATCGACGCCAGCATTGTCAATTGTGAAGATGACAAAGGAAGGTAATAGCTCTTGAACAAATGGCATTTCATGACTCCATTTGGGATTTTTCATAGCTCTTTCTGAACCTGTGGCACTAATCCTTATCTGTTATGGTGGAGCTAAGACTTGTCATGCTGACTCTTTTGGATAGGAGTTTACACTGCAAATGGGTGTCTCACTTGAAGCAAGAATATGAAGTATTCAATGTCAGAGTACATATGAAAAAATATAAAACAAATAGTATTTTGCTTGTTTAGAACAGCTATGGCTGTTTCCCTGGAGCTGTTTTCTTTGTTAAATGTTTAAACATGTTTATCTTTGCTAAATGGAATGATACTATGTACATAGAGAAAAGTACTTCATTAATAGTTTTCATGTTATGTTGGCATTCTCAGGGCACACAACTGAGAATATCCATGCAGCAAAATAAAACTATTACAGGAAGAGATGGGCATTCAGCCCAATCCTTCATTTGTCACATTGAGAATCTCCTCACCAGATATGTATATATTTAATCAAAATTGCTGAAATTCTAAAAACTGAACATTCATTCTTTTCTTTGATTAAAACAAATTTAATACCCTCAGTAACAGTGATTATTTAATTCTATGAAGGTAAAAGCACCTCATCTTTGCTGATAAGCAAAACAGAAGCAGCACTGAGCTGCTCTGTTTACCAACCATCTTTGATCTCTAGTCGTCACCCTTCAGACCCAAAATGCCAAAGAGCCACAGCAAATGAATTCCAATGTCTATGTCTTGTAAAAACTGATAACCTTCAAAGTGGATTGAATTCCTTCTTATAGTACTGCAGTTACTTGTGGCTTGCTACTGAAGTATCTTTGACTACAATTCAAAATATTTTAATTTTTTAAAATAATGGATCTGTTCTTGTTGGATAGTTATTCCCAGCTTAGGCTTGCTTAAAAAAATGTAAAATTGGATTAAAGGACGAGGGATTGTACTGCTTTTCATGTTACACAATATGCTAAGTTAAAATAAATAGGCTGCTAATGCAAGATTCTTCACAGTATCATATCTCCATACTATCATATTCACCTTTGGAGGTTGGAAATATTATTTGACTTACTTCAGCTGCTGCTACTCCAACCTTCTCATGACGATAACTCGAATGTGATAGGGGAAAAAATAAAAATCTCTTGCACTTGGAGGTTTTTGGGGAGGTGGGGCTATTGGCCTTCTTTAGCAGCAGCTGTGCGGGTGTTGCTCCCCCAGGACGCCCCTGCACGCCGCAGCCTTCGCTGACCACGTGGAGTGCCTGCAGCTGCTGCTGAGCCACAGCGCGCACGTGAACGCGGCCGACGGCGCGGGCAGGACGCCGCTCATGATGGCAGCGCACGGCGGCCACGTGGGCGCCGTCGGTGAGTGCGGCCCTGCCCCACGGGGCAGCCCGAGCCGGGAAAATACATCGTGGGGATAATCCCCTTCTCTGCCAAGATGGCTTTTCATCCCTTAAAAAATACTGCTGCTTCTTCTCTGCAGTCTCGGTGAACATTGGCAATAACAAATTGGAGTCTTCCTTCCTGCCAAGAGCACACTGTAAAGAGCATGAGGGCAGCAGTAATTCTGTTTGCTTCCTTGATTTAAAGGAGCAGTAAAGCTGCATGTGTGAAAAAGATTATGGAACCTTTTCCTGTCCTGTCTTACAGGAAGCCCCATTCTTGAAAAGGCAGCAATCAGCAGCTGCTTTTTCCAGGCTAGGCTGTGTGCTACAGGCACACAGATTGGGGACCTTAAGGACTTTGAAGAATTCCCTTTTGTCTAGCTTCAACAGCACAGGCTGCACCCCAAGTTCTTTATATCCCCTTAGTCCTCTCAAAGCAGGATTTACAGTTCTCAGGCAGAGGTGATTCCGGCAAAAATTGCTGATCTGCAAATAAGGAAGCTCATAAATAAATTAGGATTGATATATGTTTGACAGTTTGGGGCACCACAAATGAGCTGTTAGCTCTGCACTTGCTTGCTGATTAACTGCACAAGATCAGTCTGTTCTCATTCACTAATTTCATTATTGTAAGGCTTACATCATATAAAGACTTAATTGATTAGCATCTATGCACATGTATATTGTATATAGTCTTTTTTTCCCTCTCTTTTGGCATGTTCATCTGCCCATTGGGTTTATTCATTGATTTCTTCTGTATACCTCAGACTTTTTGGTGAACATTGCCAAGGCTGACCTGACATTGAAAGATAAGGAGTTGAATACATCTTTGCACTTGGCTAGCAGTAAAGTAAGTTGAAGATCTCTCTTTTATTCTCATCAGTCTGTATGAATATATGTGTGTGTTTATGCTCCCAAGTTTTTTTCTGCAATGGAAATGTGATGATCAGAGTTGTGGTAAGGAAGGGAAAGTTGTTCCAAGCTTTTTCTCTAGTCTGTTTTAAAGTAATGTACTTTGAGAAATAGAGATGGCTCTTATGACATGAAACATAAGTAAGTGACACTAAGAGAAGTAAAGGAAACCCTTTAAGGTTTTACCAGATAATCTCACTGCAAAACAGTTTAACAGGTTCAGTAACAAAGAAGAATAAAATTATTTTTTATTAATCTCCAATTCCTGTGAAAGGAGCCCAAAATCAGCAGGAATGAAACCAGATGCATTGATTAGATGGGTGATGGTATCTCTTCCTAACCCTTCTTCCTCTTAATTCCAATTTCTCCTGCTATTTGTGCAAGAAAAAATGCCCACGGGATTCCCTCTCCTGGGCCTTTTCTTTTGCATCTATCCACAAATTGGATTCCAGTGTGATCATATTACTCCAGTTTCTGCAGACACATGAGCCTTGCTGAATTCTCAAGGTCCTTCAGGCAGCTGTTCACCTGCCAGGACTGTAGGCTCAGCATCTGCAACTTGCTGTGCTGAAACAGGATCAGAAATAAGGCCTGGATCTGTATTAGTCCCAAAGTTCCATTGCTAGAGCTCTCTTGACACTGAAGAGGTTTTGTAGTAGCTTATTAATAACACAGAAAGACATTTAAAGTCCCACAAAGTGTGGTGTTCGTTTCTGAGATGAAAGCATTCTCTGTCACTGTGTAGTTCTGATAAATCATCCACTGAATGCTCACTCAAGAGAAAACACAGCATTCTCTGAAAGCTGAGGAAGTGAATTCATATTTAATGAATGCAGGGTTGAAAGACAGGTGAATGTCTGCATTTCTAAATGTGCTAAAACATCCCAGCAGTGGTGGTTCACAAATGGCATTTTAAGACTTGCTTAATTCACCTTCTACACAGTCTTACTGAGCAGCATGTTTTATATTTCATGTTGAGTTATTAAATTCCACATTTATTATGTAATATTTCTTTTGCCTCCATTTCAAACTCCTCAGCAAATTAACACTTCTGGTTTTTTTTTTTTTTCCCTGACTACAGGGTCATGAAAAATGTGCCTTGTTAATACTTGACAAGATCCAAGAACAGAGCCTTATTAATGCAAAAAATAATGCATTGCAGACGTAAGTATAGTCTGATCCTCCAAAGCTCAGTTGATTTACCAGAATATTCCAGTTTACCATTTCAAATTCATGTCTCAGATTACTTCATAGAACAGTAAAGTTAATTTCTGATATTTTGGAATGCTTTCCCTCGAAAAAGACCCAAATTGTATTGCATTCTCACTTTTAACTTTGATTCTGTTGATATTTCTATGCATGATCTGGTGGAAAAATTGTATGAGGTAATTTCTTTGAAGACAAAATATCTATTAATCATGTGAATGTATAAGTATGCATCTGGCATTTTCTATCTTTTTGAGCTTCACTTTAAATATAAATAATTTATCTAGACTTACTTAGACTTAAGGTGGTACATTTAGTTCTCAGAAGGTTTTTTAGGTGATATTTTATGTGCAACTTCTGCCCATTGCATATGTTATCAGCTGCAATTGTTTGTTGGCATGGGGGAATGCCACCATAGGAGACTTAACCATGAGTTCAGGTGGTCAGATCACCTAAATGCAGAAGAATTCATTGCATCTTAGACTTGTTTTCCCCTCTTCCAATATGAAAATATTTTTCTTGTCCTGCTAGCTATCCCCAAATTGGAATATTGGGTGTTGGGCCAGGAAAGGAGCAAACCAATGGCTATTTTTAATTTCCAGCTACTCTGCAGTAACAGAGATTAGCAATTGAATATTCAAGGATAAAAAGGCAATACAATGATATTGAACAGCCTGTAGCAGCCAGAATTAAGGACAGAACACAGGCGTTTCTTCAGTCTTGGATTCCTTCTCCTTTTAAACTATCAGTTGTGTGCTGCAAACAGTGCAAAAATTAGAACCTTTTAAAGAAAGTCTTTAGGCTGGAAAGTATTAAGTGATCTTTGTGTGCTTGCACAAAAAAATTCTTGTTTTATAAATGTGGAACATGATGATTATTTCAAAGACTGCAATAACATTTTAGTGTCTCCAATATAAATCTTATGATCCAAGGAAGGAAACCATTCTCTTTCAGATGCTGGGTATGCTTTAAGCATTGCCTAACCTTGTTTAGAAAATCTGTTGTAAACTGAAGTTGAATTTAGTTGTTATGTTTTTGTAGACCTCTTCATATTGCTGCACGAAATGGCCTAAAGATGGTGGTTGAAGAGTTGCTGGCCAAAGGGGCCTGTGTCCTGGCAGTAGATGAAAATGGTAAGTAAATGATACACTTTGACAGTCTTCAGTAGGACCCAGCAGGTAATTTTACAACAGACCGAAGCAATAGACTTTAAAGGAGATGATAGTCTTCACTGATGCTTTTATCCTTCCAAGAACAGACAATGAGTTGTGTGAGTACGTATTAAAAAAAACCTAAAAATACACTTTCTTTAGTATAAAAATCTACTTTAAACATCACAGTGGTCCCTTTTACTGTTCATTTTGCATGTACTGTCAACAGCTAGTTTTTTTAATGCCTGAGTGCAGTGGTAACTTGAATTTCCTAAACATGCAAGTGGCACCGGATAATTCTGACGCCTTGCAGAAGAATTAAGGATTTTGCATTCAATCAGCGCATGTTTTAATGGGTAGGAAGAAAACCATCAACATATGTTTGACTGTGTCCCAGCTCATTCTGAGATCAAACCTTGTGCTTGCCAATTATCTGGCCTAATCCAACATGCAATTAAATTACTGTTGTTTCATAAAATACATAATTGGTTACTAAATTAAATAATTTTGTTTCAGACTTCAATTAAGTCCTTCCTTAAAAATTAGAAGGAACCATAGAAGGATGCGATTCTACAATTACAGTTTTTGAAAATATTTTCCTGAAATATGTTGGTCTTTCTTGCAATACTAACCTCACTTCAAGCTGTTAATGTAACAATTGTATACAAGTATATTAATAATATACTTGCATGAATGAGTTCCACAGAAGTCATCTGACCCAAACCTCTTAGAGATAGGGGACAGAAAAATGAATCAGACTAGCTTCTAACCACAGATTTTATCCTTAAAACAGTACATACAGGTCCAGCTAATTTGCATGTAACAAATGCCAATTAAGTTTAAATTTTATACACATTTAGTTTTTCTAGGAACAGCATGCACAGTTTAAAAGAGGAGAGATGTTCAAGTAGAATCTTAGCATACTTACAGATCTAAAGAATATTAACACTTGGAACACACAGAACTAACATGGAAGAGGAAATGCACTGACTGCACTTAGTGCTTAAATGTGGGTATTTTGCAACAAAACTGTATTCACTTTTTGCCCACCAAATTCGTCTGTGCTGCAGATCCTGGCTTACTCGAGGCAGTAGGTACCAGAAGTGGCCACTGCCTCACATTCCTATTGCTGCAGCGCTGAAGATTTAACCGTCTGCAAAAGAATTTTTCAGCTATTAGCATAAAAGGAGGATTTGTTGGAAAGTGCTGGAGTTCTGCACAGCAGCCTGTAAAATGTACACAGTGAATGTAATAAGCACACTGACTTCCAGGGCTCCTGTAGGTGAAGAGCTGCTTTAGGGCAGTGCTTGGACAGGAGCCAAGTTAAACAGCAGTGAAGACAAGCTTCTAATAGCTCCCCAGTCCTTCCTTTGACTGACACTAAAGTCATATTAGCTCTGTATTTGAAGTGTATGCCATGCTAGCTGAATACAGCTATTATTCTTCTAACACAATGTACATTTGGGTAACTAAACATCCATGTAGTCACACCTGCTATCCATGTACCTCCTGTACTGGTCTAATTATTTTATAATCCTAAATAAACTGCTTGCCAAGTTGAATAGATATTCAACTGATCAGTCTATAAAATTGTTTGCTTATTAAATCAAAAAAAATTTTAAACTAATATCTTTGATGTTTAATGGAAGTTGTTCTCAGAATGAGACTCGTTCATACAGACAGAAACCGATGCCAGTTTCTGTCCCTGTTGCTGTACTCCCTGTGTTCTGTACTGGCCATGCTGTGTGTGCTGTAGAACTGTGTTTAGCGAGTGCTTTGATTGGACTGGTGCAGTGTTTGCTGCCTGGTTTCACACAAGCAGTGCTTGTTGTGGTCCCGGTGACTGCAGTGCCCCCAGTGTTTCTCCCAGCATGTCCCATGTGTGTGAGTGAGTAACACGCCCGTTGCCTGGCATGTGTAACCCCATCCGTGTCCCCACGGTGTCCCTAGAGATGTACCTGAGGAATGCTGGGTGCCCCAGGTGCCCTCAGTACTAACCATTGCCTTGTCTGCGTTTGTGCCCAGGTCATACGCCAGCCCTGGCTTGTGCTCCTAACAAAGACGTGGCTGACTGCCTGGCACTCATTTTGGCTACCATGATGCCTTTTTCTCCCTCCAGTTCAGTGACGGCTTTCAACTTCACTTGTTTTAAAAAAGACAATTTGGGCAGGACACACCTCTGCGATGGCTCCACTATGGGTAGCATTAACTCTTACAATAAGCCCTTGAGTAATAACATAGGAACAGAGGATGGGTACAATGAAAATGATTCGGATTCTGAAACATTCTGACTCATTGGTATTCAAAACCTTTTTTCGTTATTATTTCATTTCAGCTTTAATTTTTGTCTTTTTAAACAGCTTAAATCCCACAGTTAAGTTCTTAACTACTATTCTTGACAAGTAGGTATTGAAAGATTTGTTGTGTTGATGAGACTTAAGCCTCTAAATAACAAAATTAGAGGGATTTACTGGAACATATTCCTATTAGAGTTCTGCAGCTTTTCAGTTTCCTGATGTTTTCTTTAGGTCCAAAGTGCCCCTGTGGAAAGTCTCTACCTCTTATTTTAAGTAGAAAAAGAGAAAATGCCTTTTTTCTTTTTGACAGCACAAATAAACAGGGACTGTTTGTAAAGAGTTCTTTCATGTTTTAGCAGCACCTTTAGTACACAATCCTATTTCCAGCATAGCCTTCACAGATTCGGGCATCACCCCTTTCCTACGTTTGTCTGTTTCCTGCTTCCAGGGGCTCTCTTAATTAGATAATTTTTTTACACAAACCAAAGGTAAAGTTGTAATCTTAAAACTGCCTGTATTACTTTTCTACAGGAAATGAAACCTTTTACATTCTGCCTATATTAAGCACTTAAACGTACAGAAGGCACTTTTTATAGTTCTTAGTTGCAGTACACAATTAGAAAAATGTAGTTATTAACTCTTAAGGCCAAATTCTGCTCATATCACCATATTTTCCCATGAACATAACTTCTGTAAAATGCTAATCACTTGGCCCTTATTTTTTTTGGATTCAGCACAAATGTGTATGGTTTATTTGCACTACAGAATTAGGGTCACTAGATGTTTCTGTCACCTGAGCCATTAATCGTGAATCCAGTACCAGAAAAAAAAAATGGGGAGAGGGGGAAAATCAGTTGTAGACAAAGGTGTATGTAGAAGTTTATAATGATTTGCCAACTTAAATGGCGCTCTTTTCCTTTTCTATGGTTAAATAACTTATTTTTACTGTAAAAAGTATTGAATTTTAAAATACTTTGCCAGTGTTTGGATTAACAGAGCAAAGGTAAAGCAATGAAAGCATTAACACCAAAAGCTGAAATATCAAATACCAGAAACATAGCAGTGTACCGTGCAGGGGACCAGAGATAGATGCTAAAAAAGCCTTTTGTCACCAGCTTTTAAAGCAGTGTCAACTTTGTGAATATGTTTACTCCTTCTGCCAAAGCTTCTAGGTCAAATGGACCCCGACCCTCCTCTGCAACAGATGTACAAAAGGAAGAATGAGACTTTGTAAACAAAAACAAAAAACACAAACAAAAAACTATCATGAACTAACCAGCCGTACCAAGAGGACCAAAATGCTTCAGTAATTAAATTGAAGACTTTGCTACTTTTATTTTTTTTTCAAATGTGAGTGACATAATGAAGTAGTTTTTTCTAAATGATAAAAATATAAACTTTTGAGGTAATAGTAGTCTTGGCTGAATTTTACATTTTATGACACAGGTTTCAGGTTGACGTTTTTAACTGATGATGTGTTGACCACAACTGGGTTTTTTTTCCAGACTTAAGAATATGTTCATATACTTTTAATGTAAATGTGTTTCTATTTATTTGAAATGAAACAAATGCCCAGGAAAAATAACTATGGCTTGTTCTCCTAGTTAGCATTCATGCATACTGAAATGAAATGTGAATCTGGCAAGACTGAGGGCCTGAGGAGCAAAAGGAAGGGTGGCTGCATTCTGGGAGAGTGCCCATCTTGTGTGGAATGCAAAGGCCCACTGGCTGTGGTGGGAAAAAGCAGAAAACAAAACACCTTCCTTTGTTTAAAAGCTTAAGAAAGGGATCCAGCCCCTTGCCAGCCAGGTGAGAAAAGCCAGGCAGCTTTGGCAGAGAGGGGAGAGAAGGTGGCAGAGCAAGGAGTCAGGTGTTCTGTTCCTGGCATTCACACTCAGCTTGTCTCAGGCCTTTGTCTGTGCTGGGAGGGTGAGATGTGCTTCCTCAGTGCTTGCTTTCTGCAGGGTTTTAATTGCAGTTTTTAGCCCCCTTCTGCTGAATTGTTAAAAATCTATTGGCAGATCCCAGTTCTTTAATTAGGAAAAAATATTTATCTATGAAGTTTATTTTGCCTTACTAAAATTGAGTAGTTTTCCTTGAAAGTTAGCAATTTTCCGAAGTTTACAATGAAAAACTCCCATCTTTTTTCTCAACTCTGTAGTTTCTACAATAGAATGACAGAGAACCTGAAACCTTGGTTTTCTCCTCACAAATAGCACCAAATAGCATTTCAATTGTTTTTCTCAGCATTTTTACTTTTAAAAGTTGCAGAATAGCAATAACCATCTTACTTAAAACACTGAAAGTAAGAGGAGAGATCAGTTGTTAAGATTTTCAGTGGTGCCTGTTCCAAAATGAAGAGTAATCCCAAATTTTGGGGTTTTTTAATGTGGAAGGATGGCATTGAAAAGAAACATATGGGAAATAGCTGCCACCTGTCTAACAGCAGAATCAGCATTTTAATCTTATTTTAAGCAGAAATGTAGGCAGGCTCCTTGGCAGGATTAGCTGTCTCACCCTGAAATACAGAAAATTACACTATCCTACATGACAGTGCTTCATTAAGAGAAAACCAGCCTTTATAAAAAGTTGTTATATTATTTTAAGCAGCCATTAAAAAAGTTTCCGTATTTTTACCTGCTACGTACAGTGACCAAATACCTCCTAACACTGGTCATGGTGTAGTGCAACAGCTGCTGCCTCTTAGTGCATCCCAGCAGCGGAGGTGATTTATTTCTGAGTCACTCTGGTCCTTCCAGGAGCCAAATTAACCTTTACCCACGAAACCCTACAATGCTGTCAGGCTGCAGCATTCCAAAAAGCACAGGGACACACACTGTGCTCACACCTCCAGGGCACTGCACAGGTTGTGGTTGAGGGTGCTGGATTTAGGAGGAAAAGCACCACGAGCGGGGCACTCGGAAGTGCTCAGTGTTGGCCTGTCCCACATCTCGTGTGAGTTACCAGAATCCCTTTTTTTTAATATGCTAGCACATTAATCTGTAACTTATCACGTGTAGAAATAAGTGTGTAGTTTATTAGGGCAGGTGTTTAGGCATGGGAGTAATGTTACTCTTGTAAATATTCTCCTTGCCTTTCCGTGGACTTTTGCAAGAGTAATCATACAGAATTGTTGCACTTAAGCCTGGATCCCACAATTTACAGCACATGGGCAACTTCTGTGTCTGCACCCAGCAGAGGGCACTTGGGGAAGGGCAGCTCCCCTCCCTGCCCAGGTGTATTGGCAGGATCCTTTCATCCTGTATTTCAACCACAGCTGCAGGTGGAATCCAGAGCAGGATGGGCTCCCAAGTCTCTCTCATAAATACTGAGTTACACCTCCGGACTGCCTGAAACTGCTGTGAAATAGCTCAGGGGATTTCTGTTCATCGCTACTAAAAGGGCACCATAATGTGTTTGGTACTTTTATGCAGTCAACAACTGCCAGGTTATTGAATTAGAACAAACACATGAAATGAATTGTTTATCCATTGTACTGTTGAGAAACTTGGTTATGTATTTGAGGATGATTTAAAAAAAATATTGTGATTTTTATTCTTAGTCATGTAAGAAATATTAGAGTGCCTTTTTATATTTGTGTATAATGGACATGTTTTGTGAAACTTGTCTTTTTTTTTTTTTTATTTGAGTGTTATAAAAGCAATATATTACCAGTAAATTTTCATTTCAGACCTTCTTTGAATGTATAAAGTGTTTCTTCTTTTCATATGTTCTACCTGCATTGAAATGAAAATTAATATGCTAAATTTCTATAGGAATAATGTATAATTTTTGCAGTGCTGAAAATGCTTTCTTATTACACAAAAAGTCAACTTAGGTCAGTGTTATAGGAAAGGGCGTTTTAAACTAGTGACAATCTTGAGTGTGTGTATAAAATGTACTTTTATGCATTTCTTATGCAGTGATCTACATATTAAAGCCAATATCTTATGTTTTGTAGGTTTTGTCTTATATTTTATGCTTTAGCATGTGCAATATATCTTTACAAACCATGGTGATACGCATCTGGTGCCAGTGTTATATTTTGCATAACATTTGTAATAAACTATATAAAACGTTGTTTGATGGTTTCAGTGGGGTTTTGTTGGTATTGTTTGCTTTTGTAAATTGAAGTTTAAGGACTTGGATAAATGTCACATATGAAATGAGGAAAAAAAAAAACTTAATTCATTGAATGACTTGGAATTCAACCCGAATCTTCTCAAGCACAGTTTAGTAACTTTTTAAACTACTGAATGCTGTATTAATGTAATAAAGAACCCTAACTGTAAACTACTATTGCAATGCATTCAGATGGTTATTTTTACAAATAAAAATGGTACAAATACAGTGGAAAAACGAGTAAATTTTGTTTCTTTTGGGGGAGCCGGGGAGGCTTAAGTATGAAAATGCAACTATTTCGCACTTCCCTCATATGTAAATACCCCTTGCCCCTAGAAAGCTGATTTTGCTTTCCCTGTAGATTCGGGGAAGGTGGGGGAACAAAATAAGACATCACAGTAATTTTTTTTTTTTTTTTTTTTCTCAGTCATTAAATATTTTACTGTTTTCCCTGGTGAGCACTACCCGAACTGCTGGGTGTGCCCTGCAGCGGGCTGGGGCAGCAGTGCCACAGGGACTAAAATGAAGCTTAAAAAAGAGAGCTTAAAGATGGCTATAAGTATCCGAATTAAAGCAAACAAACAAAACGCACGAAAAGAAAAAAAAAACAAAAAAAACCCCAACCAAACCAAATCGCCACCAGCGCTTTTTAGGTAGTGAGTGGCTGCAGCTTTATGGACGTTTATCTCTGAACCGCTCCCCTCAGGGCGGGGTCCGTGCCCAGCGCGGTGTGCGGTTTTGTTTTGGGCAGGCTCGGCTGTGTCGCCGGAGCGCTGCGGAGCCGAGCGGCCGCGCTCCCTCACGGCCCCGGCGCCGCGCCCTCCCCATCATGGCGGACACGCCTCCCCCGCCAGCCGCGACATGGCGGGCGGGCCCCTCGGCCCAGCGGCCGCCCGACCTCCCCAACATGGCGGCCGCCCCCTGGCGCCGGCCAGGTTGAGGCGCCGGCCCGGCCGCCCTCCCGCTCCGCCTCCCGGGCGGAGGCGCTCCCGCCCCGCCCCGCCCCGCCGTGCCCGTGTGCACGGGGAGCAGCGCTCCGCTCCGCGGGGCGCCATGGGGCGGGCGGGCCGCCGGCTGCCCGCGCTGGCAGCGCTTTTCTACGGGGTGCTGGCGGCTCTGGTGCTGCTGGGCGTACGGGACGTGATGTTCCTCTACGAGGAGAACCGGTGCAGCATGACCTACATGTACGAGTACCCCGAGTACCTGGTGAGTGCGGCGGGGTGTAACAGGTGGGACCTGCCGCTCCCGGGGCGTTGCCGCCCGCCCCCCGTACCCGGAGCCGGGAGCCTGAGGCGCAGCTCCCCCGGGGAAGGAGAGCAGCCCCTCACTCGGGGTTCGCGGCCGTGCGGGAGCGGAGAGCGGTAAATGGGGCACGGGCAGCTGGGGCGTGAGCGGGGCTGGGGCGGGCAGGACGCGCTGCTATGGCCGCGTCGTGTGCAGTGCCCCTCCCTCGGGGAGAAAGCGATGAAGAGCTGCCCGCCTGTAACCCAGCGGGGCGGTTCGTGCTCCACCGGTGCAAAACCTGCCCGCGATCGAAGCTGTCAGTGCATGGAGTTACCTGTGGCTCTGTGAAACCCCGGAGCTCACGCAGGTGTTGGCGGAGGGAGAGGCTGGGCCAGCTCCTCCGACAGCGCTCCCAGCACTGCCCGTGCCCAGGAGGCCGAGCCTCGCACTTCACGGCCCTTTTCATGACTTGGTAATGTGGAGTAAGCAGTGTGTCAAAACAGTGCATAACTGAGTTTTATTGGTGTATTTCTCAAGGTGGTGAACGGTGGTGCAAAGTCTTTTCGGTGAGCACTTTGGAGGTGGCGTGTCCCACAATGTACACGGGAGAGCTTGTAAATCCATCCGAGTCCCTCTTGTTTTGCTAACAGAGCCTTGTAGAAGTCTCTTTGAAAACCTGGGATCAATATAAGAGGAACTGCTCCTGGAACTGATGTTTTCCACAAGCTATTCTGGCTTAGTAGTGGAAGGATGCTAATGCATATTTTCAAGTTCATTGCTAATGCTGCACCATGCAGTTGTTAGAAAGCAATTTCTCTTTTTGATAGTAGTTCTTACTATCTTACAGCATTTTCTCTCTAATTAAAAGCATAATTGGTCAAGTTCTGAACATTCATTTTTCATTATCTGAGATCTAATAGTAATTATTTTAAATAACTGTTCAGAAGTAGGTTGCAGGCTGGCTTGCACAGTGAAGAAGATCTAAAAGCAAAACTTCAGTGTCTAAGTTCGTAATGAGGCAGAAAGTTAATTTTTGGATCTATTAACCTTCATTTGCTAACCTTGATACAGCCATCTTAGCCTAGAAAAGAGGAACTTGCTATGGCTACAGGGATTGTTTTGTCAGTGCTGTAGAACAAATTCGTTTAAGCAGTCATAAGTACTTCAATACTACGCAGCAAGTTTTCAGATCTCCTGGCAGCCAGAACCTACTTCAGCTTCAATCTGAAGCCAACCAACAGAAAGTTACTGGCAAAAATTTGTGTGATGTTACTGGCGGGTGCCTGAAATTGTCTGCCACACATCTTTTGTATTTACTCATTATGTAAGGGCTTACACTCCATGCATCTTTATTTAGGCGGGATGCAAGGCTTGAAGGTAGTTCCATGCAGGAGATGCAAGTTACAAATTGCTGTATTCCCCTCTGGAATTTCTCTTTCCTGAGCAGTCACTTTTAGCATGCAGAAAACAGTACTTTGGGCTGGGAGGCAAATTGTGGATTCGTTTGGGATTGCTAAGGTATTGTCCTTTACAAGTAGCTGTTTATTGTTGGAGGTATCTGTGCAGTGCTGCCTCACTAGGCAATGCCAGGGCGGCAGTTTCAGGTGGGAGGTACCTGTACAGGCATCCAGACTGCTATTACAAAACAAATAATTGCTTGAGCAATTGAATAGGAAGTTTAATTTCTTTTGTGTCTGTCAGTGTGGGTTAACTCAGCCAGCCTGTTAATTGATAATCTTTTTTTGCATGACTTTTAGAGTTGCAGTGTTTGAATTTAACCTGCCCATGTCCTGTTCAGCTGTTCTTGGCAAGACATTCAGAAGTTAGTAATGAGAACTTGTTCACATAAACCTAATTTCTTACCCGCCAGGCTGAAAAACGAAGCCTGCACTGACATTGTAAAAAGTTGCTGTAGCTCGCTACAACTGATTACATAAGCAGTGTCTTGGGAATTCACAGTTTCTACTTGCTGTCATGGAACATGAATGTCTCTTTTCCTTTGGAGTTATACATTGCCATTTTGTTACAATATTTAAATACTGTGATTTACAAAAAAACCTTCAACCCCTCAGTATTTTGACAGTACAATTCTCATGGGTTGTGTGGGTTTTTGTGTTTGACATTGCCCCAAGGAAGAATAGCATGTTAATCTTATGCTGCATAGAAGTTTTTGAAAAGACAAGGAACCAGGAAGTTTCTGTGGATGAAGAGTTGATTTGATTTGTCAGGAAGTCATATAAGACACATCTTGATGGCACTCTTAGTTTAGTAATGGGAACTGCTGAAAATTTTTTCATGTAATTTTGAAAGCCTTTGCAAGAGGAGCAGCAGAAAGGAATGAGAATGGGACAGTGAGGTCAGTGAAGCTGGAAAGGAAGGATGATGAAGAAAGGGACAAGAGCAAAGGATGATCTGAAGACCTAAGCCCTGAATGAAGCTTAAATCTTTTTGTTCTCAGTGAAAGAATTTAAGTCGTACTCTCTATTGTGTTAATGAACCAAGATAACTAAAATACTGTAAATAATACACACACATAGATATGTCTCATAGAATAGAGGTGGTTTTTTTAATGTATCTACATATATATATATATATATATATGTAATGAAAACAGTTTGCGAATAACCAATATACCAAAAAAATTGAAGGCTAAGGGGGAAAGAAAATAGTCATTAGCTGAGGAGAGCTAGAGAAGAACAGGGAGTGAGGGCACAGAAATAAAGCTAAATCACCTTTATGGTAGATGCAGCTGAGAGAAAACAGTAATTTGAATTAAAGATGCTTCTATTTCAGGGGAGCAATTAAGAGAGACTTTATCGGAGATTTCTGATACAAAACTGAGTTTAGTCTTGACCTTATTCTGTGTTACCTTTAAATGTAAATTACACTTTAATACATTTCTTTTTGTATTATTTATTTTTCTCTCAATTGTTGTAACATAATTATTCAAACATTGAAACAAGTGTATTTGCAGTCATCAAAGTTTTAGAAATCTGTATCTTAGAAACTCAGAGTTACAAACCAACCAACGTGTATGCAGATGTTAAACCAAAATAGTAGTAAGCAAGAACACATTTAATTAAGACAGTGCCATCTTTAAGAGATTGACTTACTGGTGTAAGATTAATCCTCACCTAGCCCTTGGGATCAAAGAGATCTTGTTGTTTTCTCTTTGGGAATCCTAATCCTGTGAATCAGATGTGTGCTAGGTTGGTGGGTTAGTTGTTTTTGTCTTTAGCACAAGACGTACAGCCTCCTTTAAAGTGAGAATTGGCATTTACGTTAGACCTTGAGTTGTTACAGAACCAGGTGGCTTGTCAGACCACACACCCAGCTCTGAAAATGAAACAAAAAGCACCAAATACCATGGGTTTGGTTTTTTTGCTGAGCCATATTGAGGTGGTTACTGCTGTTGTTTAAGCTCCCACGGCAGGTGACATTTCTGTAAAAATGAGCTAAGAGAATTCCCACGGCATCTGTAGTTTCCCCAGAGGTAACAGGTGTTACCTGGCAGTCCCCACATCACCCTGCTCTCGAGGTCTAGCTGTCCTGTCCTTATTCTGGGACCCATGGGAACGATTCCAGAGCCATTCCAGTGCATCAGGAAGTTAGCATCACTCACATGCCTCAGCTTCTCCTCTCCTGGAGAATTGGTGGGATTTTGACATGCCCTTTTTTTTCCCTTTCTGCCCCTATATTATAAGGCTGGATTTACTTAATGAATGAGCAGCTTTGATAGATACATAATTGCATCCATTTGCAGTTTGTTTCCAAGCTAGTTGAAGGTAATCACTGTTTAGAGTAAGTAACTGCAGAAATTCATTTTATACTTACTTAATACTTACTTAAACAGTTTGTTTGATATTCCATTTTTAATCAGTTTTTAAAAAAGCCAAATCCAGTTTTTCATTCTGTATTCTTTAGACTGTAATTTGCAACCGTAAAAATAAAACCACATAAGCCAGATCATTTAAATGGCTGGATAGCCACTGTATTTTCCTGTTTGTAACACTGTAAACAAGGTGTTTGTTTTCTTTTTAACTTTTACAATAGAAAATAAAGTTACCCAAGAAAACAGCTAGACGATACCCAGCATATGAGCTGTATCTCTATGGGGAAGGGAACTATGCTGAAGAAAACAAAAATCTCCTATTGACAGGAATTCCAGTTCTCTTTCTTCCGGGGAATGCTGGCAGTTACAAACAGGGTAAGTGTTCAGCTGAGTTATAGTTTTGTTACAAAAAAGCTCTCAGGTTTGTGCATTATGTAGTTTTCTGTTTGAAATAATACCAGAGTCATCATGGTTGATCATATTAGTCTGTTTAATTTCCAGCAGTCAAGAGACATGATTTTTGTTTGAAATCAGTCGAATGGTTAAGCTGTAATATTTTTCTGGAGCAAGCTTTTTGAAAGGCAGCAACAGTACAGTTTATGCTGTCCTCTGGCAGCACTGCACCCTTGCTGTAATTTTGATTGCAAACATCTAGTTGGTTTTGATTTGAACAATGTTTAGTGCAGTTAATGCCAAATAAAACATGACCTGAATTTGACTGGGAGAAACTGAACCATCTGTCATCTGTGATGTAAAGGAATTACACGTTATGGAGATCAGCATCATCTAAGCTTGCCCTCTAGTTTCATTATTCCCTACAGCTTTATATAGTGGTGTTTTTCCTTAACATCATCTTCCCACTTTACACACAGCCTCTTTCTTTTTCCCTCTTACATTTCTAGACTCCAAATTAAAAGCAGTAATAGTTTTAAAGCATTTTTATTTTTCATTCTGAACATCAAAACTAATGGTGCATGAAATTTTGTGTTTCAGTGTTTACTTTGGTACCTGCTATTCCTTCCAGTCTGGGTTTGTCAGTCTGTTATTTTTGTTCCCTAAAATGTGTTTTGAAACAGTAAATAACACTCTCATGATGTTAGAAAATGGATGTGTGTGTGTGGGGAAAACCAGCACAGTCTGAACCCTGATGTCTTACTGTGATAATTTTTCCTTATATTAGCACTAAACTTGATGATTAAATTACCTGATTTCAGAGAACCTTTAGAGAGCTGGGATTTTTTGAAAACGTACTTGCTTAGCTTATAACAGTGTAAAATATTTTACCAATTAGTGCTTTCAGAAAACCCATACAGACTTCCAGGCACAATAGCATCCAAAGAAGATTGCAAACATAATGATTATGAGAGGTGCCATATGGACTTTCGTGATTGTGCATCAAATATTGCAAATCTGTGAATTAATGCTGTCTATAAACACACGGCAGTACATCACTATGCAGGAAATAGAATGGTACTCTCAGGGCATTTTAGGAATCAAAAGGAAATATCTGAAGAACAAACAAACTAGGTGAATAGAAGTACTGCATGCCATAGGAGCAATAAATATTTTAGTAATGTTCTTTTTGAAATGGATTTAGGGAGACTGGCAATACATCATCTTTGCATTTTGCAAAACTTTTGTTAAAATTAATTCATACTTTGTTCAGAATTTATTGTGAGATTACATAATTTTATTCTGATACCTAGATGAGCAGAGGTGTTGCTATTGTAATTTGCATAGTTGTTTAAAATATATTCATATTTGCTGATCAGTGAAGACTGGTGCTGCTGCTGCCTTTGCTGGCCTTGTTATTTTCATAGAACCATTTAGATTGGGAATGACCTTTAACATCATGGAATGCAAGCATTAACCCAGCTCTCCCAAGCCCACCACTAAATCATGTCCCTGAGTGCCACATCTGGACAGGTTTTAAATGCCTCCAGGGATAGCAACTCCACCACTACCTTGGGCAGCAAGTTCCAATGTGTGACCACTCTTCTGGGGAAGAAACATTTCCTAAGATCCAATATAAATGTCCCCTGCTGCAACTTGAGGCCATTTCCTCTTGTCCTTTCACTTGAAAGAAGGGGCTCACTCACAACCCGCCTTCAGGAATTTTTAATGTGTTACTGGCAATTTTGAAATGTTAATTCTTCATCTTTCGTGGGCACTAAAATGAAATTTGTACAACATACAAAATTCAGACTTTGAGTGAAAGATGATGTGAGAAGGAGAATTCTGCAGTTCTCTCGACCTGTTGTACTCTAGGAAAATCTTGCTCCTGTGTGCTGGATTTGGGCAGCCCTCTATGACCATCATTTGTTATTTTATATAGGCACTTTTGGGACTTTCTCTTTTTATTTTTTTCTTCTGCTACTGTGCCTTCTTATTTGCAGCTGTTATTGTTCCCATCCTGCATTGTCTCCATGAGAACTTGGGGACAGTTCTGCACACAAAAGGCTGTATTAAATAGCCAGGCTTAGACAGGTCAGAAGCAAGACCTTGGAAAGCGAACATTTTCTCACTCAAGGTTTTAGTTGGACAAGTTTCCTTTAGGGTTTGGTTTTGCAATCCCCCATACTTAGCGGTATTTGGGAATGTTGTTGTCGAGTTGATGGCCTTCAAAGGAGTTTTAGGAAAGCCTAGCATTAGGAATGTCTCTACGGTTGAAATCAAGAATGCCATCTTGTCCTGGTGGCAGTAAGAAGGTGCAGATGAGATGAGAAAAGCAGCCCTAAGATGGAGGAACATAATAATCCTTGATTATTGTATAAATTTGTTCTTGACATAAAATATCTCTGTTGATAGCACTGAGCTGAAAAGAGATGGTTTGGTTTAGAATGTCTTGAGACATGAATGGCTTGAGGTGAAAAATGGATTTAATGTATTTTTTTTGTAATTGATTATGTATTTATGTGTTTTTCTGCTAAAAGGGTGCTAAGTAGTGGATGTTGGACTTTTCTAACTGATGTGGTTTCTTTTTCTAGTACGTTCTCTTGGCTCCATTGCACTTAGAAAAGCAGAAGATGTTGACTTCAAGTATCATTTTAACTTCTTCAGTGTCAACTTTAATGAGGAGTTGGTTGCATTGTATGGTGGTAGCCTGCAACGACAGACCAAGTTTGTGCATGAATGCATAAAAGTAATTCTTAAGTTGTACAGGGTAAGTAGTGACATGTGCTGAGTAATGTACTTCCATTTGGGAATGGAATTCTGGGCTGTCTCTCCTGCTGCAAAACTGAAGGGTGATGATGATTAGGGGAAGGAGACTTTATAATGTGTGTAGATATTTGAAGGTGATAATAATGCAATAGAGAATTGCTTTTCTTTAACAGATTTTTAGTACTTGTGACAATCCCAGAGTTTTGGTGAGGTTCTGTGTTGTGTTTCTAAATAAATACTTCTGTGCACAATGGATGCCTTTTTCTATTAGACATGTAAACATCTATAGCTTACTAAAGTATTTATATAGCACTGCCTTACATCCAGTTTTCTCTGGGAAAGTTCTTTGATGTCCTCTGTTCCTAAAAGTCTCAGAGATTAAAACAAGCTTAAGTTTGTTAACACAGTCTACACAGTATTTCCTTTTGAGCTGGATACTTCATTTTAAGCAGATTCTCATGAGATAGCAAGTAAAATTTTATTCAATTTGTAAGCTTATTAAGTTGATGCTAATTCATGTTGTCCTTGAAAGACAATAAGTTAATTTGGGGGGGAGGGGGAATCTACAGCTAATAAGAACAGATCAATGTCAAATTTGTTTCTGATGTGTCTGATTGCTCTTTGCTGAAGGATCAAGAATTTGCACCGAGCAGTGTAACAATAGTTGGGCATTCCATGGGTGGTCTTGTTGCAAGAGCCTTGCTCACTCTGAAGAATTTTAAGCCTGAACTTATAAACCTGCTCATTACACAAGCCACACCTCACATTGCACCTGTAATGCCTTTAGACAGATACCTTACTGGTGAGTATTGCACTTGTCTAATCCCACTGTATTTCTTTATTGATCCTCTCAAGCTTTAGTGGAGAGATTCTTGCAAATCAACAGCAAAATGTGCTGCTTTATTTACTGTAATTAATCTGTTCCTTTGTTACTCAGGTAGTTGAGGGTGCCAGGATTCTCAGAGAAAGTCAAGTGTCATATAAAATGGATTATGTGGACTTGAGTTTCTGTGTGAGGCCTGGAGCTCTCAATAATTTGTAATTTAATAAGTTGCAGGGTATGTTACTAAATTTGTAAGCTTTCCAGTGAATGACATATTTTCTTTTTTTTCCTCCTTTTTTAAAACCTGACCTCTGTAATGACTTTTATCTTTATTGAATGAGATAGCGTTACTTCAGTAGAAGGTGCTAAATTTAATGTTTTTCATACACAAAGGTTGTAGAGGTGAGAAAATAACTATAGTTGTAAATACATATTTTAAATAATTACAAAAAAGATCATGTTTTCCCTCAGCTAAATAACTCTGGCATACAAATAAAGTACAATCATTACACATGTACTGTACACTTCCTGAAAAGCTAGATTTGATTAAACTATACTGATTAAAAATGTGTTTAGTGATAATTGTGCTGCTACATGTAGATACTGAGGGAATTGGTGAAGGAATGGGAACAGACATTAATTTTCATTATTCTCTGTGACACCCAAGAGGAATGGATTATCTTTAGCTGCTGGATTTGGTTTATTGTGCTTGTATTAATTCTCCATCCTAGAACTGATTTCAGTGCAATGCTTCTTCCTTACTGACTGTTTCTGAACTTCAAGTAAATCTGTGTGTGTCCTTCAAATAAACCTATGGATTGCTACTCTAACAATATATGTGCTCAGCTGATACAGAAAATGTATCTGTCTTTCCTAACTGCTCTCTCCTTGGGTTAAAACAATCATTTTCCTCTCTTACATGAATCAAGTGATAATCAGAGCTCAAATATCTCCAGGGGGGCTTACAGAAACTTTTAGGTAATGTTTATATAGCTTTTTTTTTTTTTTTTTTGGTATCTCAAATAGGCTTATGGGAAAATTGTGATTGATTTTAATATATTTTATAGATTTTTATACAGCTGTAAACAATCATTGGATTCTAAAGGCCCAAGATTTAAGAAATTTAACTACCCTTTCTGTGGCGGGAGGATTCAGAGATTACCAAGTTCGTTCAGGACTGGCTTTTCTACCAAGATTGAGTCAACATGACAGTGCCTTATCTGTTGTGGTAAAAAAGCAAACTGTTTTTTTTGGTTTTGCATGGAACTGTGTTGGATAGTTATTTATGTAATGCATGTATCAGTGTCTATACGGGCAGCATAGTGTAAATAAATATGAAAATACTGCATGTTAAAGCATTAAATGGATACTGTGCGGTTATAAAATCCTAAATAGTTGATGTAGTCTAAATGAGCCTTCACTGGAGGAGTACGTCTGGCAGTGATTGGAATTATCTATCACTTGGTACTGTTTCTTCTTACCACCTGCTTGCACTTCTTCACTTCCAGAACTCAGGTTTTATTTCCCTGTGGGTTTGCAAGATATGTGTATATGGAGAAAGGTGAATGCAGTATAGGAGTAGAGTGTTCTATTATAAAAGAGAGCTCTGGCATGGCACCTTCTTTTTGTATTTGTTGTTTTTCAAAGAATTTAGGGATAGAAAGGATGTAGAGGATTATCAAGTCCAATGTTCTGCTTTTTGAGGCATCTATCCTTTCAAAATTAATTCAGGGTCATCAGAAACTATTTAGGTTTGTTGTTCCATCCCTTCTCCATCAACTTGTTCCCTACATGGAGAATGTGGAAAACACTCACAAGGAGGGGGAAAATTTGTAATTTTCAACTTCCATGTACTGCAGAAGCCAGTTTTTAATGCTTTTCTTCTGACATCTGCTTAAAATGTTACATGAAATAGCTGTCATTCCCTTGGTGTTTACCTCCCTGTGTGTTGTACAGAAAGCTGTCTATAAATAGGCTCAGCTCAGATCCTGCTAGGCCAAGAGGATTAACTCTGCATTCCCTTTGTCCTAGTAACCCTTCTCTGCATCTGCTCTACTTTCATTTCTCTTGAGTGTTGGTGACCAGAATTTTGCATGAGATTTCCTGAGTAGTGGTACCAGTTATTTCTGGTTTTTGTTTTGTTTGGTGGTGTTGTGGTTGTTATTGTTCAGTTTGGTTTTTTTTTCCTTCCTAATGATGCATTAATAGTTCATAGTTTATTTGATTCATGTTGAGCAGTAGGTTGATGAGCTCCATTTGTGGGAGGTTTTTTTGATATTGTTAGTCCCTCAAATGTAATACATGAAATCCATTTAAAGCAAGCAATAGCTTCAGACTGTCCAGTTCTTTCTCTGTGGTGTTCTGATGGCTTTTTCTGTTGAGGACACCCTTGGTTTTTCAACAACAGCTTTCATGGGCATGCTGCTATTCTTGGGTGCCAGGATCAGTTATTAAAATAGTAAGATTAGTCATAGAAGCAGTCTTTGAAGAAATTTTTGGTAAGTTCCCTCCACTCCATTTTCTGCCCTTTCACCATTAGTCTCTGCTATCCAACATAGATAATTTGGGAATTTTGTTTTATAATTTCCATCTTGCACACGCTTCAGTGCTTGCAAGATTGGTGACTGAAGAAGTCATTGTACCCTAAGCCCTGAAACTCTTTAAGATAAAGGCTGTTCTTTTTAATAATTGTGCAAATACGTTTATATAAGGAGGGGAAAGGTTTCCATGTAAATTTAGAATGTTGAGTACTAACAAAAGCTTAACCTTTTTCTTCACCCAAACAGAGCTCAGCTGTGCCTAGAGCTTGGGCCTCAACTGACCATCTCTCCATAGTGTGGTAAGATAATGGAACAAAGGTTAATTGACTGACTATGCATAGCTCTCTTCTCTACTTTTACCACTTTCTACCATAATTTAACTTCAGTTTAATACTATGGTGAAGTCTCTTCTGACCAATTTTATCACCCTGGATCTTTCCTTTCTAGATTTAATTTTACTTATTCTGTCTTCTAGGTGCAAAGAACTGATCCTGGCTACCATTAGAGCTTTTTTTGATCTCATAGATGAAAACACAAGGCAGGTCTGTATATGTGATTGCTGTATATTTTCCCATCACACTTTCTTCTTCCATCTCAGAACGTTTAATCCCTATCTCCCTATTTTACAGAAAGCTCTTTTCTGATTATTCTAAGTCATGCTGAGAAAATAGTTTCTATTTTGTACCAGTCACTGAAAAATCCCTTTGTGCTGTTTGACCAAAGAGTCAGAAATAACAAGGTGTTAGCTCAGTTTTCATTACTGACTGCTTTATAGCTGAGCTGTGGGCTGAATATTTCTTCATAAAGCAGCAGTTCAGTTGACCTTGCACCAGGATAAATAAATTTTGTTAGATCTGTAGCTGTTAATTTGACCCCTTGATGTGTACATAAGAGCAGAGCCCAAGACACAGAAGAGGAAGAATTTTAGGTGTTCCTTCTGAGGCTGTTTGGGACAGACTCCTCTAGCTTTTCATGTGTACTCATTTTAACGTGTGATTTAGAGAGACAAAAAGAGGAGTACAGTTGTTCTGCAGCACTGACTGTGCTAGAGGGTAAAACTTTGCAGAAATCAATTATAATGGCCACAGTTTGGGAAAGTGGAATAGAGAAAAATTAGTCCTGGAAGGCTTATTTGGAAAAAGCAAAACCACACTGATCAAACAAACAAGCAAAAGTGAATCCAAGTGTAGCTATACAGCTGGATATGTGAACCTGGATTAGCTGCAATGTAAGAATTTTTCTTAAGTTCTGGCCTGAGTGTCATTTCAGGAAGAATGCATTGTCTATAAAGGAAGTTTGATGGAATGGTTTCCTGGTGTTATGTGTAGGTGAGAATGTAAAACTCCTGAAACTTTTGGCTGGGCTTTATAATGTGTAGATTTTCTGTATTGTAGTGATTGACTGTTGATGGCACTTCAGAGTATTAAATTTACAACAGAAAGGATTCAATGACTTCTAATAATCTCTCCTGCCTTCTGTCCCCAAAACTATATTGCTAACTGTGATCATGAGATGATCTTAAATCACACACATTGGTAAAAAATTGATAATGTGCTCTTGTTCTAGATAACTGAGGATCCAAAGAAGAGAATGTCTGTACTGAACCACCACTTTGTGAGACACCCTGCAAAGATGTTTGAGGAAAATCCTGAAGCTTTTACAAACCTCACAGGTGTGCAGCAGTTGTCTTTTGAACAGGATTCAGTGATACTCCTTTGTTAATGGTTAATTTTCTCACTAACAAAGTTTCAGAGTACACTTTGTCCTTCTTCAGACATACTAAAACAATATACAGGTTATAGACCTAAGCAATCTGTTTTATTTGGTTTTGATATTTAAGTGGTTAACGGGGTAGGTGCAAAAATCTGTCAGTTCTCTATAGCTTGCATTCTGAGGAGTCCTATTTACACCACGTTGTCCGGTAGAAAATCTCAGAAACTGGGAATTGCTGGGTGTCAAAAGGGCAGTCTTATCTACAGTGCTTGCAAGAGGGATTGGATGAATGTTGCAGAGCCATTGTGGTAGTGTTGTGCTACTCATGAAAATCCTGAATATTCAGATGTGCTTCATCAATCACTCCCTTTTTCCCATGACATGGCAGGGTGAAATGAACCATTCACTAAGGGTTTCCTTTACAGTTCCTTCCTGAGGATGCAGAGTTAAAAGTGAGAGATTTTGACTGCATGGAGTCTTAAGGATTAAACACAGCTTTTGCAGGGCACAGCTTTATTTTGCTGAAGTGGACTGAACCATTTTATGCAAACCCTTTTATTTCAGGACTTTTCTCAATGTAAGACACTGCAGAAGTACAAATGTATCTTGTACTTTGGTGTCCAGTCTTGGGCACCCTCTTACATGAAGGCGTTTATGCATTGGCATCTCCTGAAATGAGTATGGAGCAAAAGATCACCAAAATAGGCAGTTCCTGGAACACAAGAAATGGGGGAAAGAGGCTGAGTGAACTGAGGATTTTCACCCTAAAGAGAATGCTGAGGGGGATCATGCTGCTGTCTTCAGCTACCTAATGAAAAATTGGAGCGTTAGATTTTTATCAGAGGTTCACAGTGGTAGCACAACTGGCAGTAGAAATCGTGTTGTAACAAAAGACATTCTAATTAGGTATTAGGAAAAAATATTTCACCAGGAAGGGGGTCAAACACTAGAACAGGTGCCCAGAGAGGTTGTGAAACTGATGTTTTGGGAGGGTTGCCTTTTCTTGTGTCAGTTTTTAGCAATAAGAAAAATTGGTTTAAATTGGATTTCATATTTGTGTCTTCCTATTTGTGGTGACCCATTGTTAGCTGAATTTCTGTCATGGACTTGTTACTCTCCTTAAATGGAAGGAAGATACAACTTCTTTGCATGAAAATTGGCATTGTTTGTACTCTGATCTCTTCATTATTGTCTTACTCTTTTTCCCTAGCCATATCTTTAAACTGCTTCTGGTTTTTTGTGTGTTGTTCATTTGGCTGATGTTCTTCTGCACAAGTTTCTGTATTAGCTTTCTTAAAAGGCTGACAGGAACAAAGACTGGGGCTGTTTCTAATGTTGCCTCATCAGTAATCAGTCACCCTATAATTACACTAATATAATTTGATTTATTTGTTTTGTTGCCTTTATTTTGTTTCAAGATCTGTGGGGTTTTTATTTTGCTGTTAATATTTAGTAACAGGATCTTAGGGCTTTATTGTTTCCTGTGTAACTGAGGATAACTGTTGCATGTAATTGTAAGCAGTAGCCATCTTCAGTATTGATTAAAGCACATAAAGCTTGCATCCATGTATAGATAGGAGATAAGTCCTTGGTGTTCAGTAAAATACAAGATTTTGGATGTAAGGACAATCGTTCCTGCAGTGCATCATACTAAAATATTTATTTTTAGGAGCTTTCATGTGGATTACAGTCAAAGGCTCAAAATGGACTTACTCAGTTTACAATGTAAGTCATTTTCCCCCCCATTGTGGTTTGATGTTTATGTTTCTATTTTTATTTTGGTTTTTTTGTTGGGGGGGGTGGTTTTGGGTTGGTTTTTTTTTTACTAATGAGCTCTTTTTTTCTTAAAGGATTCTGATGGAAAATATTTTGCATTTCCTCTTGCAAGCCACAGAAAATCATACAGTCATGTTTACTGTGAAAATAGTATGTTGGTGAGAAAATACTTCTTTAATGTCTGGAGTTGGTTTATACAGATGTGTTTTTAAAATCCATTTGCTGCAGTTCTAAGACAGCTAATGAGCAGCTGTTGAAATTGCTGCCATCCATTTACAATCACAGCCTAATGCATGTCAGAGGTACTACCTGCTTTAGCATGTCACACTTAGTATTCAAGATCTGAAACCTTCAATGCCACCTGAACCTCAGATGTTTTCTTTCTGACTCTTCTGGTTAGCTGTACTTTACTGTGTCCTTTAATTCAGTGCAGTTCTGTATTGATGGTTTTGAAGGAAGAAGTTGTTTTTAGTGCTGCAGTGTTTTTGCCATACTTCTAATTTGGGAAAGCTGTTTATAGGTTTGCTTTCCCATAATAAAATTTAAGTGAGCCTGAAAGGCTACAGAGATCTTTCACTAAGCAGGGAAAGTGAATGGAAGACAGATGAGGAGACAGCACCATCTCAGTTGTCTCTTATGGAGAGGAAACACCATAATGTGCATTTCTTGTATTTTTAGCTTGAGACACATACATTCAGCCAAATTTTTTCCAGTTTTTTATACAAGAATGAATTTAATCTCTTGGCAAACTGAAGATGGATAAACACATTTTCAGAATCACGTATTTGACATTAGTGGCAAGAAAATTGAGATGCTTTCCTGTTTCATCCTGCCTGTCCCTATTGCCTCTCCTCCTCTTGCCAAAGATACCATTCATACCACCACTGTGAACAACTGTCTGTGCTTGGAGCTTTTCTAATTGTCCTTCTCAATGCACCTTCAGTGTTTACATGTATGTTGTGATCTTAGCTGTGCTTTGATAGGATGACTTTTGCCCTTGTTATAATGTCTGAAACACATGCCTAGTACAGCTTGAGAAGGAGGAAGGAGTACAAAACAAATGTGTCAGAGCTGCTTCACTATTGCTTCAGAACACTTAAATTGTCAAGGGACAGAGCAGTAGAATGTTAATATATAAAGTATTCCTCTACTGCTTAAAAAAACTACCCTGAGATGTTTGTTTTACTTAGAGTTTAAACATGATATGTAAGATGGATATTTTTTAAAGAGAAATTAGGAAAGCTTGTTTGCTTAATCTTGTATTTATTAATACAAAGGGTGGCAAATTGAAGTTACTTAAAATGGTTCCTAGAAACCCCCACCGATTCACTCTAAAGCCTCAACTTTCCTATAATTGCAAGATTATTATATCAGTCCTTTAATTATCATCAGTTTTAACTCCTACATTGCTTGAAGTAATCAGTATTTGTAATATATTTAGAAATGCAATCACACATAGGTAATGTAGTATTTTATGGTATTGACTTTACAGGACACAAGTAGCTGGATTTTTGGCTGCATGAACACTAATTCATCAATGTGGTGAGTATGAACAGTTCCTGTTCTGTATTCAAAAGGGTTCTATCAGACTGTGCTTGAATTTAAAGCATATAAATTATCCTTGGTAGGAAAGGATTGGGAAGTAAAATTGTTATTGTAAATAATTCATGCTTTCTATATCACCAGGAAAGCAGGAAAGAATAGCTTTTCCTAAAATAGGTGATATTCTTCTTCATGGAGCTGTATTTTTGACCTTCATAGCAAGAGCTGGAGAGGGCCCTTTCACAAGGGCATGAGGTGGCAGAGCAAGGGGCAGTGGCCTTAAATAGACAGGGCAGGTGTAGATGGGATATCAGGGAGAAGTTGTTCACTGTGAGCAGCTCTCCCATAGAGGCTGTGGATGTCCCATCCCTGGAGATGCTCCAGGCCAGGTTTGATGGAGTCCTGAGTAACCTGATCTGGTAGAGGATGTCCCTGCCCATGGCAGAGCTGTTGGAACTAGATGGTTTTTAATGTCCTTTTCAACCCAAACCACTCTGTCATTCTGTTTCTTTAGAATCCTGTGACAAAAGACATCAAATGTCACACAGTGGATTAAAGCATCTCTTTCTTATTTCAAAGTTGCTTCTGTCATATGAAAAAATATTTAGAAGGGTGGGTGGTTTAGTGGTTATTTGTTATGACATTCGTTACCAAATGGATTTAAAACATTGTCTTAGCTTACATTTGTAAAGTAAATTCATTCTACCCTTCAAATTAGGGAAGGCTTCCAGGCAAAATTGAATTAGCAGAGTGTTTATCTGTTCTGGGATCACTGAGGTGTACAGCCAGAGTCTTGCCTCCAGCAGATAGCCAGATGTCAAAATTACTTTTTCCTGATCCAAGAAGTTGGCTGTTACTCTTTTGTATAGCCTTTGATCAGCATGAAGTGCACGTTAGCCAGGTCAGGACTGGTACTTAAACCTCCTCTAATAATAGGGGATTTGCTGTGGACTGTGTCCCGAGGTGATGAACAGTATTTAGAGAAACAGCAGTAGCCTGGTATTCAAAAAATCAAAACTTGGAGTGACCAAATGGATGTGTTGCAGTTCAGTGTGTGGGCATGTTTTAGAACTGCTGCAAAATCTTTAACAGCTAACAAACTTTTTATTTATATGATCTCTTTTAGATATTTCCATAGGAAAATTTGTGCTTTTAAGGTTTAACAGATACTAATAAAAGTGCATGGTAATTCAATGCTAATGCAGTTTTAGCTCATGAAAGGTTTTCATTTTGTGTCTGAAGTTGCCTGGCTAATACATGCTGCAGATTTTCTGTATGACAGAGTTGGAGTTTTGCATGGCTTGGTTTTGCACAAACAAGATTTGCACTCTCTGAAATTACTGTAGTTTGATAAATTACTGTGGTAGCAGTACAGCCAAATTTCTTCTCAATTTAAAATGCTAATTCAGAGAGAGAGAGATGCTGGTATATTGATCCACTGCCATAATGCTGGGCCTGCACAATGAATATGCTCATCCTTTAATGTGCATGAATTTTTACAGCCTGGAAGCTGCTGATTTATCCTGGAGAGCTGAGTTACTTCCAACCACCAAGGTAAGTGTGTACCTAACTTGTAAGAGGGAGAGGTGCTTCAGGAGGTGGTTGCAAGTCAGAGGGGAAGGAACTGTTCTGTTTGGAGCATTGGAACAGGTTGTATTCCATAGGAAGAGAGTCCAAGAGGTAGACAAGTGGGAGTTGGCAAGGGGAGAGCTGAGGAGTGTGTTCATAATGGCTTTTCTTCTTCTTTCTTTCTTTTTCCTTCCTTTTTAAGGTTGTAATGCTGAAACTTTTGGACTATCCTTCTTTGTCCCACATTGTCATTCAGGTACCACCTGCAGCTGGCAATAAGGTAAAAAAATGATGACATTCAGGGATTGCTTGCTTTGTGTATTCATCGCTTTCAGGTGCTTTCCTCCTTATGACAGGAGGAAAAGGAAGTATATTAAATATGTGTTAAGTTACTTTGAGAAACCATAGACCCACACTGTAGTGTGGTTTGAAAGTAGCTTTTAGCTTCTGTAAGCTCAGAAACACTTTTGATAAAATACCAAACAACAAGGCATGAATAGCATTTGAAACATGTACAAAGCCACAGTTCCCAAATCAGTTCTTAGAGTTCTTGGGGATTCTAATAGTAATCTTCCTTATTTTTCTTAATACTCTGTTTGTTTCCCTGAATGTTCATACCTTTGAACAGTCATTTCTCTTACCCAGGTTAGCAGAGAATATAGATAGTGGAAGGCACCACACCTGGATTTTGGGAGGCATAGGTCAGATAGCTCTGCAAGCTCTTAAACCCCAAATGATGTAGTGGACTGAGTAGTGCAGAATTTAACCGTTTAAATCTCACAAATGAGATGGATATCTTTGCATCAAGGGCTCTCAGGGACATTTGAAGGCTTAGTGTGTTACCCATCTGGATCTGGCACACCTTTCCAGTTAGTCCTGGAAACGACAGAATCTGAATTGGAATTTCCAGTCTAATTAGATCTGACGTTGCTTTCTGTGATACAAATACAGTCTCTGACTGTGGTATAATAATCCATGATCCAAAAATTATTCATGGCACAAGTGAGTGTGATGTTCTTCTCTGAGTGTATCTGCAGACAGTTGTGACATCTTGCAGTGAAATTAGTAATGCACAGTGTTCAGGGTAAGCAAAGACAGAGGAGAGATCACTTGGGAAATGTAATTTGGCAAATATAAAGGCTTCTAGTCTTGTGTTTGGTTTAGATCTGTTTTTTAATATTCTCAATTGCAGTATACTTTGGGCTGTGAATTCTTCAAAGAGGACTCCAGAACAGTACAGCTCCCTGTAACACATCTTTTTTCATTTGGTAAGTACAGCAATATTGCTTTTGGAAAAAAATTGAAAACTAATATAACTAACCTTTGGATAATAAATGTGCCTAAAAATGTCAAGTCAGGAGGTTTTCGGGGGTTGTTTTTCACTAAAGCTAACACTGCTTTTGTTAGTAACAAAGAAATAAGAAACATGGGTGTTTAGACTAACAGATATGAAAATATGTCATTCTCCTGGAAAATAAATAATCTGAAAATGTAGTGAGTTCTCAGATAATTTTATCTAATAAGTGAGAATATTACATCCTTTACAGGGCTTTCTTCAAGCAAAATTCTATTAAATTCAACTGGATTACTTTACAATGTACAGCTCCAGCACTTCAACCAAGTAAGAATGCTATGAAAGTTTTTAAGGTAATGTGACTACTGTTTGTTTGTCTGGAGAAAAGTGAGTGACTTCTGGTTTTTTTATGTTCTAGATATATCAAGCTTTCAAAATTTCTATAGACAGCCATTGCCAGTCACTCAAAGGTAAATAGAAGTCTTCTAAAGTACATATTTATAAAACAAATTGTTGAAAATTTGTAGAAACTAAAGTCTTCTCATGCAGTGGAGTTCAGGCAATACTGTCATAATCTGTTCTAATGTGTCTGCTGTTATCTCTCACTTCCCACTTTAAAAGGGATGAACGAAAATGAGGAATTAGTCCCTTAATTTTTGTTTATCTTACTTCCCAGCAAAGGGAAGTTGAACTTCCCTTATATCAGGATTCTGCCTTATATTGAAAGTGTTTCCTGAGAAAAGCACATTTGGCTAGGATTTTTATTTGCTGATAATGGGACTCAAATTTGAATGTTGACCTACCTAAGCTTAAACAGGATGGGTTGCTAAAGAACCCTGTTCATAAAACAAAAAAAGAAAGTGCTGAATTTTATTAGACTGAGATTTTGTTTCATACTGAAAAGCAGAACTCTTCTCACAACTGTTCTTCCTTTAAACATTGATGTCTCACTGTCTTGTCCTGTAACAGCCTGAGTTTAAAAAAGCCATTTTTGTTTGCTGCTAACTGCTCTGATCTGCATTGCAATGTCAATTGCAATGTAACTGCAAGCCCAGTGTAGTGATCTGTGTGCCACCTTTGTTTTACTGGCCCTGTAGTTTTTAGAGTCAGTTGGCACATCTGGTTCTTAATTAAGTTTATGTTTTTTAATGCTGTTCCATTTCAGAAAGAAAACCTAGTGTTTACAGACTTCATATCCCCTGGTCATATGAAGACTCAATAACTGTAGCGAAGTAAGGATTAACAATTAATAACTTCTTGATATGTTTTTTGAAGAATATTTGCATCCTGTTGTAATATTTCTGATGTGAGACAGTTTCTTCAGTCTTAAGTGTTTGACTTCTGCATCTTTTCCTCATTTACTTTTCTGCCCTTGTTGACTAAGTTGTTTTGACTTTTCCTAGAATAAGAATACCTACTAATCGTTTGCTTAATGGTTCTCACTAATTTTCTTGAAAACCAAGTCAGATATGCTGGTCTGAAATTCTCAGGATAATCACTGACCCCCTCATGAGTGGAGAACAGTGGCTGTTCTGGATGCTGGCTTCCTCCAGAAAGCCAGGGTTTGGATCACACAGCAGCCCCATGTTTGCTTCAGCTGCATAGTCCTGACAAAATCAAATGATACAGCTTGAAATATATTTGTCACTTCTGAATTTGAACAACCAGACTGTATTTTAGATGATGGGAAAACTGTATTTCTAGCTTATTTTAGAAGTCTTAAGGATACCTCACAATTTCCAGCCCCGTGTTTTCCAGCAGCATAATACTTGCAGGAAACTGAATTGTGTTCTTGACAATCTGTTCTTCCCATTCCTGGCACTCAGCATATTTACATGCTCTGTGAGGCAGGGTGTTCACTGAACTTGTCTGCTTTCCTTAGTGCCATGTCCCTCAGTAGCTCAGAGGAGAGGGAATTGAGGATGTCACATAGTTCTGTGTGACAGGATGAACAAGTTCCTTTCACCATTTTGCTCATCACAGCTTGTGGTGACACTTGGTGTGGTGGATCTGCTTTGTGTGCACTCGTTGAAGACTGAGACAGGTTTGATTTTTCTGCTTGGTTATAAGGACAGCAAGTGACCATGTAACTTGCTGTTTCAGAGTTCCATCTCTTGCTGAGATTTCTGCCAAACTGCACATTGCTCAGCCTCACAATGACAGCAGCCTTCCAGAGTTAATCATCTACTCTTCTCCAGACTGTCAGTATGAAGTGAGTAAGACAGTTTTATTTTATAGCTAGTTTGCATTGCTGGGTAATTTTTGCATAATTCAGTCTTTTAAACCATAACTAATTAATCTAAATAAATACTAAGCAAATCTAAAGATGGGCTCTTTGGCCTTTTTGACATGTAGTGTGTGTTGTAAGTATTTTGCAACAGCTGGGTTAGTATTGAAAGTTGGACTCTAAAGCTTTGAAGCATTTGCTTTTAACTGTCAGTAGTAAGGTGTTACACATTTTAGTTGTGGGATTGCTGTGTTCTAAAACTTAAGTTTGCTTCTTAAGAAGTGAAGTATTTTGTCCTTATGCTTTCCATTGTATGAAACAATATGTTGTTTTTTTTTCAAGGTAATTCTCAAGACATCACTTCTACAGGTTCTTGGGCAGGTAAGAAAACCTAATACTATTTTTTTTTTATGTCAGTAGCATCTATAGAAATTTTTACTTCCTCCCTTCCTTACTGCGACATTTCAGATTCCTTTTTGATGCCAAGAGGAGCACAATTCAGTGATCATTTTGCAACGTTATCCCTTGGCAAGGATCCCTCCCAGACAAATATCAGGCCCTGGTCCTTAGAGGAGCAGAAAAGCTCTCTAGCTCTAAAGAGCTGCTGTAAATGTGGAGCGTGTGGCTTTGTGGTGAGCTCGATATCTGTAGGTCACTTTAACTTTCTTGCCTGATGAGTCAGTGGTGTTAAAACTTTAAAATACATTTGGCATCAATTAAGTTGGGGGAAAAAGTCTAAGTAGGTCCATATGCTCCTTTTCAACAAATCTTCTTTGGTTATCAATGAAGAATACATTTCGACATGGGGATCAGTAAAAATAGACTGGCCATCTGCAGTTCTCTGCATCTCAAGAGTAATTAATTTGCAAGCACCTATGTGTAGTGCTGGAATAAAACTGGCAAGGTTCTCTACGTGAATGTTGCATTTAGAGCAAAGATTTTTCATTTTGTTGTTATTTTACAAGAATTTATAGGCCATTGGTATATAAATCATGACTTGGGAGAGTGGAAGCCAATTAATACATGCATAGAATTCCTTCCAAAAGTTTTTTGCCTCAAAGCATATATAACTATATGCAGATTTTGCTTGGAAAGTGGCCTTTAAATTGCTTTAAACTTACTTTACTGAAATGTGATATTTGATTTTTTTCATACTTGTCTTGACTTTTTCATACTTTGTTTCTAATTTGATCATTTATCCAAACCTGTTCCGTTAGCTGCTTATGAGAGATTCTAGTATTTTCCATCTATAAAATTAACTGCTGTTGAAGGTTTTTAAATATGCATTAAAATGAGAAACTGGATCTTTTAAGAAAGATTTTCTAATCTCATTATCATTCTGGCTTCATGATAATACTTGTGTATGTGTTTTTAAAATACATTTTTATAGATAGAAGTGAAGTTATACCTTTATCCTTGTCTTTCAGATAGTAAGGTTCCATGCTGATGCTTTTCCAGTCTATATTGTTTCTAATATTCTTCTTACTTATGGAGGACAACTGAGCACATTGAGATCAACAGGTAGCTTTCTAAAAATCTTCATATTTTTCTGTCACAAGCGTTTTTAGAGAAATTGCTTATTGATTTTACTAATGAAAGACATTTCAGCTTATGGAAATACTTGGATCTGTGCTCTTCATTTTCATTTTTCCTTGACTGGTCGTTCTTCAAGGTTGTGTTGTAGCAAAATATTTCCTTATTTTAAATCAGTCTCTTCTCTGTGAAATATTGGTGTTACACAGTAGTTTAGAATTACCAGAAATCTACTTAAAAGTACATGTAGAAGTTTAAAATACATTGTTAATGTGCAGAAAACACCATTTCTTGCAGGAAGATGAGATCTGCATAACAGCTTTGAGCCATGTCTTTAGACAAAATCCATTTTCATTAAAATTCCGGGGATGTTTGTAACTAACTCCTTAATGTCTCTAGAAGCTCATGTGCCATATTACCTTAATGTGGGTGAGCCAGTGGAGAAGGGTGCAGCCTTGCAGTACTCTTACAAGACATGGTTGTCTTATTTTCAGGTCAACTCACCATTGTCTGAATTGATATTTTGTTGTGGATGATCTTTGTTAGAGTTCATGACATGACAGTAACTAGAGATGCTCTCTGTTCTTGGTTCTAGGCCAGTGTTCAGACTTCTCCCTCGAACTAGTTAGGGCAGCAAAGCCCTACAAAGTAGAACCTCTTATAAGCATTGTTGTGTTCCTGCAGGGGTGAGTTTGCATCATTTATTTGTTTAAAGCAGTTTCCAAAAGAGAAGTTTCAGTAAAACTGTTGCTGGGGAGGAATATTATTTTATCTGTAGTCACTGCAAACCCCTGACTGTTATTTTGCTTGAAAGACTGTAATAGAAGGAATAGTTGATAGATATCTAACTGTAAGAGCAATTGGAAGTGATAAATAATACTGCTTTCATGTTTTTGGCAGGTTTAACTGGTTTAGAGAGATATGGGAATCACTGTCACTACCAGAGGTGGATGCTGCTGTACTGAGTAGTCAGGATGCATGGTTCCCCCTTGTGTCCCTGATTCTATTTCTTTTTGGGACAGGCATTGCCTACTGGAGTGGAGTATTTTTCTCTACATCTCTGAGACTCTTCTCTTCATTATGGTTAACTCTGATTAGGTAAAACAACGTGATTATATATAATTATGCTCTTCTAGATGACTTTGACCTTGACAATTGGGGCTTTTTGCTTGTTTACTTCTGTGTGAATGCTTGGGCAAGATTGAATTCTGGGCAGATTGAATTTATACATGATTTTAGACATCTGGGTTTGAAAGCAAGCAGAAATTGATGTCTGGGAAGAAGTACAACAGGAGTTTTGTTTCTGGTTTTGTTTTTTTTTTCCAGACCTACTGAATTTGAAAAAGATAAGTTGATTACACCCAGAAGACTCTGTGGGATGATATCTCTTGCTTTGGTTAGCTGGACCACTTGTGGTGCATTTGCTGTACTCATGATTTATCTTCAATACTTGTTCAAGGTACTGAAAGGCTTAACATTTTGTATTTGTAATTGAATGGAAAACTTCAGGTGCTTTGAATTAACCCTAGGTTAAAAGCAAAAATCCAAATTACCCTTTTTCATACATAAAATAAATGTTATTATTCTCATGTTTGAAACAGATATTTCTAATTTATCAGTGTCATAATCTTGTCATTTGTAGAATTTTTCTTTTTGTTAATGCTTCTTACAAAGAAATCTGTTGGTCCCATGTGCACACTACAACCTACAACAAACAAATGGAAAATTTTAACTTCTACCTAGGCAATATTATAAAAACAAAGACTAATAGCTCCCTTGAAGAGTAAGGAATCCTCAATTTCTTTTCCTATACTACAACTTTTGTGTGAAGAATCCTTACTAAATAAACAACTGCTTGTCTTACAGGTTGTAAAACTGCATGTGACTGTAAAAGCAGAGCAAAACATGCACAACAGGGTGAGTCTGTTTTCTGCTTCTTTTCCAAACTGTGGCCAAAATTTTTCTGGCAAACTTCTGCCTTGGCACTCTCAGGTTGTGCTGCAGTGACTGGGTAGCTGTAGTTCACTTGCTGCATGTATGATGTGAAAGAACAGCCTGGCCATGAGCAGCCTGCTCCATCACACGTGGCTGCTGTTTGAAGTTTCTGCAACGTGAACTTGTCATCTAAGAAGAAAATTCTGACTCTGAATGCACACAGAATAACAAATTTTGTCTAAATTTTGGTATTTGATTATGCATGACTTATCTTAAAGAAAAAAAATTCTAGGTAATAATCTATACTGCAGGTAAAACTCTTTTTTTTTTTTTTCTAGAGAGGCAGCGTGTGGAGTTTAAGGTTTTTTTAGTCCAGATATGACAGATAGGATGAATTAGAAGAGTATGGACTGAGACTGCAGTAAATAGGGAGCTGTCTAAAATACAGTGAAGAAGTGTTGGATTTCATGCAGTGTGAAGTTGATTTTCTGGGTTACTTTAAGGTATAGGATCAAAGATGTAAGCAGGTGTGGATAACAGCATATGGTAACTACCTGCTCTTTTTTGCAAACATAGAACAAAGCAGTCTGACACAAAGTTGTTGAAACTTTTCTTTGGGTTTCTTTGGGTGCATTGTTCATGTGTTTAGTTGAAAATCCTCTCCCTTCATCTCTATATAATTTTTTGTTTCATTTGTGAATTTTGCTTTTGATGGCTTTTTGAGGCATAAATTGCAGATTTTTTTTTCCTAAATCACAGCTGGTGTGATACCGTCAGGGTATTTTTCCCCTCCTCTTTCCCCAGCATGGGTTCCTTAAAGCCTGTGTATGTTTTTTGTGACTTCTGTCTTTTATTTCCAGGATTCAGGCCACTCAAAAGAAACTTCACAGAACTCCAGTACACACACAGTCAAAGCCCAGAGTTCAGTGGACAGCATTCCAGAAGCAACCCAGTCTCCTTCCAACAGTAAAACACTTGCTGAAGCTGTTAACAGTCTTAAGATGCACATTACAATCCTTAATTTATTCACGTGGATTGTGCTGCTCAACTTGCCATCTTTAATTTATTGGTTAAAAAATCTCAGGTAAATTTAAAAAAATTTAAATTGATACTAAGGTGGAAGACAGTTACAGGAACCTTTTGAAGATAATAAAAATGACAAATGTTTGATTCCTTACATTATTAGTTTTCATACAATTTTAAAGACTTCTGTTAATTGTTTTCTCTGTCCTGTCTGGTTTGTATTGTGGTGTAAATAGGTGTTAAGTGAATCAGTGATATGTTGAAGAAATTAATGTTGCAGAAAGGATTTAAACTCAGGCTGGGATGCCATATAGATTTCATGTATATTTTTTGTCATCAGCACATGAATATTATTTGGCAGCCTAGTTTAGATGTGATGTGTTTTTTAAACCATTTCTTTGCAGGTACAATGTTAGACTTGATCCTGATCCCTGTAGATCCACAGCTATTATCCTCGTCTGCATTTTAGAAATTCTAATGAATTCGAGTTCTTCTGAAGTGAAATCAAGGTACTGTACTCCAGTCTCTAGTTTTGCTTTCCTGCTTCTTCATGAATTACCATTTGTGTGGTTAAACTTAATTTATGCTGTAATTGTTCAGCCTCTATAGAGATTCATGAACTCATATGGTTATGTCTAAAAGATGAGCTAAAATGTGTGCAAAGTACCTCTACTTCAGCTAAGAGGAAAAAAATCTCTTGCATTTGCCCCATGGAAATAAATTATGTACTATCTAAGCAATTGGCTGCATAACAACTTTTGAAATACGACTTTTTAACTCACAATTCATTGAATCCTTTCAAGTGTCACAGAATCCAAATACATGGAGCAATTATTGTCAGACAGTTACAAGGAAAAGGGAATTCTAAAGGCTTGTAGTTATGTTTTTGTAGCTCCCCTTATGGGAGTAGGAATACAGTGTGTTCTCTACTGGATTAAGAAGTTCTGAGAACTTTGTTTTGCTGACAGAATATTTCTTGTTGAGAAATGAAATTAGTCAATGCCTCATGAATGACAACCAATAATAGCAAATGTGAGTTATCCTCTTGACCAGTACTTGTTATCTCAAGTGATCTAAACCAGTCTTCCTATGTTACAGAGAACAAATTTCTAAATTAATATAATATTTTTAATGACATTAACATTTTTGAATAATTTCTCTTGCTTATGCATCAATTTTTATGGCCTATTAGACCTAGTTGTTCATTTTTAAAGATTTAAAAAGCATTGAAATATAAATTACTTTACAAAGGAAAATGAAATATGGGATTTGCATTCTTTCTGCATTTCTGGCTACAGAATGATAATTCTTTTTCTTTTTTTTCTTACAGTAAACTCTTAAAGATTGCAGCCAAAGTTCCACTCCCTTTGTCTGTTGCAATGCTGGCCTTTGGACGAATGCATTTATACAGAGTCCCACACTTTGTAACCTTTTCTCTTCTTCTACATGTGCTGTGCTGTTTTGTGTAATGTTCATTCTATATAGGACATATATAGGACAATGCACCCTAGAAACTTAACACTGGAGGTGGGAAAAATTGCAACACAGAAATGCCTAAATTAATATGATCAGTAGTTTACATTATGTGGGAAAGAGGACAGAACTGTGAATACTTTACAATTCATGGTTTTATTCATGTTGCTAAGAAAAGTTTTCCTGGTGTTTATTTCTTGTCTCTGAAAATGGAGTGATTTAACTGTGTGTAAGCACATGACTCATATCAGTGCAACATCTCAATACTCTGCCTTGTAAACACTTTGGTATTTCACTATACTGTTTGTGAAAAGAGACTTTTTTTTACTCACTGTGCCATGCAGTGTCTGTGTTCTGAACTTGCCTCTCTTGCAGGTCTAAAGTATGCTGGTTAAAACTCAATACATTTCAAGCACACTGTGACTATCACAAAAACCACACAGCCAAGTATACTTTGAATTATTTTATGTTACATTCAAAATCTGCCGCATTTGTGTCTAGACAAACTAGAATGTACTGCTTATATAGAACTGTTACTTCTATCAAATCATTTGTTCAATCAGTGTGAGTTGAACATTTGTGAGATTATTGCAAGTCTTACACATTTTACTTTTTGTGAGAGTGAGAAAACAACAGTATTCTATGTAGCTTTCTATTCAGGAAGGATACCAGCAGATTCATAAACAATTTGCTGTAATGTTGTTTTAAAACATTGTCAGTTTTCTCTGGAATTTTGAAATTAATCCTTGGACTTTGTCCATATGTAGAAGCTAGCAAACGTTGAGATATGGTGTGAGTTAACAGTGCAGTTGCTACACTCTTTCTAAGTAGACAAGACAGGCTTTTTTCCTAAACAGAGAATCAACCACCTCCTAATAAATGCCAATACATAAAATGAATATGGAATAGTTACAACCCTGCAAACTCCTGTCCTGCCATACACTGCTAACTTCTGCATGTGGGCAAACTCAGTAATAGTGGAAAATACTGACCATAATTATCAGCTCTGTATAAATTTTATCTTAGTGCCTAGATGCTACAGTGACTGCCATTTATAATAAAGCCTACAATAGCTCTGTGTAAGGAATTCTGTCCCCCCTGGCATGTGTTTTGCCAACAGAAGAAATCTCAGCAGTCCTTAGATTTAAATGATGTATTGATTCTATATAGAGGTGAGCTTACTACTTGCTTCTGTGTTAGCTGTCTCTGCTGTGTCTGAGATACCTGTTACCTTCATCTGGAAATACCAGACCAGCTCAATCATCTTGTAGGAATACCAAGAGGAAATCTGCTGCTCACAGTCAATCAAGTATACTCTTGATACAGTAGTACAGCCAGCCTGACCCATTAATTCCATTATATCTTAATAATCTTGCCTAAAGTGCCTCAGTTATTTCTAATGTATTGTTAGGGTCAATTCCTTTGTGCTGGCTGGAAAGACTCAATTCACACAGTGACTTTCCAAAATGAAGGACAAACGTGAAGAAAGCCACGTGTGTTTTGTTTGCTTATATCCAAGTCAGCAGTTCAAGTTATTAGTAAGTTATTAAAAGTGCTGTAACTGAGTAAGGGTATTGTAGTTAGCCAAACCACTGTCACTGTTATCAGTAATCTCTGTGCTGGTATTCTAGTCTTAACCTTTTTTTAAAAGAAGGTTAGATTATATATAGTGTTTGTAAATCAGAGAAGTTATTTGAATAGATTATATCTTGGTATTTTCTAATCAAATGTATGCTACAGTATATGTATATAAGATAATTTGTGTGACTTAATATACTTGTAGCTAAATGCACCAGTTGGTTTAACTAGAAATAGCTGCTCAGACATAGAAGAATAGCATTGTACTTGCAAATGGCTGTGAATGAATGATGGTGGCAGAACTGCATTAGGGCTGGCAAAGGGCTGTGAAATGTGCAGGGTCTGATTTCTGTGGAAGATAGTTTTCCTTGACTTTTCATGGTCCATTTGCCTTACTACTCTATTTTACTTTTGGTTTTGTTTTGCCACCTTGACAGGCTCTTTCTGCATGAATCCCTTTGTTGGAACTGTTGGAAATGAAACATACTCAATATTTACTATCTTTGATAGCTTTCAAAATGTGCTATAAAGTGAAACAGATGGATTTGCAGCAGCATAGGATAACACCAATGTTTTTCCATGTAATGATTTTTTTTTTTTAAGCTGGAGTTCTGTTGATGATTGTTAGCATTCTTCATAAAGTGGGTTCCAATATCTTGTGTATATTTCTGCCCGATTTTCAAGTTGGAAGTAGGAATAGTTATAATCCTGAGTCTGAGATCCCAGATGACAAGATTTTCACATCTCCCTCAACATTCTCTTTTCTCAGAGAGGGTTTATCTTTCCTGGGGAGAGGAGGGCAAGTCTTACTCCTATTTTGAATTTATATGCATTGTGTGCCATTTAATAGATTTAAACTGTTGTCAGGGATGTGCATCTGGATTGTGCAGTGATTGGGGACTGGACAACTTCAACTGTTTGGCAGATTAGGAGTTTAATCCCAATTAGATTTGCCATATAATCAGTGGATGGTAATAGGATTAAAACAAGTTTTAGAATTCATCCCATTCTAAGAGAGGATGAATTATCCTACTTGTCATTCTGAAAAGGACTAGATTTTGTAACAGTCTGAGATTGTTTTTCAGGTAAAATGCAATGACTGTTCGTTGTTGTTGATTGTTTGTCTGTAGTTCTGCGACTGCTCAGAGTTACCATTTCATCAGAAACACAGGATAACTCAATATATATCTACTGTTAATTGCATATATAAGGAGATGTAAATATTACTGAAATATCCTTTATTGTGAGTGGGCTGCATTTATAAAACAACTTTTGGCAAATACATTATTATGTCTCCTATTGCCTTTAATTACATTAAAATTCCACTTTGCTCTTCAAATTTTAGATTATCTAGACCATGTGGGAGGAGATCAAGGCACAAATTTTTAAGGGTTTAGACCTCAGGATGCATTCAAAATAAGAACTATTTATGTGGATCTAATATAATTTTTAATACACTATCAAAAACAGAATAAGGAAACAGGGTAAGAACTTAAAATACTAAATGCCATTAATTTTTGGTACAGCAGAATCTTTATTTGACAGGGACAGATTTAATGAGAAGCTTTTAGTGATAGCTTCATCCCCTGAAATTACTATTAAAGTCTATAATCTTTTCTGCTTGGTGTCATCAAACATGTTCCTCACAGTCTCATCATGCTGCAATGACATGTGTAGCTAACACTTCATAGAAAGTCTCTATGTGTGTCATAAGGAAAAACTCACCTCTTCACTGGAATTACCAAATGTCCCTTGGAACTGAGTGAATTGATGTTGTCCAAAGCTAATCTTTTTAGTTGTGATTTAAAAGTCGGTTGCAGTGGGTCACATTTCAGCATCCTGTTGAAAGAGGATTGGTCTGAGGTGGTTTTGGTGCAAAGTTTCTTTGTATGTTTTATTTCCAAGGAACCTGCAGTAACTGGAATTTAGCTTAATATTATTTCTGACATTTAGAGTTCTGCCCTGATTTTGGTTTTGAATGAGCTAATTCATGTAGCAAATCATTCCTTAATATTAATTTGCTACGTTTCAAAACAAACAAATGAACAATAACAAAACCCTAAGCAGTGCAGTAGTAATACACTGTAGAAGGCAGAGACTGCTGGTATGTCTAAGTGAATTTTTCATCTATAACCTCATTGGGCTAATTTTTCAAGTCAGTTATTAATAAAATAAAATGTATTGACATTTAACCTTAAAAGCATTGCATATGTCAGTGTTTGATACATCTCATTTTCTGTGTGTTTGCCAGTAACAAGTGATGAACTCACTTGGTGTTTTTCTGAAATCTGGTAAATCTGATAAATCTGACAGCACAGAATAAAGTTCATTATGTAGCTATTAATAAATGTAAACATTTGAGAAACTTTGATTTGAATCAAGTTTATTTCAATACAGGGTTGAGTGTGTTTAGACTTTTGTTGTATTTATATTGAGCTAAAACCAGCCATTTACTGACCTTTAATACTCTGAGCTCTGGAAATGTTTTTGGAAGTGGCTGCAGAGTCTGTACAGAATTGTGCTGCTGTTCTAAGTCACTAAGCTACTAGAAAGTTGTTAATTGTAAAGCAGACTGAATTCTTAATGCTTATTTTCTATTTAATGTTTTAACGGTGAATGTTTCTCACTTAATTTACAGCTTTGACTTTTCACATATTTTTTTTTTTTCTGGAAGATAATCAGTGTAGCTTTTGTAAGCATTTAGCACTGTACTGTAAAATATAAAATTTTCATCACTATCTTTAGGGGAGACATACTTGTGTCACCAAAGTTACATACTGCTGTTGTATAGCCTCCAGGAAATGTGTGGCAATGAAGGACAATTCAAAACTAATCAATTTTTTATGTTCAAGTAAAATTTCTACCTTTATTTAGAGCCAGACCTTTAAACTAGAATATTAGAATCCATAAAGTCTTTAAAATTTTGAAAACGTTTTGCAAAGACTATAATTTCTGATATATATTTTTATTTATGTAAGAATGTGTTCAAAGCTTTTAATCAGCTCATCTGTTCTTAAACTCAAGTAAAAGGTATACACTTTGTCTTTATTAATAAGACACTGCTGCTTTTAAAAATTAATTTTAAGCATTTTGAGAGAAAATTCCATAGCTCTTACTTAAGCAAATCTGCCCAGCCCTCAATTATTCCGGTGTCTAAACACCTAACTGCTTCAAATACGTGCTTATTGCCTTGTAGGATGAAAACCTGAGCTGTAATATTTTGACTTTGATTTTCTTAAGATTTAAGGTTTCTTTCTGCATTCTTAAATGTAGACACATTTTGCTACTCCTGCTGTCATACACAAACCTTGTAAGCACAGCCCCTACAGTTATTGGCAGGTTGTGCTCTGGATTCTGTAGGAATGTGTGGTGTCAGAGCTGAGTTTGTCTCTAAAAAGCAGGAGTTGTGAACATCATATTTGTTATTTGTGGCACATCATTGCAGTTCATCCTTCCACATGCAGCTCTTTGGTTGGCAGTGTCTCTGTCCTGTAGTGCCAAGCACGATGTTCCCAAAACAGTGGGAACTGTGACTGACCTGGGAGGAAGTGCAGCAGCTGTGTCCTATAGACTCGTTCTGTTTGTTGAAATACCAGCCAAGACTATTTTCCTCCTCCAACTTATCATTTCAAGGTATATCTAAGTATCAAATGTCAAGTGTGTTGATGTTTATTTTTTAGAAAGGCTAAGTGCATTATTTTGGGATCAATTCAGGCTTCAGTATTTTCCACCTCCTTTCACTCTGAGTTTGGAAACAGGATTTGAGACTGCAGCACCTGACAGCTGGAATAATTTGCAGAGGTCTACAGGTAGTAGACAGGACAAATATAACTAGAATGCCAGACCAAAACTGAAATGTGAAATTCCTCACTGTGATTTTAAACTTGTAGCTTTCTAGAGGAAAAAAAATAAATACACTGTGCCTTAAACCAGTAAATGAATACACTCTAACTGTAGCCTGTGGACTTCCATAGCCTTATATTTGATTTTTGATGTTGACCAAAAATACTTGTGTGGATCATACTGAAACTTGATTTGGGGAAAATGCTTTAAAAATTATTTTGACCCCGTTTTACACTTAGAGAAATGAAGATTTATGACAAATACAGGATATTTTTTGTTTGGAATCACACCAACCAAAGTCAGAAAGCTTTAGCTGACCTGAATTTTTCAAGCCTTTCTGTTGTGACCAAAAGAAAAACAAGGAAGGAAAACTAGTCGCAGTTACCTGTTTCAGCTTTGAAGTCTGTGTGTCAAATTACTTTTAAACATTTTGATCTTTAGTCCTCAAAAATTAAAAAAAAAAATCCTCTTAATTGTAATTTGAGCAAAATACTGTGTTTAAGCCATTGAATAGAAAAATCTTCACAAGTGTGAGAGGAAAACTAGACGGAGGCAGGGTTGATTGTTTGTGTTAAGGCTCTGGAAGTTTTGAATACTAAATTTTACTTTTTACGAAAAATATTCATATGTAAATCCCTGAAAATTCACATGCAGATTCCCTTTTTTGGAGAAAAAAAAATTGTACTTTCCCCCCCTTAATTCATTAAAGAAAACTAGAAATACTTAAGATCTTAAAATCTTGTTTTAATATAGTAGTTGGATTTCTTATGTATATTTTTTAATACAAAGAGGTCAGAAAAGCCACTGCTGGCTTTTCTTATTTGTCTCTAGAGGATTCTTTGTGTGTTTTGAAAAGCCTCACAAATTGTGACTTCCCCTCTCCCATATTAGCACCACATAGCACTAAACCTTGGGAAGTGATGCCATCTCAGAGTTTATTGTTGTGCTGTGGGTATTTAGACTTGCACACAAGTGACTGCACATCAGCTGGTCACAGAGCTGCTTTGAAGCAATACACAGCAAAGTTATTAAAAAACTTCCTTTCACTGAGCACCAACTTCAGTCTGGGTGCCACAGTGCTGCTGCTGCTGCTGTGGCACAACATGGAACACTCCATCTTTGTGTCTTCCCTGCTGCTTCCTTCAGCGTGCTGGCTTAGGACTTCTAAAACTCACTCCAGTCACCTCACTTTTTATTTTGTGATGATGTTTCAGCCATCCTGGCCATTGGTGATTTTCTAGTTTCTGGAATTCTAGTATTGAAACCATTGAGAAGGTAGAGCTACCTTTAAGGCCTTGATGTATGATGATAACTCGAGAAAAACTGTGTCACTTGATTCCCCAATGACCTTTTAATTGTTTTTTCAAGCACAAAGATAGAATAATGTTGGCCAAAATACCTGGTTTGGGTGATTAGTGGGGAGGGAAGGATTTGTTGGTTATAAAAGGACTTAAAACTTTGAAGAAAACATATGTGATTTTGGGAAAAGTCTTATCACTTCTCAAGCAATCTGTCTTAGGAGGTTTTAACTCTTCCTCCATTTTCAGTTCTTATGTAGCTACCGTAAATCTGATGTTGTACGTGGAACTTAATATTTACAGGTTTTTAGAGATGTTGACAAGCTATTATCTATAAATGTTTGAATAATGCTATAGCAAATTATTGTGCTTATAAAAATGTTTATAACTAAGTTCTTACAGATCATGCCATGTATCATAAACTTTGGCAAAGTCCTTGTCATATGAGATTGCTGATTAAACCTTGGAGAAGAGGTATTTTCAGATAATGTTGTAATTGCTGGAAGATGAAATCTCAGTTTTTAAAAACTGCATTTAGATACTTTTTTGTTATAGTTGAGGGCAACTTTATTGGGAGCTACTCTGGGATGTTCCTGTTTTGTTTAGAGGTTTCCCTGGCTGCAGCGTGTACTTCAATTTTTTTATTTGTCTTTTTTTTTTTTACCTAAGTGTGCATGATTTTAAGTATGTTGTATAGCAAATCCCCTGCTAAAGAAACACTTCTGTATATTTTTGTATGGTATTCCAATGTGCTTGCATTTGTACAAATGGTTGTATTTCACAAAAAGTGCCACTTGCCAGTGCTGCTCTGTGGAGTGTTGTGTTACCTGTACTGCTGTTGTACAAACATGCTGGTGAGCGTTGTGAGCAATGTTTGCCTTTGGTCTTGGCTCAGGTATTCATGTGGAGCAGTTTGGTGCTTTTCTTTCTGACTTGTAATATTTGGGATTCTAAGCAGAAATAAAAGTAATAAACAAAAGCCTCATGGTTGGAGCAGTGCTTTAACAGGTGCTTCTTTTACACCTCAACTAGAATGCAATAAAGATAATACAGGATGAAGCTTGGCTCACTCCACCTCAGGCTTCATGAATGGGATATGAATAAAATTCAAAGTGTTTGCTGAATAATACAGTTTATATAGAGCATCATATGTATAAAACTTGCTCTCAGCTGAACTAGTATATTTTAAATTTTCACCTTCTAGAGGTGAATTGCGTGGAACTGAGCAAACAATGCTATGAGCATTTTCATCTTCACTGCAGTTGAATTCAAACACCTGAACATTACTTACTGTGCCAGAAAGGTTATATAATTAGTATAGACACTTTAAAAATACTTGATTTGTTGAAGATGTTTATCAAGAAAACCTGATGCTTAAATTTGGGTGCATTAGAAAGGCAGCACCCTGACATACATCTGACTTTGACAGCATTTGTTAAGCTTAGCTACTGTCCTCAGAAACGAGGATGTAATTTAATTCAGTCAGTGTAAGTATACCAATAGTATTTTAATATCAATGTGTTCTGCTTATATTTGACTTTCTCTGAAGGAAAGAATTGAAATTACTAAAAAAAAACAACCCACACATTAAAACGAGCACTGGGTCTAAACAGACTTTTTAGCTCCCAACAGTTTCTCAAAGCTTTAGCTCAGGAAGCAACAATACAAGTGTGTAAGGATTTTTTTATTTTTTTTTTTAGACAGCTCACAGAAAATATATGCTAATTGAATCTCTTGCATATCTGCATGCTTCATTAGTCACCCAAATTGCCTGTGTTCCTCCAGTAATAAAGCTTGTTTCATATTTGCAGATGACTTTGGTATGTTTTACTAGCTGAATATACTGCATATCCCCAGTTCTTTGTAAAGAAATCAGAGGAATAAATTAATTGAGGAGGAAAAAAAGAGGTAGAAGAAAAGTGCGAGCTCTTCTGGCTTTTTTGGTTTTTTCTCCCTCCTTTTTCCAAAGATAAAGAAAGAACTAAAACCTAATCCCAAACTAAATCTTGCATTTTCCCCTTTCTGTCATTTCCTCTACATGAGTATATTTCTATTTCTAGCTGAAATATATACCTAGAAGATCAACAAAGACAGTTCCCTTGTGCTGGGACCTGCCTTTTTCAAGTTATTCTGGTGCTACTGCTCTGTTCTTGATGAGTCCATATCTGGAAGCTGAGTGATATGAAACATAATTGATGAAATTTGATGGATTTTCTTTTCTGTGTGTATTATTATTTTTTTTTTTAAATCTAAATATGCAGGATAATAAACAAGTTGGATAAATTGTCTTGAATTTTTATATACTACTGTAGTCATGAAAATAACATTGCTAAGATTTTGTTTACTGTGTTGCTAATGATGTTTGGATGTCCAAAACTTCACCTTCCTGGAAGGGTGTGGTGGGTTTTTATTTTGCTTTCAAAATTTAAACCAAAGGAAAATGTAAAGTTTCTAGTCAGACATAAATATCTATACTCTGGAGTAAGGTGATGGTCAAGTATTTCTAATTTTAACGTGTCTATTTAGGGATATATTTGATGTGATATTAAATTATGTATCATCTATATAGCAGAGAGAAGAGTGCAGTGAAATAATTAACAAAAAATACGAGCAGCTTTGATGTGAAAAATGCTATGCACTAAGGCCAAGGTAAATTAGGAGAGCCCTCCTTGCAGCCTTTGTCTTAGTTTCTAGTGTGACAGGAGGATATTAACTGCTGATAAAATCGGGGTAGGAAAGCAATGCTTCCATTAAAATGTTATGGTTTTGGATATTGAAATAGACCTTACTTTTCTCTCTCTTTTTCCAGCATCAAGAAAGTGATCCTTATCTTATTTGCTTGAAAACCATTAGTCACCATTCTAGGGATATGGCTAATTACTTTTAACTAAAAATAATATTTTGATAAAGCTGTGCTGTTTCTCCTGGGAATTGTTTTAAACTTCCTACGTGCCTACTACCGATTTTCTGCAATACGGCTTGGGAGGAATTTGTACTGCACTGTTCAATAGCAACAGGTCTGAAGAGCATCAAGGATGAAATTCTCAAGGGTCTTTATGTCATGGCTGGAAATGGAATCATTACTGTATTTTTGAACTCCTGCTAACGTCATTGACACCCACCTACAGTCTACTAGAAATATAAGTGCAGAGATCAGGTTGTTCACAGATTATGAGGAGACCAACCAAGAAGGGGCAAGCCAAAGCCAAATTCCCTGGTAAGCTCTCTTTTAAACAATGTGAGAGGGAGAATTCCTTTTCTCCCCCTGAGTCAAGCTGTGAAATGGATCTCTAGTGTGTTAGACCAGGCTGTATTAAATATCATTGCACTTATTATTATATGTAGTAAAAATTTTTAAAAATTTAATTTTTTTTTTAATTAAAAAAAAAATAAAAACTGAGCTCTCTGGATCTTGAGCCATATTTTTGCATTCTCCTTGGAGCACACAGAGTTCTGGTGCTGTATTAGCCACTGAATATGGCTGTATTTAGTAAATATAAATTTACAAATGTAATATTTTGTGTTGAGTGTTTTACTGGTCCCTCAGAAGAGAGTCCAGTGTCTAGAAATAGCTTTGATATGGGGAACACTTGTTTAGAATAATTTTTCTTCCATGTACCTTAGTACTATGAAAACAAATCGTTGATAGCACATGGATGTAATCTGCAATAGGCAGACTTTCATTGGCTTCACAAGATTTGTGTGTTCCCAGTGGCAGCTCTGTAGGATTTAAGGGGTCTGTCTGTTTGTCTTTCTTACAGACAGTCTGCTCATCTCCAGCATGAGGAAAGTGCTGCTCCTGGGTCTGTATGTGGTATTGACTGTGAGAGGATTGGCAAAGGGTGCTCCTTTCCAACCAGAAGAGAAATGGAAGCCTCTTGATAATCCCAGAAACAGAGACCTGGTAAGGAAATGTTTCAAGAAAAAGAGCTGAAGTTCTGTGTGGTTATTTTATTTTCTATGAAAAGACTCCTTATCATCTAAATTTAAAGGCAAGAGGGGCCCATTAGCTGTAATGCCAGGAAGTGTGCCCTTTGTATAGTCAATAACCATTCCTCAGTCAAGACGTACCTCTTAACTGAAGAGACATTCTCAGAGCACAGAAGTACATAAGTTCCATCCAGCAGCTTTCATTTTTAAAAAATTAATTTGATTATACAGCCACTTGTTTTATGAAACAGAAGAGGAATGATTACTATGTTTCTTTCAAATATGTGCTCTGATTGCATGTTGTTTAATCTCATGGAAGTACTAATAAGTTTTCATCTGACAGCTACAAAAATATCACTCAGAGAACATTTGCACAATCTTAAAAAGAATTTGCAAAGGAAAAAGATTGGTTGCCTGTAATTTTTCCTCAGTGTTTTAAGAAGCTTTAATTTTTCCTGAGAAGTGATTGTAAGGGGACAATTGTAAATTCAAATCAATTGCCCGTTGTTGGTGACTCTTACCAAAAGGTTTACAGAATTGTCTTGTTTGCTCTCAGCAGGGGTTTGGCTGTGCCTGTTTGACAAGGGGTGCACACCCCCTGTACATCACAGCCCCTGTGGTGCAGTGGGGAGCATAAATGAGCAGGAAACAGTTGCTGCTCTTCTGACTTCACACAAGATGTACAAGCCATGCATGGAGGGGGCATCTCTGAATTAGGTTGCCTACACTGTATCGGGTTTGATCAGAATAGAGGACTTCATCCCACAGCAGAACAACTATTAGATCTAATTTGTGTCAGTAGAAATAATTAATCTCCATCGGTCATGCTCTGTTTATTTTCACATCCTCAATATGTTCAGTTTTTCAGAACACTCCAGGCTTACTTCTCGGGCAGGGGTCTCGATCTCAGGAAGTTCCCAGCTACTTTCACTGTGAACAATGAAGGACCAAAGCCTGTCATGTTCTACTCAGATCCTATCGCTTCTGCATTTGCAGATTATGAAGAAAGGAAAAAATCTTTTCAGAACTATTTCAAAGGCTGAAAGATTCTGCTGTGGAAGGTAAAAGAGGATGCCTTGTCCTCTAACGTTATGTGTAACCAAGATTCTGACTGAGGTATAAAAGCAACTTCTTTCTCAGAAGGAATTTAAAATATAGTACCTTAACCCTTGCCTGAAGTGGGTTTTAAAATTCTTGAGCCAGAGATTTATGAGGTAATTACTACTTAGATAAAATAACACATGGTGCTTGTGCAAACCTATAAAGAACATGATTTTTTGTTTTCTCTTTTTTTTCCCTCCCCTCCTTCATATGGAGAAGTCTGAAAATGTAGAGATAATAGGGGATGTAGGTTTTATGTAAGGAAGAGTGAGATTCTAAATTGAGATTAATGGTTTCTTGTGATATATGTATATTAAGAAAATTAATTTAGACATAACTTATTGCACTAACAAAGCTTGCATTATCTTTTAAATTCACAGTAAATGTTGTTATCTTCTGCTTTATAAACAGTTGAGAATTTCAATAAGATTTAAATCATTTTGGTGATCTACTCAGTATCTTAAAATGCTTAAGTTGTAATCAATATTTAATTTTGGATTTCCAGCTCTGTCCTGTTCTCAGCCTGCTTAACCTATTCTCTCTTTGTAATCAAAATCGAAGCTCCATTATTCTTATTATCATGAACCATAATAAAGGCTGCACTCAAATTTTAATACTAAATTCTCTTTTTGCTGCGTTTTTATGTCAGGAAAAAAAGAAGCACCAGAGAATGTGTATTTTGTGTATGAAAAAAAATGAAAAGGGAATTCAGAAGGGATGCTGTACTGTAAGTCACAACAGCAGTGAGAAAATGACTGGTGGAAGTTTTTTGTCCTGCATAATTCAGGACGGTCATGGTAGTTCTTTTCAGTGTTCAGAACTGTGGAGCAGAGGTTCAGCCAGTGTTTTCTTGTCTTGGTTTGGACCATACCTTGATTACAGGTATTTCTGTCACATATTTGTTTGGGGTTTTTTTTTTTTTCTTTTTCAGGTGTTAACTTCAGGACTCCATACCAAGTGGAAACCTTCACAGCAAAACGTTACTGCGTTGACTTTTTAACTGTTAGCTGACAATTCAAAATTTTCTTCACTGTCGCCTTTTCTGCCAGTGGAATCTGGTGTCCTGCTGTAATGAGCATTATTCTGTCTATTGACAAATGTGTGCTCTTCGGCTGCTGCAGTTTGTGAGCAGAATTGTGCTTAAGTGTGAATAAATAAGGAGTGCAACAGCGTGCATTTTACTACTGCCAAGTGTTTTTGTTCAAAGCTGGTAAATAAATGTTCCCTTTCCGTTTATTAGAATGAGATGTCCCAAGGTGTTCTGTGACAAGTTTCCAGATCCTCTTTCGGTACAACCCGTTTCTTGGTGGCGCTCTGGCTGCCTGTGCCTCACCCCGGCCCCGCACGCCCATTTCTGCCCCTGCGCTGGTCAGAATGGCACTGTCGCTCAGTGGAGGGAGTTTTAAGCCCCTCTGCGGTGACAATAAAAGCGATAAAGCTGCGCCAAGAGCCGCTCTGTCCCCGCCCTGCCCTCAGGCGCGGCCGCCGCCGCCCGGAACTGGCGCGGGCGGGCGCGCGCTGCGGCGGGCGCCATAGCGGGACGGACGCGGTGCCTCCCTCACAGCGTTCCCCCGGGCCGGGCCGGGGCCATGTCGGGCTTCAGCCCGGAGCTGATCGAGTACTTGGAGGGGAAGATCTCCTTCGAGGAGTTCGAGCAGCGCCGCGAGGAGCGCAAGAGCCGCGAGAAGGTGAGTCTGCCCCGCCTGGCCGCCCCACGGCCCGGGCCGCCACCCTCATGACAGCGCCTGGCAATGCAGGGACCGCTGCACTGTGTGTGTGCAGGGGCTCACCCGCTCTGCTGCTGCGGCTACGGAGTTGTGAATTTGTGTGTGCGGAGCAGCAGAAGGTCCCGGCGGGCTGTGCACGGCACAGAATGGCACCATCACTCCGTGATGCTCTGCAGCACCGCCCGCCCCGCTCGTAATTGGTGCTTGGGGCCGCTGCAAGGAGCTGCTTTGGGTAGAAGCTCATCCACATTTTGCTGCTACAGCTCCCCCACCAGCATCTGAGATCTAAGGGAGAGAGCCAGTGCGGCTCCTCGTTTGATTTCTTGGCAGCAGTAAATACAGGGAGACACAGTTTTGCGTCCGACACTATGTAGGCGATATGATTAAAAGAAGATGTATATGATTTGTTGGAGTGTTGCAGTTCTTTTCAACTTTGCTATATATTTGTCAAAGTGCTACTGAATTTCTGCATTTTTTGGCCTTCGGAAAACAAATTCAGCAGAGCTCAGCTGTCATGGAAGGATAAGTATTATCCTTGGGCAGCATTCTTACCGGATTAATGAGTGCTATTTTGATATTGACGGGCTTCTGGAAGGATTTGTCACACGGAACTTTTTTTTCCTAATACAGTCAACATGTCATTCCACCTCACTGAAATGCCAGATAAGCAATGGACTGGTCTCTTCAGTCAAAAGTAGTGTGAACAGTCACCATCTGAGTCACCCCACATTAATAAAAATATAAATGTCTTGAAAGCAAGTAATGCTGGATTTTATTCACTTAAAAATGCAGTGCTTATCCCACCTGTCTCACTGACAGTGCAAAGGCTGGAAAGCCAAATGGTTACTGTAAATATATGGGGGAAATAAAAGTGGGTGATACTATAAAGGTAATAATTCGTGGTTTTGGTGTGTGTAGGATGGTGAAAATGCATCTGCTGAGGAAAATGAGGAAGATATAGAGGCTCCATCTTCATCCAGAAAAGCATCTGGGAAATCCCAAAGTCAGGATGAAACTGATGGTAGGTATTTTTAACATAATCATTCATATTTAAAAAGACACTGGAAGCATTTGCTCTTCAATAACTGACTTCATAAAAACCTGGCTCCATTTTTCCTTTCTGGTCTCTGAAGGGACTGAAATAAAAGGGAAATTAAATTAATAATTATGGGTTTTTTTACAGATGGGGACAGGGGAAGAAAAGTTTTGTGTTTAGATGCTCATTATCCAAGTCAGCATAAAAATAACCAAACATATCCAAATAACCATAAACCCTGGTGTGGTCCCCAGGTCCCTCTCCTATATAAGCAATACATGATTGATTTATTTTTCAGTCCCAACTTGATACTGTGGTTATTTTTTAATCAAATCTTTAGGTGTCCAGTCCCGCAGCTCAAACCTTTGAACCCTACATATTCGGAGTTTTGTACATAGATCTCTAGTGAGTTATAACCCTGAGTTCACTTCATATGGAGAAATTGTAAATAAAAAAATGGTATTTTTTTTTTAATATATGCCTTAAGTATATTTATTCAGAGTACTTAGCATCATTTTATTACTTTTTTAAAAGAATGTTGTTCTTTTTCCAGAGAAGTGCAAATAATCTGGATTTTGCATTTACACATGTTAAAAGGTACTTGTTGTCCTGGATGGAATGGTTCCAAGATCTTGTTTTCAATTACTTCTAAAAGTTGGTTGCTGGATTGTTGTGTAGTAGAATTCTCTGCTCACTTATAGCCTCTTCAGCTGAAAAGCTTATTGCAGCTAGCCAGCTCAGTGCTTGAAAATTGCTTAATATTCTTCTGTATTGAGAAAAATGTTGATTAAACTGTGGCTTCATTCTGTGTGTTCCTCCCTGCTTTCATTTCAAGTACCCAAAAGATGTTACAGGTTGGGCCTTACCAAGCATTGGTGATGAATAATGCAGAGTCTTAAAACCAAAGAGGCTGGTAATAGTTTTTCTGCATTTCTGCAGGCAGCACTCATACAGAATAGCTGCTTCAAGTGGGCTGCTGATTTCTCTGCACTTGTCCAGAGAAGCAGCATGTCCTCTTCATTATAGCATAAACCTATTTTACTTCTTTCTCAACCAGGAGAAACAGCAGATGGGGTCAGTAAATCTGTCCAGCGGGTCTTTGCATCCATGCTTGGGGAAAATGAAGAGGAGGAGGAGGATGAAGAAGAGGAGGAGGAGGAGGAAGAACACGAAGAGGAAGAAGAAACTACGGAGCAGCCTACAGCTGGAGATGTTTTTGTTTTGGAGATGGTTCTTAATCGAGAGACCAAGAAAATGATGAAAGCAAGTATTTAAACTTTCATATAACTTCCATGTGTCCCCTGACCATAGTGCATCAATGCCACTTTGTGTGACTTTTAGCTGCTTACTGAGAAATTTGCCTGAAAATTGTTCCATGTAGGACAATCCTGCTTATGCTGGTGTTTGTTATGCTTTGTTTATTATAAAAGCACTGTAGTTTATTGTTTGAAAGCTTTCAGACATCATGAAATCAGTGTCAGAAAACCATGAACCTTAGCAAGTTTTTGGTCAGTCATTCAATATTGCCAGTACTTAAATAACTTGGTGTTAGGGGGTGGTGAGCACAACAAGGGGTCTCCTGAATTTGGGCACAACTCAACCTTGGGCAGAAATAGCATCCCTTTTCCATTTAGGAGAAAAGACCTCGCAGCAAACTTCCCCGTGCCTTGAGGGGTCTGATGGGAGAGGCCAACATCAGATTTGCTCGAGGGGAGCGTGAGGAGGCCATTCTGATGTGCATGGAAATCATTCGGCAAGGTATGGGAACATGGGCAAACCTTTGGGCTTTGAGGATGGGGGGAAATTCCATGTGCAGGAGGAGGATTCAGTGTGGCTTCACTGAAGATGAAAATAAACAGTACAGGCAAAGTCAGGGTATAAGGAGTAGAATTAAGAATATGTCGTGCACTTCCTTTTTTTTTTTGCTTATAAAAATAAACTAGTACCTCAGTTCTGCAGAGGTCCAGGTCTTGGCTTAGCTTTACACAATTTGCTTCTGTTGTCTTTGTAGACACAAGGTATAAGCATGAGCATGACTTGCATTGTAGAATAATACTATAAATGGTTGTTGTTAGATTCAGTCAGGCTGTTCAATAATTTACAAATAGGAATCAGAAACTTGTTTGCAAGTTTTTCCCGAATTTAAGCAGCACACGTGAACGTTTTATATAATTCTGATACCTGTTCTTCAAGAAAGGCAAGTTATTTATTTCCAGTGTGGATTTTAAACAATAAATCTTAGTAATTGTTTTTGTCTTTTCACAGCTCCTCTTGCTCATGAGCCATTTTCCACTCTTGCCATGATCTATGAAGACCAGGGTGATATGGAGAAGTCACTCCAGTTTGGACTGATTGCAGCTCACTTAAATCCTAGCAATACCGAGGAGTGGGTTAGACTGGCAGAAATGTCACTGGAGCAGGACAATATTAAACAGGCTGTTTTCTGCTACACGAAAGGTAGTGTAGCAAACATTTCAATAATTTAAAATTAATGCTAGGTGCTAATGGCAGTCATTTTGTTTTCTTCTCCTTTCTAGCTTACTTTGCTTCAGGGTGCTAAGATTCTGATACCTCTGTCTGGACTTTGATAAAAGATTAATGAATCTGTAGTATAAGATGTCCTTGCAAAAACCTTGTGCGTGTCCCTTGACACGAATCAAGGAAATGAGTGTGAAATCCACTGTTGCCTTTTCCTAAACTCTTCCAATGCTGCTGCTTCTTCCTGTAGCTCTGAAGTACGACCCGACCAACGTGCGCTTCCTGTGGGAGAGATCCAGCCTGTATGAGCAGCTGGGAGAGCAGAAGATGGCCATGGATGGCTACCGGCGCATCCTGAACCTGCTGGCGCCCTCTGATGGGGAGCGCTTCATGCAGCTGGCCCGAGACATGGCCAAGTGAGCTGGGTTTGCAAACGCTGGGATTTGCTTTGCCACAGGAGCCTCGTGGTTCAAGCGTGTAGCTCTCCAGCAGCAGTTCTTACTGCTTTGTCAATTACTTTCTTGTGGAAAGCTGTTAGTGGTCAAAAGAGTTTAAGGTCTTTTGATCTTCATGTTTGGGAAATGTACAAAAAATGCAAGGATGTGTATTATAACAATGTTATTAGTGAAGGTTTCTGAAAGCAGGTTAATGTGGGACATGATTGATGCCAGAGTCCAGTGAAGGAGACTGTGATGAAAACTCCAGTAATATCCTAACAAATGGGAGGAAAAAATTCTTAATTATTTGAAATACGTAAAAGTTTTCAACAGTTGTAAGGAGTGGAAAAACACCCCCTTTCTTGCTGTCTTTTATAACATCTACTTGCTAATGAAGATCTTCGCTAATAAGCAAAAATAAGAGAAATATGAAAATCCTTTTGCTTCCTTTCAAAGTATATACTGTCAGTTATGTGAATTGCCTGATATCTCATCTCTGCATTTTACAGGAGTTACTATGAAGCCAATGATGTGACCTCTGCTATTGAGATAGTGGAAGAGGCCTTTACCAAGCACCAGAGCCTTGTGTCCATGGAGGATGTTAACATTGCAGCTGAACTGTACATCTCCTCCAAACAGTACGACAAAGCTCTGGCGGTATGGACAGCTCTGTGCATTTGGGTGTCATTTCCAGCACCTCTTTGCCAGCCAGAATGGATGGTTTATGTTCATAGTTTCTGTTCCTGCAGTGCTAAAATGGGGTCCTGCTTCTGTAAAGATAGAGCTCATCAGAAATAGACTGCTTGCTGTAGTAACTAGCATTTAAATTAATTGAGGGCTGATAGATTTGTATGCTGTTCGAGGTTTAAAGTTTTGGGATCCTTCTTCTCTATAGTGACCATAATCTTAGTAGCCAGAGAAGACCTTCAGGCTGATTTTGTGAGTAATACCAGCAGAGGTCATTCTCTGAGTGGAATGTTAAAATCATGGCGCTGAATGCTCTGATGGTTCAAATGCAGGTTGTTGTGATTTATTTGGCAGACTTGTGTTACAGCTAATAATTTATGCATTAAGCACTAAGCATACATTCCAGAAAGACAGTACATCTTAACTCTAAGGCATCAGGAGTTAGGGAATATTGCTTATCTGGTCCAAATTTGTTAACTCTCACTTTTGAGGTATATTTCCAACTTGATTTGGTCTGGCTTAGAGAGGAAAGATGTTGGTATTTGGCCATTGTCACACTTTCCAAGATAGATTGAAAAGACACTGTAAGTTGGGACTTCTTCTTGTGAAGGTTCTTATTTGTTGATATTAAATTACTTAGGGTTTTTTTCCTTTCTTTGGATTTTATTCAGCTCTCTGTCAGAGCCTGCAAACAATTCCTCTGATCCTTTTTTGTACTTCTTCCCTACTTAAACATCAATCAGTCAATTTTATGTACACAGCATTTAGCTACTGGATTTATTAATACAATAGAACTGTAGTCACAAAGCCATTTTCTGGTTTCTTTTTAAAGGTTCTACTTGTGTAGATGAATGCAGCTTTTCCTCTGGTGACTTCTCTGATGTCTAAAACTGTCACATAGGCTGGTTGCTCCATTTATGCTTTAAATCTTTGAAATGATCCAAGTTAATTTTCTGTTTTAGGTTATTACAGATTTTACGGGAATTGTACTTGAAAAAAAGGCACCAGAAAAAAGTGCAACTGAGGAGAAAAAGGGTAAGTAGCTGTCAGGTGGTTACTGTGACCCTGTTGTTCCTATGACATCTTTTCTTTTACCTTTTCAACTCCTGGGTATATTTTGCTGCATTGTTGACAGGCTTTTCTGTATTGAAATCAGTGGGTGCTCTTAGTGAGTTACATAGCATGACCTCAACCTGCTGTAAGAAGTTACTCTGGTGTCCTCATAGCCCTGCTGACTCATTGAAGACAAGGACTGCTCTCCAGGCAACTGGAGGCCTTTTAAAATTCTAAACATTCCTCTGAGTGTTTACATCAGACGAGCTATTTCTACCAGCTAAATAGCTTCTAAAAAAAAATAAAAAGATAAGCATAGTGGCAGCTGTTCTCAAGAATATGAGCCTTGACCTAAGAGTAAGGCTCTGTATGCTCTGTATACATCCTGCATCTGTTATTAACCATCTAACTGAAATCTAGGCATAGTAGCTTGTAATTTAATGAAGTAGGTTGTCTTTGAGAAACCTGCTTTATCAAAGTAATTTAATCTGAAAATGTATATTTAGGCTGTAGAATGGGCACAGCACAGCAAGTCCATAAACAGACAGTCTGTTTTGTGATTGAAGTGGTTATTTCAGCAATCTGACCCAAGCCCAATACAGATTTAAGATATTTCTGTTGGCTTTTTGCTCTGATTGACCAGGTAAAAATATAGTTGACTAATGAACAACTGCTCTGATGGAGACTTTCAGCAGATAATTTATAAGAAACAAAACTGTTAGGAGTCTAGGAGTTAGACCACAATATTCCCAGGTTACCTTGTGTGTGCCATTGGTTGAGAGAAAGCTTCTAAAGTAGAGTTTGGTTCTCCACCCTCTGTTGCTTTGTAACTTAACTTTTATAACTGCCTCCTGCTCTGCTGTCCTTAAAAAACAAAACAATACGACACAAAAAAAACCCAGACCAAAACAGCAGAAATCCAGTCCACTTTTCAGAGTAAGCTGCCAATCAGGTATGGATTCAAAGGCAAATAGCTGCTGGCTTAGCTGATCCTACTGGTTAATCTGATAATCTTTTAAAGAAGATACAGGTGCAGCAGTAGAAACTCAGGAAAGCCAGGAGGCAGTGACTGACGACCAGAGTCATCCAGTTGCTGAATCCAGTGCTCCAGGTAAGTAATTTATTTTTTAAATTTTGAACAAGTCTATGAACTGATCATATGGTTAGGAACCAACTTGCAATCATAAAACAGCAGAAGATTTCTAACAGCACAGAAACAGGGCTTCATCCAGAAAATGATTCTTCTGTACTTTTCTTCTTTCCCTTACTCAGAACTTCCTTCTAACCCAGCCAGACAGTTGTCGTTTTATAAAAATATATCAGTATTGGATTAGTTACCCTTGTGCTGGGTATTGCAGTGCTCAGAGAATGATGAATTAATCTGCAAGTTGTGATTTGCAGTAAAGGGATGTGGATGTAGGCGGTATAAGGGAAACCTTATGTTGGAAATCACAGTTTTCCCAGGTGTTGGCAGTCACTCTGAATGTCTGGTGTAAGCATTGAAGTGAAGGAGAACTTAATCAGGAGTTAAGGAGGTGTCATGACTGTATGTGAAGGACCTATGATAATGGAATTTTATTTCGTGACCTCTCATTTGCTGGTATTGTCATGGGTAGCTACTGTGCCTCATGTCTGCATTCTGATCAGGTTGCATTCAGCCTACCTGTTGTGTGAAGTTCTGTGGTTTACTGTGTTTAACAATGTGTTCAGGCAGTGCCTGGTACACAGGACGTAACTTAGCAAGGACGAGAACCTTAATACAGGGCATTTCCTTCAAATAAAAAAAAGAGGAGAGGGTACAGGTGCATAAATTGTTAAAGGAAAGCTTTATTGAGCAAGTACCTCTTTAGCAGGCAAAGAATCTAAGCACATGCTGTGAAATCTGCTGTTAAAGTCAATGCAGACTGACAGCACTTGGTACCTCATGTGGAATTATTAGTCTCAGAGACAGTAGGAAGACGTTGCTTCAGCTCTTGGAAAAGATAAGAGAAGGAGGAAAAGAAAGGCAGACAAACACTAGAGATGATACGAATATTTTCTCAGTTCCTGAGCATGGCCTGGAGTGGATGTGGTGCTTGAGAAGTGCTTCTTAAAACCTCTGGGTTCAGAAGGAAATTCTTTATCTTGTCACAGTTGTGGAGAAGGTCAGCTGCTGCATACCTGAGGGTGTTCCCATAGACATCACGGTCAAGCTGATGGTGTGCTTGATTCACTTGAACATCCTGGAGCCACTCAGTGTAAGTGTAAACCCAACTCACAAGGGGGGAGTGCTCTAAGAAATCACAAAAGCAAGTATTTGTTCCTTTTTTCATAGACTGAGGTGGTTGAGGGACCTGTGGAGTTTCTTTTTGCTTCTCTCCCACTCCAAGAGAGAAACCTTACAGGCTTGTAGTAGCAGAAATAATATCTTTGCCCTTAGAAATTATACCAGTGTAACTGTTACTCAAGCACAGTAAGTCACAGCCTGTGTGCTGTGACAGGCCCAGGACCATACTGCAAAGTTGTTGAACACTAAGGAACATGTTTTCACTTCGTTTTAAAGCCATACTAAATCTGAAAACTGTTCTTTCATAAGGGACACTCATCACTGATGGACACTTTTTACCTACTGGATGTGTGAAACATGTAGAATAGAAAAATGAAGCTTTTTCGGGAATTCTGAATTTCAGATCTTTTATTTTTTACTTCTGAACTAATACTACATAAAGTATAGTTCAGAATGCAAATAGATAAAAATCATAGGATAAAAATATAAGCTTCCAGTAAGCATGTCTTAAAGAAATGTTCTCGGTGATTATTTGAGTGTTCAGTATTCGTGTGGTTTTTCTTAAAGCCCCTTTTGACTACACTGGTGGAACAAAATCCAGAAGATATGGGTGACTTGTATTTGGATGTTGCAGAGGCTTTTCTGGATGTTGGAGAATACAACTCAGCCCTGCCTCTCCTGAGTTCCCTTGTCTGTTCAGAACGATACAACCTGGCTGTTGTGTGGCTCCGGCACGCAGGTGAGAAGAGGCAGGACTGCTGAACATGGGGGGCTGAAAAATGATAATACAATGCTGAGCATTTCCAGGGACCTTTATTCAAGATCACGGGAAATTTAGATTGACTGGTTGAACAAGAATTAGTATTTGCAGAATGACGTTTATTATGACAACTCTGTTGAGCATTTTTTTGTTCTTGATATACACTGAAATTTATGTCAGCTAAAAGTACTTTATTTTCATGTAAGTGAAGCAACATCTATTCTGCATTTCATCCTGTGTCAACTGCTGATGATTGAAGCTGGATGCATCCGTGCATATATCTGAATATTTTCACTTAAAAAGACATGTTTGGCGTGATTTTACTAGAAAGGTATGTTAATTTATTTGCAAACTTTGAAATCATCTTTTTCTGCCACTTAAGTGTCTTGTGTTGCTTATGGTATTTCTAGAATGCTTGAAGGCTTTGGGACACATGGAGCGTGCTGCAGAGAGCTATGCCAAAGTTGTTGATCTTGCTCCATTGCATCTCGATGCAAGAATCTCACTTTCAACACTTCAGCAGCAGCTGGGCCGGCCTGAGAAAGCTCTGGAGGCTCTGGAACCAATGTATGACCCAGATACACTGGCTCAGGATGCCAACGCTGCGCAGCAGGTGGGTAAAGTGTTCCCTGCTTCCATTTAGCATGTATTATTCTGCCAGACTGTGCTAGTAGTCCAAGATGTCTGCATAGGACCAGGGATTCAGACTTAACTCCTCACGGGCAGCAGGGCACAGTGACTGATCCATTACAGTGTCAGGGACACATCCTCCTGACTTTCTCCCTGACCATTCTCTCAGCATTTCCCCAGTCTCATCTAATCCACAAGCTTTTGGCCACTGAGAGCCAGTCCTGACTCTACATCAAGTTGATCAGCTGTTGCTACATGTGAGTTGGCCTCTGTTGATTGTAAGCAGAGGTTCTGAATCCCCTCTCTAGAAGCACCCTCAGCATAGGTAAGAGTCATGCCAGATTTTTCTGAAATTGGAGAATTTGGAACAGTAATTCCTGAGAGCAGTTTAGGGAAAGTTTACCTGCTGCTGCATATTCTTACGGCTTTCTGGAAGCTTTTACAATCCTATTAGTACTGTACTGAGTCAAAATTGTTTGTTTTATAAACCCAGTCTGTGCAAGAGGTTGAATAATAATGTTCACTGTTGTCCAGGAACTAAAGCTTCTGCTGCATCGCTCCACGCTGTTGTATTCCCAAGGCAAAATGTATGGTTACATTGACACATTGCTCACAATGCTGGCAATGCTGCTGAAGGTAAGCTAGTCTCTCCAGCTGCACTGTAAGAATTTGGACAGCTGTGACTTGGGTCAAGACAAAGAACAAATGAACTGAGGAGGAAAGCTAGTGGGCTTTTATATGTAAGTGGTTTCATAATTTTGTTAGAGAGTAATCTTGCAGGTAGCCTGCAATACTGGTATTCCTGCCTGTAGTGTTCAGAAGAGAGGACTGTTTGTGTGTGTAATTACTGATACAGTGACTTGAACTCCCTGTTCTCAGTGTGCTTACAGCCCACTGGATTCTAAAGCTGCTGCTTTCCATTTTCACACTCAGCACAGAGCTTTTTTGAGGAGTTGATACTGGCTTTTATTTCAACGATTTTCTTTTTAATTTCCTTCTGTATTATTTTCTTGTGATCCAAGGGGAAAATAAGAATCTGTTTAGCCAGTGAATACAGTGGTGGCAGTTTTGTGTTAACTGATTTTTGTTTATTTATAAATAGGGAGTGAGTTAAGTAAGTTAATGCTTAGACCTCCATTTTATACTCTTGCTCAGAACCTTGACACTGGTTGAAGAGCTGACTATCCACAAACTTCTGAAACTGATAGAGAAAAGCATTGTTCTTCTTATCCGTCTGTGCAAAGAATCTTGATTTCAGTATACCCAGGGATGTTCCAATCCCAGGAGAAGTCTTTTTAAGTAGGTTGAAGAGTTTGTGTCTTGCTTTTTGTGTAGCCCAGTTTGCACTGGAGCACGAGACAACGCAGAGATGATATTCCTGTTGGGAATGTTCTCTCTGGTCACCTTGCTGTTTGGTGGTGTCGCAGACTGTTTTGGGATGCAAAGTGTGCAAGATTGATTGGCTGTAAAGCTGCCATTGTTACAGAATGTTACATTGTAATCTGAAATGCTGCCCTTAAATTTGTTTCTAGGTAGCAATGAGCAGAGCTCAGGTGTGTTTGATATCTAGTTCCAAATCTGGAGAGAGACACCTCTATCTTATTAAGGTGTCGAGGGATAAAATTTCTGACAATGATGACCAAGAGACAGCAAATTGCGATGCGAAAGGTAACAATCACAGATTGTTTATTAAAAACAAAGCAACAAGGTGAAGTAGTTCTGAAAAATGATAAAAATGCTCTGGTTTTGCATGCTAAATCCATGCAGTTCATGTTAACATTGCTTTATTTCTAGGGCAAAGAAGGCAGCAAAACTGAAGATAATATCTCTTAAGGGAACAGTCCCCATTCAGAGAAAAATAGATTACAGAATAATTCAGATTGAGAAGGGCCTCTAGAGATCTTAGGGGCCAACATTCTCATCAGGGGAAATATCATACACGCAAATCTAGAATGTAATACAAATACATTGTAAAAGTGGCATGATTTATTTAGCTGGCTCAGGCTTGGTTGAGCCAGACTACATGTTCTTAGGCACTGCTTGATAAATTAGGGAGAGGAACTTCATTGCATTCATGTAGTGTGTTTACAACTTGAACTGGATGTATTGCTTGTCTTTTGTTCCCACTTTCTGAGTGATTTTTGCTGGTTTTTGATGAACTGCCCTTAAACTGAGAAAAAGTAAATACTTCATATTAGCTGTTAGTGCTACAATATCTTTGAAAATATCAGTTTGATGTATGCATTTATTTTGTAAAAATTTATCTTTCTTGCTCTAATTTTTCTCAACTTTCTGGCTCCAATATTTTTAGCAATTTTTGCTGTTCTCACAAGCGTTCTGACAAAAGATGACTGGTGGAACCTCCTCCTAAAGGCTATATATGCCTTGTGTGACCTCTCTCGGTACAAGGAGGCAGAGCTGCTTGTGGATTCCTCACTGGAATATTACTCATTCTATGAGGACAGACAAAAGCGCAAGGAGCTGGAGTACTTTGGGCTCTCTGCCGCAATTCTGGACAAGAACTTCAGAAAAGCTTACAACTATATCAGGTGGGCTATGCAGAAGGCACAGCAGTCTGTGCTGTAATTGCCTCCACTGGGGCTGTAGTCACACTGCTGATGATATTGCTGAAATAGGCAGGCTGATGCTTTCCAGCCTTGGCTAAATGAGAGAAGGCTACTGAAACTGAAGGAGCTTTCCTATAACCTCAGATTCTAAAAATGCACAATGCAATAGATTGGTTGATTTGGCCAAAACCATTGGTTCGGTTTTTCACCCTCATCTTTGACTGACCTTCTCTTTGAGTTTCTATTCTTTGTTATCTTCCCTGAACTGCTGAGATTTTACTGAAGATACAGTATATACTACATAGCATTTACTAATTTCTTGCACACTTCTCAATTCTGTAGAATCATGGTCATGGAAAATGTCAATAAGCCCCAGCTGTGGAACATCTTCAATCAAGTCACTATGCAGTCTCAGGATGTCCGTCACCATCGCTTTTGTCTCCGCCTGATGCTGAAAAATCCTGACAATCACGTGCTGTGTGTCCTCAATGGGCACAATGCCTTCGTGTCTGGCAGTTTCAAGCATGCTCTTGGTAACATCTTCCATGTTCTAATATCAACAAATAGAACAAGTGAAAGTTTATAAAAAGAGAAAGATTGATTTTTTTTTTTTCTTTAAATCAGAAAATTATAGGTTCACAATGCTAGTCTGGTGCTTTAATTATTCTGTACACGAATCAAAGCATTGCTGAAGAGTTTTGCTAATAAAAATTAAGCTGGCACGTTTCAAGTTTAGCACACATTGCAAATATAACTAACTTGTGAAGATAATTGGAGGCTAATGATGATAATAATGACAGAACCAGCCCAATTTAAACAGCAAATACAGCTGGTTGCATGTTTTAAGCAAGCCTTTAAAGTAAACCTGCTGCTTTCAGTCAAGTCCTCCAAATGCCGCATTTTAATCCCAGCAAGGACCATGTTTGCCTTCTGTGTCTGATCATTTTCTGCTTCCGTTTTTACATCACAGTCTGCATTCTTCCTTCAGAGTCCAATGGATGCTGAAAATACACAGTTTTCTTCCCTCTTTTCTCCTGTGTATTGTGATGTAGGTATATTAAACCGTTCCTTTTAGTTCACACTTCTAATTCAAGTATATTCTTTCTTGCCCTTAACTTCTTTAAGAATGCTTTTCACAACCAACATCTCGATTCATTTATTTGCTTTTAGGGCAGTATGTGCAAGCCTTCCGTGCAAACCCAGATGAGCCTTTATACAGTCTCTGTATTGGTCTGACTTTCATCCACATGGCCTCTCAGAAGTATGTGCTGAAAAGGCATGCTCTTCTAGTACAGGTGAGGCAGTGTAATTCTTGTTACCCACAGTGTTTCCTGGCTTTGTATCTTGCAGATGGTTATGGCTACAACACACTCTGTTTAAATAATTTTTCATCATTAAGATGGCATTTCTAAAGAGAGAAGTGGTAAAATATGAGCACAGATGAATGTGCTTTTGAACTATAGTTACACCATCTGAATCTCCTCTCCTTATGAGTAGAGGTAGCTTATTACTCACCTTGATGTCAACAGCTGCCAGCTGTTTGTGAAAATATTACTAATTTCTTGGTTGTTATCTGAATTTTCTTTTTTTTTTTTTTTTTTTTTTTTTGGCCTGCATTGCTGTAGAGGGGAGTCTATGCCATGTGCCTTCATAGATATGTCTCAAACTGCATTCTTGAGGCAAATCTTACAGGCTTGGAAAGTGTTTTTTTTCCCCCCATCTTCCTTTTCCCCTTTTAGGTGCCTCTATACACTCTTTTTGTAAAGACCTTATGAGCTTCAGTTTAGCTACCTTCAAATTTTCAGCTTCCTTATTTGCATTTTTCTTTTCATCTGCAAGATCCAGTTATAAACCACGGACTAAGTAGTCTCAAATAGAATCTTGAAATTAATTTCCTCTACTTTACACTAAGTATTTTCATGAACTTGAAATACCATTTAATTCCTGTAGCTGCTGAGCTCAGTCAGCACAATATGGTGAGGATCCTGAGCTCTTGTGACTTCTGAAATTGCTGGAAGGCTGTAGCTTTCACTGTTCTTGACAAAAGCTACAGGTCCCCAACTGCTGTAACATAAAACCAGTTATGACAGTGTCTAACTTCAAGACATCTTGAACTTGCAAACTTTGACCTAATTTTAATATTTTTATCCACTTTTTTTCTGAAACCAGCTTGCCTTTTTTACAGGGACTGCCCTGTTCTCCTTTTATAACATTCTTGAACAATGTCCTATTTATGTTACCCCCTGGCAATACAGTTCCCTGCTCTCTCTTCTCATTTCCTGCTTACTATACTCAGTGATTTTACATCATTTCTTGCTGCTATGGTAGTTAATTAGTAATTCAACCACAGTGACCTACTGGTGACCTAAATTATGATCATTAGCTGCTTTGTCTGAACTAATTCCTCATATTGAAGGAAGTACCTTCTCTGATTACCAACATGGTCCCTAGAAAGAAGGTCCTCTGTTTACAACAGAATCATCACACTCCAGAATGGTAACAAAATAAAATGCACAGGAGGAGAGGAAAAAGTTGTGTGCTCGATTTCTCTTACAGGGATTCTCCTTCCTTCACCGCTACTTGGACCTGCGTGGACCATGCCAGGAGTCCTTCTACAACCTAGGCCGTGGTCTGCACCAGCTGGGATTGCTGCACCTGGCAATCCACTATTACCAAAGAGCACTGGAACTTCCTCCCCTCACCTTAGAGGTACTATAACTTTGTAAGTTATGGACAGAGAATAAAGTCAGGAAAATGTCAAGAATTCCTTAGTCATAGTTAAAATAGGTATATAAAACCTCTGTAGTTGCACCTCCTTCAATTTCTATTTAAATTCCTTGTCATTGGAAGCCCAAATCTGATTGTCACCTGATAATGTATTCAACAATGTGTAAAGTTCAAAGATATATGAATTTTGAAGGATTTACTCATAGGCTGAAGCAGCAGCAAAAAGGATTGCTAAACAACTTTTCCTGATTAAGTAGCTCACCTTTCTGTATATTACATGCAATGAATTATAACTGGAAGTTCTGTATACTCACCCATGCTATAAAACAGTATGCTGGAACAAGATGGACCAGTATTAGGAATGCCTAATTGCATCTGAGCCATAGCTTAATTCTAATTCATCTGTATTGGATCCTAATTGACAAGTCATACATTTACAGGTCTGGTCTGTGGAATGGGTAGGTAGAAACATTGCAAGTGTGTTTAGAAAATGGGCAGTGTTGTTAAAGTAAGAACTGTGGGTGTTAGCCCTGGGAGTTCAGAGCAGCAGTCTTGTGACCTGTAAAAGATGCAGGCAGTATTCACGTTCTTATTGGAGAAACAAATACTTGGTATACAAAGACAAATTAAGGTAGTAGTTTGCTGGTTTATAAGCTGGCTATTTAACTTGCAGCTAATGTTTTGAATGTGAAATCTTATAACTTTGGTGATTAACAATATGATGTAGAAACTCCTTAAAGAGGGAGAGCACAAGGAATACTTGTTCTGTTTCCATACAGAAAAAAAGCTGAAAAAAGCTTTTACTGGGAAAAAAAAAAAAGCTGAAAGCTTTTACTGGCCATGAATATGTAATTTGATTCCACTGTAATAGCTACACGTTTCAGTTTTATACTGTACTTGCACATTGATAGCTTTTTTTAATCATTATTTTTACAGGGAATAGAAACGGATCAAACGGACTTGAGAAGAGATACTGCCTTTAACTTGTCACTCATTTACCAGAGCAGTGGGAATACCAGAATGGCTCAGAAGATGTTGTATACCTATGCAGTTGTGTGATGAGGTTTGTGCAGGTGGAATTGATAGCCTTTGGATTGACCTTTGCATTATGCAGTGCTGGTGAAGCTGGTTTTAAGTACAGCTTTTTCTGCAGAGGGTCAGAGACATGGCTGGTGCTGTGTTGTGGCTTTGTGGATCTCTGCTTCTGCCATTTGCACTGCATCACGGGTAGGTGGGAACTGGCCATCCTGAGCACACCCCTGACATGCTCATGAATGGCTGCTTTTAGCTCTTCTCCTTTGGTGCACTGTTCTCTAAATATATTCAGTCTTGTATATAGAATCTAACAGTGAATACCGAGGCCTAGTGTGATTTGCTGAGGGCTTTTGGGGAGGGAAATGTACAGTGTACAGTATTTCAACTAATTACCAGTGAGGTTGCTGAAGAAACCATATTCACTGGTGATGTGGGTATTTTAATGTGCAGCATTAAGTTACAGTAATGTGGAACCATCCTAGAGGATGAAGAATTCAGTATTTCAAGATCTTTAAAATATTTTCTAGGAGTTCATATTCCTAGCAGTTTTTCTATTTGAAGAGGATTGATCTTTGTTTTACTGAAATCAGTATAACTTTTGTTCTTTCTCTAAACTTGTTAATAAAAATTCTGAGATTAATGATGCTTACTTATTCTCAGCTAACATACAGCCTACTGAATAGGACAAACCTAAAGTCATATGGCACACACCTAATTTTAAGCAGCACAATTTAATGAGGCTCTGATGTGTTCAGCTTTGCTGGTGTGCTGAGCCACCTCTTTGTCCTCAGAACAGCCATTTGCCTCAAGAGAGGCTCTTGTGTTAGTCTGCAGTCCTACCCATATAAATTGCAGTTTAGGGGCAAATATTGGGAGGAGCAGGAGGAGACAATTCCAGAGCGTCTTTGGGCTACCCCTAGGCTCCAGAGGCATGCAAGACTTTTCTCCCTACTATACTGAACAAGTGTCACAAATAACATGTATAGGCCCCACAGAAACAGTAGTGCCATGGGTCACAGAGGAGGTGGTGAGCAGCTCTGCTGAAGCAGGTCAGAGTGCAACACCACCTGTCCTGAAGCCAGATTGTACTGACACCACATGGAAGAGTAGGCCATGATGAAGATGAGCTGATCTTTGCTCTTGAAAACTGTCCATGCTGTAATCATCTTCAGCATATCATGATGTAAGTCTCCTGCTCTAACTACTCTTTTCCCAGTCTGTTCTACAGTAGGATATGTTGAACAAATTCCACTAATTCTTACAAAGGTAGGGTGGTGTGTGGTGTAACATCACACACCTAATGAATTCCTTCTATGCTCCTGAAATAGCCCAAAGCTTATGTTCTCTCATGACCCAGATATCATCTCCCATTATAAGCAGCCAGTCCTGCCAGTTCCTCCCTACCACAGTCACGTCAGTATCCAGCCACAGGCACATGACTCTGTCTTCAGTAATTCACCTGAACCTTCTGCAAACCAGTCTTTGTTTTGATAGCACCTGCCAGGCCTTAGTCTAAAGTTGGTGAAAGAGAAGGGATAAAAGCAAACATATAGCCTATCAACAACATACAGTTTATAGTGATTACAAATAAAGAATAATTGTTTTGTTATAAATAGTAATTTTCCCATCAGCCTCATAACACGAAGAATCCAAGTAAAAAAGACAGCATGAGAGGTCTGAGTGAATTCAAATCAGCTGTTAGGGTTTAAACAAGAATTCCAAGGTTCCCTATCGATGGGTGCCCTGTGAGCACCTTTTATCTGCAACTGGCCTCAGCAATTCACACCTATCTAACTGTCAGATCAAGTAAAGTGCCAGATCCTTCCACCCCTGGGTGCTAGCAGGGAGTCTCCTGGCAGCAGGTGATGCTCTCTCAGGGCTGGGAATCACCAGTCAGATGAGCTCATTTCCTGCACAGCTCACGTGAGGCTCTCTAGGGGTGAGCTGGAGGCCTGGTCTTTGCCCTGTGTGTCCAGGGAGGTGTGAGGGGGAGGCTTCTTGCTTTTCCTCCTGGGAAAAGATGCTCTGTTTTATGAAGCTGATGACTCTTCGGGAAATCTTTGTCATTACTGAAGAAAAGATGAAGTTTTAGCAGTTTAATAGTGACATCTCTAAAAAGTTAATGACATGGCTGTACAAGAACTAATTATGGAGAAGGCTGAGGAACCTACCCAAAGAAGGTAAGCACGGCTTTCAGAAGGGTTTCAGTAGAGGGCATAGACAAGGGAAGATGAACGACTGACATGGAGCTGAATGCAGAGGAAAACAGATTAGCTGTTAGCTTTCAGATCAGTGTTTACTTAATGAACATCAACCAAGTATGAAGTGTATATAAAACACCTTTTCTAAGTACAGAACAGTCTCTTGAAGCTTTCTTGTACCTATAAGATTCTTTGCTGCTTCGGTATGTCTTGGCAAAAGAGGAGGAAACAAACTAAACCTGAAGAGGAGGTCTGCTCTCCACCCCTGAGTGTAAGGAACTACAAAATAAAGTCTAGAAAACTGAAATCTTGACTCATAATAGCCTGAAGAATACAACTCGGGTAATTTTTCTTTGCTTCCCTCTTTGAAATGAATGTGCTTGCTTTTTTACCTCCTTTTTGAAGCTGCTTTCTTCTTGGCTCAAGGTTTTTCACAACTTGTAGCTGCAGGCTGTCAAACTTAGATGTGAACCACTGGTGAGTTGCTGCTTCTAGGCCAGTTGTGATCTAGTCAAGGTGGTGTAATTAGAACTGCAAAGAGAACAGTGATTGTGTGCTGTGTTCCACGTGTGAGGGGCAGGAAGAGCCCACCCTTCACATCTTTGTTCTGTACACAGGAGTAGGAGCTCTGTGAGGCTCTCTTGCTATGCTGTGAAAAAGAGTTGCCCCTCTCTTACAGGGGTGGTGAAATCAACGTGGGTTTTCAACACAGCATAAAATAGAGGCCTAGGAAAGGGGGAAAACAGATGCCAAGTGCCACAAACTCCTGAGAAAACTAGGGCAGACTAACTTTACCTGACAAGTGCTACAGAAATACTCTATTGCTGTTGGGATCTCTTTCTAATCATAGAGCAATACTTGGACTGATAAAGCAGCATGTAAGACCTGAGGCTGGGTGCCTTTATTACTTTTTAAAAATTTTACTTTATGCTTGTTCATACTCTATAAACATCTAATCCCTTAGATTTTCACACCAAACTACTACAGTAATCCATGCAAGCTATAATAATTTGGATATTTTGATACAACAGTGCGAGGACAAGGTGATGCAAGGACAAATGATTCTGGGGACAGGGGGTGTGGTGGGTGGTTTTGCATGATGTCACACACAGTGACATAACAGCAGGATGGGGGGCAATTTACTTGGCCACAGTACTTCTGTTTGGTTGGCTAAGAGATATTTTGAGCCTGGTAAAAGCAGTAGGCTATGAGGGACAAAAGCTCTTTCTACAGACCCCACTAAATTGAAGTGATTTATAGAAAAAAATGAAAACTTTTGTTCTTTTAAAGTATGATAAATGCCATTTAATTTTACTTAGTTGAAAAGGCCATGTGTGCACCTCACTCTTCAGAGCATTATAGCTGAGACTGAAAGGGTTACTTGGTGCATATGCTCAATTAATATCTTGTTTATTAATTAATATCCAGCTTTTGCACTTCAGTCTTAAAGAAAAAAGATGTGACAAAATAGCTCAGCTTGCTTTTAATGTAGAAACAAAACAGCATTGTTGGAAGTGGAACACAGAAGGGAAGTGTCAATGTCTCTTTACCCAGAGCAACTGTTTTCTTTTCTCTGAGTCTCATAGCAGGAGAAGCAGGAATCACTCCTAATTTATCCTCCCACAGAAATAATTCCAAGATAACAATTAATTTAGTTTTAAGCTAAGTACAATGTCTTGGTCACATCCTACTGTCACTTACCATCAGGACTGTTTGCAGCTTTCTTGCTCCCTTGCTCCCGTATCATCACTACGCATTCTGTGCTGTTTGAAGAAAGGTGGAAATCTTTCCACCACTGTTCCAAATTCTATGACATAGGTCACCATAAAGTAAAGCTTTACTTCCTGCTTGTTTTTCATTACCACCACAACGTGCCTCCCTCCTTATTAATTAGTAATTTTTTTAATAAAGTTTCATATGTTTTCAATCTTTGAAGCATTTTTTACCCATCTATTTTGTTTTAATGCCCCCTGGTGGTTCAGCCATTCTGCTATTTTCACACATTAAGCAAATCAATTATCCCAGATCCTAGAGATGCATCTTGACTCCCAAAGGCAGTATGAGCAGAACTGAAGATGATTTTGATGCAGAACTCTCTATGTGTTTGTCACTACACAAATAAGTAGAGAAAATAAATAAGCACTTCCCTCCAGATGATGTACCAAAGAGCTCAGGTTAAACAACCTTATCTTAGATTAATAAAAGCCAGGTTTCCCTTTTGAGGTGGAAAATGGGATGCTGGGAGGTACCTGTACTTTGTCACAGGTCAGTTTATTCTTGCTGACAGACAGCTCTGCCAGCACCGTTTGCACCTGCTGCTGGGCACACTGGGGAAAAAGTAGCAGAAGCCACCACCGTGTAGGAAAATCAAGCAAAAAGCAACCAAAAAAAAAAGAGTTCTCAGTATAATAAATGGCTTCAGGTAAAAAATTTCAGTTATATGAAACACTAAAACAGATTTAAAAAAATCAAAATGTCCAAATGGCATAAATTCCTCCAAGACCAGCTTATTTTTAGGAGCAGCTGCTCAAATTAGTACAATTGTCCAGATGGCCACAAGAAGGCCACTGTCCTAGAAGCACAGCCAACAGAAATGGAGAGATGAAAGAAACCTTTGACAACAGGGAACAGAGAAGCAAAAAATAAGTAGAAGAATAAGAAGGCATGGACAGAATTAAAATAACTTAGTAAAGAATACCAAAAAAAGTGTGACATTTTTAAATGTTCTGAATGCTCTATTGATTCATATTCTTTATCTTAGGGAATATGACAAAAGCGTTCTGTGTCAAGCAGAAAATAGATACCAGTATGTTACAGACTAACTACTGTAGAAACCAACCTTTGATTATCAAATGATACATATTCAAAAGATGTTTTAACTAATTTCTTTTAGCAGTGTGATTTTAGGACCTTATCAGCAGCTAAATGTTTCTTAGGATCTCAAATGTATGAAATTGGTTATCACATCCAGCACTGTAAAACCTAAATGGTAAAAGCATTGGTAGCACAGTATTACTAAGCTTTTACTCAGCTTTTCTGGAACCAGTCAAGTATCCTGATCTAGGTGACTGAGACTAGTGAGAAATAATGGAATGGGAACAAGTTAAAAACGGGAATGAAGTGCCAAGTGCAAATGAAGAGGGAAGTGATAAACCCCCCTCTTTTACTACCTGCCATGGTGGCCACTACAGAGCATTGCTCTGCTGGCTTCTCCTCAATTTATCATGGCATGTTCTCAGTTGGAGGGGACCCACAGGGATCATCGAGTCCAGCTCTAAGCCCTGCACAGGACACCCCAAGAATCCCACCCTGTGCCCCAGAGCAGAGAGTTCTTGAGCTCTGTCAGGCTTGGTGCTTTGACCATTTCCCTGGGTGAAGAACTTTTTCCTGATATCCAGCCTAAACCTCCCCAACACAGCTTCAGGCCACCCCCTCTGGTCCTGTCGCTGGTCACTAGAGAGCAGAGGTCAATGCCTGCCCCTCCTCTTCCCATCATGAGGAAGTTTTATCAGCAATGAGGTCTCCCCTCAGCCTCCTCCAGCTGAACAGAACAAGTGCCCTCAGCTGCTCCTCATACAGCTTCTCCTCAGGGCTCCTCGCCATGCTCATGCTGCTCCTTTGGATGCTCTCCAACAGCTTAATGCCTTTTTTTATACTGTGGTGCCCAACACTGGACACAGGAGTCAAAGTGAGGCCGCACCAGCACGGAGCAGAGTGGGACAATCCCCTCCCTGGACGGGCTGGCCATGCTTTGTTCCATCCCGGCCCTCTGCATCCCCTCCCGGGGCCAGCCCCTCATGAGGGAGCCCCGCGGGGCTGGTGAGGGGGGCATGGGCTGGCCCCGGAGCCCCTCGCGGGGCTGTGGAAATGAGCTTCGCCCCGGCTGCTGCTTAGATGGCGCTCGCAGTGCGGGTTTCACAGCAGAGCACTGAGCGCTTCCACTGCGGCGTGCGGAGGCTCCCACCTCCCGGGGAGCTGCGCCGCAGGAGCCTTCTGACCTTCAGGTTAGGGTTATTTTCACACAATTTGATTAATTTATTGCATATCGAATGATATGCAAGAGGGAATAGCTGGAAGCTGGAACTCAGTAAGTTTTGACTAAATACTAAGAAGAAAACTTGACTGAAGTGAGGCATGAGGTCCCGGCACAGGTTGCTCCCAGAGGCTGTGGATCACCCATCCCTGGAAGTGTCCAAGACCAGGCTGGATGGCGCTTTGAACAACCTGGGCGATGTCCCTGCCCGTGGCAGGGGATTGGAACGAGATGATCTTTAATGTCCCTTCCAAATCAACACATTTTATGTTCATTTTGGCCCTAAGCAAGCATAGTGTTTTATATTTGTAGCCACATGGCTTGCAGTCATTTAATGTAGATACACAGATCGGCAGTTGTACTGCGTTACCCTGTCTCACTGTGCATCTGAACTGTGGGGCTTTTAAAATTGTACCCTTTTGGTCCTGAATTTCTTCTTTATGCAGAGGAAAACTGATTTTATAGCCTTCTGTTTAGAACATACATTTAGAGCTGTGAAACTAGGAGGTCTTCTGTCTGAAGTAGGCAGCAAGCAATAATGCTACAACCGTTAAGCACTAGATGTTCTGGGCACTCAAGTAAAGGTGTTTAAGCTGTCTATCCTAGAGATTTAGAATCTCCTTTTCACTTTTGGCAGCCCTTATGGCCTCTGAGGGGCATCTGTGTGTGACTCAACTCCTCCCATGCATTGGACAGGGACCGTGAGCCACTAATTCCAGCTAGGATTTTGCTCAGGATCAGCATGCAGTGTGAACACCATCGAAGTACCTTTCAGGGACCCGTCACTTGGGCTCAGCTTTTCCTGACGCTTCTGATATGTTGAGGTAATACTATTGATATAATATATGCTTGGGGTGAACTGTTTTGTAGGGCATGTTGAGATGCTGTTATTAAATATATACCTGGAATGAAAAAATAGATTTCTAAAAAGAACTTGCAGTCTGTCTGTAGATGGCAGCAGAGAGGAATGATATTTATTAGGACCTCTAAATATGGTGACTGTGCGTTTTATAATTTGTGCAACTGCAGCTGTTGGCTCTCCATTAATGCTGAAATGTTTTGCATTTTACTGATGAATATAATTGTTTTGATTTAAGGATCTTTTGGCATGATGTTTATTTTGGAGGAAGAGTTGGAGCTTTTCTGAGCAGTGGGTGACTGCAGACAGGGCAGCACGGCATTTGATCAGGGCTGTGTATGTAATAAAAAGATCCTCTGCTGACGTAAGGATGTCATTGCTCCACTTGGGAATTTGCTCCAGAAAGCCTTTGCCTGGGGGATGTTGCTAGGAGGCTTGTGAAGAAATGTAGGATGTGAGGGAATATAAAAATCACTTGGGAGAAAGGAGATTAAAATGATAAATTAAGTAACCCCTAAGTTTCTCACCTAAGGAAGGGATGCATAAATAAAATTGTTTTTATTGTAAAGTTTCTCAATAACTGTTGGTTCTGTATTAGGCTGGTCATTAATGGGAGGATTTTGCTATAATGGCCATGTAAGGATGCCTGGTTTATGCAGTAGAATAGTGTGTGTGTATAGGAGGTGAGAACATAAAAGAGCAACTGATATGTGGGTCAAATAGAAATTGTATTTCAAAGATCCTTTAATGAGCTGGGGTTGTGTAACACTATTTGACAGAAAGGTGGCTAATTCTGACAGCACCTAATAATTTTTGAAACAAACAGATCAAATACTATGCTTAATTTACCATGCATTAGGACAACTGCTTGATTTGAGCTTTTTGTTCCCATTTGTTATTTTACTTTCAGAAGTTGGTGTATAGTCTGATAAGAGTTACTTTGTATAAAAAAGTAGGAGTGAAGCATGTACATCAAAATGTCTGTAACATGCTTTCCATGGGAAATTTTTAAGATGATTGTGATCAAATAAATGAATATTGAAAGTTGAAGTTAAACAATTAGCTGTTCTTTTCTGCTCCAAATATCCTGTCCAACAGTTTCACAGGAGTAGTCAACATAACCTAAAAATAGTATTTTATTTTTAATGTTATTTATATGGCAGTAGGAGATGGGGTGGGCAGGTGCATTATGATGACAGCCCACCTACTTTTTCTTCAAATCAATATCATTTCCTCTATACTTTGCCACTAGCATTTATGCCTGGTGGAATAATGTACGAAGTTGCAAGCTAAATTGGGATAGAAGAATAATTTGTAGTTAAGAACACAAGTGTACTTTCATTTTTTACACCTGTGCTTTGTGGTGTACACAGCACCTCACATATCTCAGTAAAGCTTTCATGTAAATTATATGTAAAAGTCAGAAAACTCATCGAATGTTTTTAGTATTACTGCAAAGTTAGGTTTGGGGTTTTTTTTGGTGTTGTCTCCAATTAGCTTTTTAGTCTGATTTCAAATTTTTCAGGGAATGGGACTTTCTTTGGGAAATCTTTCCCTGTTCCAGTAGAGCTCACTGCTTAAAGGTGCTTCTGCCCTCTCCTTTCTTGTCATGATATTTCTTTTAGCTATAGCTTTTTTTTCTGTTCTGACAATGTCTTTTCATTTCTGCTAAGATTTGCCATGTGTTTGGAGATAATTAAGTGCAACAACTGTCATTAGTTAACAAAGTTTTATTCCAGCATAGGTAAAATACTTTCCTTGCATTGATCTTCTTTGAATTCCTTCTGCTGTTTTGAGGTGCAACTGAAGTCTTTGTTCAAGGAGGAGTCTGAGCTGCCAGCACTGGGGCAGTGCTTGCCTTTAGAATCCTTTTCATCTCACTCAATTATTTGTTTATGCAAAAACACTTTGGTGTGAAGGTAAATCAGAGAACAAACTCTATTACAAATATCTCTGTTTTGGTTTCCTTGGGGGGGCGTGAAAGAATGCTGCAGCAGTTGGTGGATCTTGCAAGTTTGAATTGAAGGATAAATTAAATCTGCTAAATTGGATCAGTTTGCCCATCCAGGTTAGCACTCTGCAAAGGGAGGGGTAAGAGGCTCAACTATTCTGTCACTGCTGTAGCTCTGTTTTCTCTGAGCATTGCTTTGATTAGTTTGCTTTGATTAGTTTATCCTATTCTTCCACAATGTTTTTTTTTATTGCATCAGATGCAAGTTTTGGAAATTGTGAGCTGAAAGTTTTTTCTTCAGAACCCTTGGGGTGATTTTTACTTATCCTATCTGCTCTGTTTTATCATTAATGAGACTACTGACTTCTGAGTTTGCTTGGCCCATGTTGCTGGACTCCAACATACTTTAATTTGATTTAATTCTTGTGAAAGCACCTATGTGAATTTTTTATTTATTCTCATCACTTGCAAACTGAGATGGGTACCAACATAAATGTGCCAAAAGAACTATTCCTCGATCTGCCCTTAAAACTCTTCTACTTTGTCACACCTGCAAAACTTGTTGAGAATTCAGACTCTCAATATATTTCAACCCCTGTGATGGTTTATTGGCAGTAAGTCTGCACTTTGTGCTGCCCAGTTTGTTTGCATCTGCCTATTCTCTGCAGCAAGGTGTCAGATCTCTGGGAAAGCTGCAGACCAGCTTCTGAGTAGTGTCATGAAAAGACCATCTCTGGATTAGGGTTCTTAGCTGCTCTGGAGTTTTACAGTAAGTATATTATTAGATATTTTACATAATAATATAACATTGTAAGTGTTATATAAACATATTTTTATTCCTTATTCTGAGAGTAATATATAATCCTTATTTAGTATACCATGGAAAGAACAGCATTCTTGCTACTATACTTTCTTGTCTCAGATCTGCCATCCTTTTTTAGGGTGTTTTTAGAGTTTTTAAAAGACTATTTAAGTTATTTTTAGGAATTTTAAGAGATTTTTTTTATTTTTTAGGGGTATTTTAAGGGATTTTTTTACAACTAGGGTATTTAAGTTGTTTTAGGGCATTTTGAGGATTCCACATAGCATGTGAAAAAATGAACATGTTAGGTGATTTTATTACTCTTGAATAACTTTCTTGTTATTATGATCACTTTTATGAAAACGGAATTCAGACTTCAGAATTCAGACTGAAAACAGAATTCAGAATTCAGGTATGAGTATTTTCTTCAATTTGTTTTCCTGAGATATTTTCATAATAACATTAGCATCTTTAAAGTGGCAGGGAGCTGAGAATTATGAGTTTAAGGATATAGGCACTAAGACCAAATAAACTAAACCTTGATTTCATATGAAGACTTAGGCCTTTAATAAGAAACATGCAAGGACATGATTCTGTCTGTATATGTGTGTATATCCATATATATGCAGAAAATATAGTAATAAATTTGTACCTAAGTTGTTATTTAACTAGTAACCTTTATTAAATTACTCAGTAGTTTTCTGTCCTGTTGCTTTCTCCTAGAAGACTTGGAGTATTTTGTGTGTTGCTGAGCCAAGACTGAAAACTTTAAACAAAAGAAGTTTTGAACTTTGATTGTGTATAAATACTGATTGGACTGATTCTCACATGTAGTTTATTTTCACAGTAAATCCCAGTAACTGTAGCTTGGAACACTGTCAGACACATTTGAAATATAAAGACAAGTTCTGCAGCTGTATTCTGTCTTTACTCTGTAGGCACATAAGCAGCCTTTAGTTAAAACATTGCAAAATTGAGACTGATGTCTCTCCTGCTTTTGTTTTTCTTTCAATGTCTCACAATTCCAGTAATTAAACAGTTAACACGTTGTATGCATCCTGTACCATGTTCTGGCTCTGAACATTCATATTCTATAAAACATAGAGCATGTCAGTGTTTTCTGCACAATTCTGTGAGCAGAATAAATACTTCTTCTCAAACTTAATTGTAGTGAATATTCCAATAGATAATCTTAATATTTCTTGTGTGTAAATGCAAATATGAGAAGTGTGGAACATATTCACAATTGGCATTTTATCTGTATTCTATTTCTACCTAAATAAGGGTCAGATAAGATGGCAATGTAAGTAGTATATTGACTTTGTATCAGAACGCTCACTTTTGGAACTAGGAAACAGGCTGTAAAGCACTGGATGAAGGGACAATCAGCATCTCAAAAATGTCTCAATTTGCTGCACAACTGAGAAGTCTACAGAATATGAGGTGGCATCTACTCCTTTAGGAGTATCTAGAAGTCCTGCTGCTTTCAATAAAAAATGTTTCTGTGGCACTCAGATTTACTTCAGCAAGTGCAGTAATTTACCATTTCTAACTTGTGTACATTACTTAGAAATTAGAAGCACAAGAAATAATGGCAACCATTTTCACTCCAAGATATGGGAGCAGGACCAGCTTCTACCTTAATTAGTTCATGAATTAGCTCCATGGCTTCAGGGCTTTAGGATTAAGAACCTAATGTGGCACTAGACATTCTTTCCTTTTTACCTTTCAAATATCTTCTTTTCAGGCACTGAACTAAAAGAATGCAGAATTAAAGTGTCATTATACCTGACAAGTTAATGCATAAATTTCAACATATTTAAAGATGCATCACAGATTTAAATTAAATACAAAGTAGTCAAACATGATGTTCCTGCAGTGACAGAAATGTTTGTCACTATTTCAATAGTCAATATTTGCAGCTCTTTCACTGAAATCGAATGAAATCATACCAGAACATTTGGTGCACTTAGATTATAGAACAGTGACCTGCACTCCTGCTGAGAATTTAATGTAAGAAGAGCAGAGTGAATTCTGCTGGGTGTTTGAATCCATTTTAAACAGATTGTCAGAAGTATTCCTACAAACAGTAACATTACTTCTTTACATCTATATAATTCAATAATGTGAAACAATTGAATACATTTTGTGAGAATGAAGGGAAAAATCGTTCCTTGTGGAGTTCTGCCTTTTCTCATGCTTTAGGAGCAGGTAGTGGTTATGTTGATTTTTAATTTAAAGAAAAACATTGCAAGAATGCTGAAAAATATATAATAGCTTTTACTGGTTTTATTATGATTTTTCTATGTTCTGGTTACCTGGCTGTATATCTCCAGTCAGAGTAGTAATATCACAAGTTCTCATTGTTAAACTGATAACAGCACTCCTAGTAATATTTTTTCCTATTTTTAAATTTAAAAAAATTGAAAACTGTAAATCCTATTGAAGTGCTTTTTATAAACAGAATTACGTGTTGAGTGAGGGTTTGCCTCTTGCCTTAACGGCAGTGACACATAAGCTTTAATGTGTCTGCTGGCCTATTTTTGAAGGGAAGAATCTCTAAGGGTAAGACACTGACGTGGTAGCCGAGGTAAATGACTGCTGTGTTCACTGGGAGAATGGCTTCTCCTTCAGAACCAGCGACTGCCAAAGCAGGAGAGCCCCATTAGTCAGTAAGATAACCAGCCCCAGATTCAAACCAGACATGCATCACACACGATATATTAAATTTTAATTAGCATTTTATATTTGTGTTCAGGCTTTGTTTATGCAGCCCTTAAGAGGAACGTTTTCTTTTTGCATATAATCAAAAGTCGGCATGGATTTTTGGGGGAGATTTTGCCTTGTTATATACAAAACCTGAATTTTGCACTCTTTGAAGTGCTGTGCTGTTTTTGTATGAATAAGCAGGGTCTGCTGCATGGCTTTGGTGAGTGTGACTCCTGTCCTGGGAGTTGCAGACTGATGTGCTGTAAAAACAAAAGGAGATTACAGCTTGCCTTTTTTTAAACCTCAAACTCTTGCCTCCACTTTGTACAGAATTAATTCATCAGTAGGAGGGAAAGTGTAGTTTGTCTACTTCAAATTTATGGTGGACCTGTGGGGACTGAGCCACAAGACTGGGGATTTGAGCCTGGATTTATGCCAGCTGCAGGGAAAACCAGGAGGAACATGACCTCCATTGTTAGTATCCATTTTACACTGGGGTCTCATGGAGAGCACTGGAGTGCAGTGCAAAATACCAGTTCCACACAGAGAATCCAGTCTGGTATCTCTTAAAACAATTTCCAGCAGTAACAGGTATTATTGCAGCTAACATGTTGAGTTATACTGAGTAGCAGAATATGATTTATATTGGAAACTGAATACATTCAGCAAAACATATATGATACAAATAAGAATGCTCATTATTTTGAACTTCCTAAAGTCAGTCTTTCTAAGCAATACTCTATAATTGTTTTATTTTTATCTATTGGCTGTCATTTTTCTGGTTGAACAAGGCTTTTTTGTTGAAAAGGTGACATTCTGATTAAAAGGCTTAACTGCATTTACAAATAATGCAGGGTTTGCTTACTTCCAATGGCGCATTACTAAATTATGTTAAAATGCAATTGCCCTAAATACTGCTTTGTAAAACACTATTTCTCTCTCCTGACCTTGTTTCCTTATGTGCTGACAGATTTTATGTTCTTAACTCTCTACGTCAAACTGCAGACAATACCCTGGTTCCAGCTCATGACAAAGAGTATTGATGAATAAACAGTATTTATTTAGAGACAACATTAAAACCCTTCTGCTCACCTTTACCTTTGCCAGCCTGCTGACACCACAAGGAATTTGATGTTTTTCTCTTGACTTTTTCTAAAAACACAGATATGTACAGTAGCACCAGAGTCTTTGTAAGGAGCTTTTCCTGACACTTAAAAAGATTTGTGTGATTCTAGAGAGAATGCACAATTGCATTCAACAGGACAGTGTCAGACCATTCACAGTGCTATCAGAGTGTTGGGACATCTTTCAGTAACTGCTAGGGTGCAGGGCACAATGAGCACAGATTCTTACCTGTATGGTCAAAATTACTGAATCAGAGGAAAATTAGGCTGAATGAAACATTGGCTCTTACTGAAGTCTGTAGCACTTACTAGCTGAGTTTATAATGACAGATTTTTTTTTTGTCCATAATGTTTTGTAATCAGAATTCATAGCTATGTAACCCCAAAAGTGAATATTATGCTGCAGTCTTACTGCATTTTCAAGGTAGTTGCTATTCTTTATAGAATGTGTGGCCAAAGACAGAATTCTGACCGTGTGCTCTCATGTCCAGTGTAAAATACCTCAGAAGTGGTTCTGTCATAATTCATTCTGCCTTAGGGCAGAAGGATGGACTAGGCCTATATGAGTAAATCCACAGCCCACATTCCGTGGGGATATCCTAATGAAGAGATGGTATCCCCATCTTGTGTAAAGAATTGCAGTTACAAAAAGCAAAACAAACATCATCCAAATACATTTTAATGTGAGTTAGCAGCTGTATGTCATTGACTTTTGACTGGTTAAGTCATGAATTAGCCCATATTAGTATTACAATTTTTAATGGATATTTAAAATGAAAATTATACATATGGTAACATTTAAATTCATAAACTTCGGTTGCCTAAATGCTAAATATTTATCACATGCCTTCCTACCAAGAAAGAGTACAACATTTTCCACAGATTTTTCTTCCTGAAGCACTATCTGCTCCTTGAGTATTAAAAAGAGCTTGGAAAAAATGTTCTAGATGAACTCTCTATTCCTTCCAACACTTTCCCAACAACAACAACAAAAAGGGAAGATCTGAAATGACACAGTACAAACAGACTGAAGAAAGAACACAGTGTTCTAGCTGAGAATCTGATGGCCGAATTTTTGGGTTCCAGCTAAGGTGCTGCTATGTGAATAACTCCAGATAAATTGCTTATCTCTTCATTTATCCCTGGAGACACCCATAGCTAGGAATCCTGTCCATCTCCTACAGTGTCTTACCAGTGTAGCAAAGCAGTGTTTTTCCCAAATAATTGAAGCTTCTTTATTGAACTATGCTCTATGTGCAAAATAATTTTGATAAAAACGTTCAATGCCAGAGTATCAGGCAAGTTTTATTGAGTCTCTCTCTTAAGGTAATAAAGTTTGCATTAATCTGTCAAATCAAAAAAGAGCATCTTCCCTGATCAAAGAGTTTGGGAAAGTGCTGAAAGTAGAACAGCCATGATTTGCAATGCAGTAGTATGGTTCTGTAATCTTTGTGAACACCTGTAAATGTACTTCTTTTCTATAGTGCTGCTACTAAATTTACAGTGGAAGTTAGTTTTAAGTACTGTTCTTCATTCCATCATTATACTCACTATATTAGAAATTATTTACTATTCCATGAGGTTTCAGGGGTGACCTAATTACAGCCTCCCTATAGCTGAAGGGAGCCTACAGGAAACATGGAGGAAGACTTTGCAAGGGCATATAGTGACAGGACAAGGGGGAATATCTTCAGATTGATAGAGTGTAGGTTTAGATTAGGTATTAGGGGAAGGATCTTTCCTGGGAGGGTGGTGAGGCCCTGGAACACATTGCACAGAGAAGCTGTGACTGTCCCATCCCTGGAAATGTTCAAGGCCAGGTTGAATGAGGCTCTGAGCACCCTAGTCTAGTGAAAGGTGTCCCTGCCCATGGCAGGGGGTTGGAACAAGAAGATCTTTAATGTCCCTTCCAATCTAAACTGTTCTACAAAAAGCAGGACTACAGAAATGTCTTATAGCATTATTATAACAGAAGAATATTCCAACATTTATGAAAAATTGCAATGATGGGGTCACACTTACAAAAAGGAAAAAACGAACAAAAACCTTCAGAACTGATTGAACCCTTTAATTACATTTTTTCTTCCCCCATCATAAAAAAATCAACAGGGAAAGTTTAATACCTTTGTAGCAATAGTGACAGTGGAATCAGCTACTACATTGAAATGGCAATTGCAAAGGAATGAAACCTTGTGGATTAGAATACTGCAAATTATATTGCAGGTGGTTTTTTTGTTTTAGTCAATTGAATAGATGCACTCAATTACATTTATAATAAACAAGCAAAGAAAAAGCCCTACCATCTGTCTATAAAATCAGAATATAAAATCACAGAGTCTCACATGGAATTTAAAATGAAGCTTTTACAACTCAACATAATAGCTTTATGTTTGACTGACTTCATTATTGCCAAATTTTGAGTTAGGATTTTCACTGTAAAAAACTTTCTTGTGACATTTATATGGCCTCCAATAATCTGATGGGAAAAAGCTAATGACCTAATTTGGTCTAATATTGCATTTGTGTTTGAGCTCATGGATGAAATGTACAGTCTTGAATGAAAAAGTTACATCTTTTTTTATGCAGGTGCCACATTTTATGTTCCAGATCCTAATATTCTTTCCAATACTCACTTAGATAAAATTCTGACTGGGTTCTTATTTCTCAATCCACTCTTAACACTTTTAGACTTGAAGTCATGGACTTATCTATTGTTCACAAATTTAGTGCTGCACTAGGGTGTGATGAAAATGACAAAGCAGATAGCTGAAAGCAGAAGCCAAGTGTCCATGGAGCAGAAAAGAGTTAATATTTAGATTTGATGTCAAAATAACACCACTGTGCTCTCAAACAGACATTGTCTCATTCCCTTCTCCTTGCTGTGTGTTCCCAAACATGGTATCACCCTTCTGTCACATTGGATCTTGTGGCTCTTGGATTGTATGGTGAACCCATTCCATTTGCTAACTTGGCAAGAAACCACCCACACTTTTACTGTGTGGGTATTCTGGCATTTCAGTGGATAGAATATTCTTTGCCAGTTTGGTGGCTGCTAAGCAGATATAAAGTAAAAGATGGGACTGCTTGAGGAGAATTGCTAGGGGTTTGGACCTCACCTTTTTGATGGTAGTGTGATGTTGACTTGGCTAAAGCTGTAACATCAAACTCCCATTTTATAGCTGTTACAGCACAGTAACATTTTAACTCTAAAATCTAAAAATGCATACCCCCTAAAAAATACATTAAATTCTCCTCATTTCATTCAAAGATTTAAAAGTGTTGGGTATCGTGTGTGAGTCAATAAAATTGTTCAGTTCTAGTCCTCTGGTTCAAAGATTTGAGAAAATAGCGAGTTCTGGAAACATTCCAATTGGGGATTGATAATTCTTTACTTAATTGAGCGTCAACCATATGGTCCAGCTCAAAGGTCTTGAGGAAAAATGTGCTGCTGCTGCTTAATTTTTAAGCTTTACATTAGTGTGCTTGCTGTGGGAGAAATGCTATTTCTTTTTCTGCCACTTTCTGTTCATGTGTCAAACTGGCACTTCTCAGAAAAAAAATAGTCTTAATACATTAAATAAATACAAGCTTCAGCAAGCTTCTCCAAATCATGTACACTTTGAGGCAAATTAAGAGGTTTAACAAATGCACAGTAATGGTGTTCTCCAAAATACATCAAGTTGTAATCATGATGGTTTTTAAATAGTTACATTACCCCGAGTATTTTGCTTTTCTCATTATGTCATACCTACTTTTGGGGAAGTAATGTCACAGCTTTGTGTGAAAGCAGTAGCTTGATGTCTAAATAGCATTCTTTATTCATAGGAATATTAAGTGGAGATTATGTTTTCTGATGTAAGATATTCTAGAACTCCACTGAAATTATTCAGGCACCTTTGATAATAATTTAGTAAAGTACCCTAATTAGCCAGCAAGGCTAAGCTGAGTAACCTTTATTGACTTATTTTTTTCCCTGCTACATTCAGCTTTTTGCTAGGAAATTAATTCCACTCATGCTCATCGAGATGCATCAATTTAGAATTAAGTGTGCTATTCAAATCTAATTAGAACAGACCTTGCAGAATTTAGAGCCTTTTTCCTATTCACTGGTAAAAGGCAGGTGCAAATATCCACCTTGCAGAATACTCACCTTGCAGTAATCTGGTCACGTAATAGCCTAACTCACATGATCAAAAGTTTCCTGTCCCTGCTGTTAAGTAATGGCATCTCTGTCTCCTGAACCAGAGACCTTAGAATGAGATGAATTTTTGCATATAGAGCCTGCACTCTGTAGCTGCAGGATTGTTCTTCATAGAATACTGAAAGCACTCTCTGGAGTCATGTTTAGAAATCTGTAATTATGATCTGTACCCCACACACAGACTTCATTAAATCTGGGAGCTGGTGTTTCACCCAGGATAGCAGGCAGTGGAGAGCAGCTCCCATAGTGTGCAGGTGTGTGATGCTGTCAGTCTGTCTGCAGGAAAACCCTCACTCTGGAAATCTGGATATCTGTCAGTGTAGCACGCAGGTGTGGTATTATGTCCGTACTTTCAGCCTCTCAACATGTAAACATGTAAAGTTTCATGATACACACTTTGGCATTTGCTTCAGGGATTAGAAAGTGGGTCTTCATTATAAAGGAAGTTTGTAAGGTGGAGTATAAGAGAAGTCTCAAAAGTTGCCTTGTACAACAACTGTTGTAGTAAAACACAAAACTAAGGCTTACATCTGCCAACCAAGACCAGCAGCTGACGTGGCAAAATTCTTTGTTCTGTGAATTGTACCACAGAATAAGGAAGACGGAAAACATTTCCGTTTTTATATAAAGCAAAGTAGGCAAAGACACAAATGTAGAACATTTGTGCTGCCTACCTCAACTTAACTTTGTTGCTATAAAAACAAACCCACATTCCTCAGTGAGAGGAACACTTCTATGTGGTTTCCGTACTCCTGAAATGATTGCCACGTGATTGCTGCTCTGAAAGCACATACCAGCCCAAAACCATGCATGGAATTTCAATGGTTGCCTAATACAGTGATGTGAGCTTAGCTGAAAACTGACAGGTATTCCTGATCCAACCATGCCAGGATAAGGGTGACTCTGATGTGTTCCAGCTGCACTCCAGATATCCTAAGCAGTGTGTCATCTGCTTATCAGAACATCTAAAACTGTAAATGCTGTAGAATTTTTTTTCCTCCATGCTAACGTTTTTAGAGAACTTCTGCGGCCATACTCCAGACAGGTCTTATTCTATCTAATTTTTCCTATCCTTTGAGGTTGGAATGTTTCATGGATTCTGTCTTCAGCTCTGCTCTTCCAAAGCAGCTGCAGGACTTCATGTTTAGTTTCCAGTGTGGAGATGACAGAACAAGAGTTCACATTCAGCAGTATTGAGCAGTGTACACCACTTCTCTTTTCTACAGCTAACACAGCCAGACAGAGATTTGGGTACAAGGCTCAGCACTGTTCATCACTCTGGGGTTCTTATTTGGGCCTTCTTTCTTATACTCTGTTTTTATTCACTCTGTGAACCCAAATACTTGTTTGTTGTTCTTTTTTGGTGTGAAGAATTCAAATATCGTTACTTCTTCTAATGTTCTTTGCTACTTTCAATTCTTCTCTGTCATCATAGTCTTCTCCTGAGCAATTTGTGAATTTGAATGTGATTTCATGCAATGGTCTTGCTTGTTGATGTTTGGTTTAACTTGAGGTGCACATTCAAATTTGTCCCTTTTCAGTTAAGGAGTTAAGTTTGTATTTGAATTTAGGTGCATGGTTAATCTAAAGCATTTTCATAGGATCTTAGGATATCCTGGGTCGGAAAGGACTTTAGAGATCACCCTAAGAGTTCCAACCTCCTGCCATGGACAGGGACATCATCCACAAGGCAAGTTGCTCAGATTTTGTTATATATTGTTATATTTTGGCATATTAATGTGAGTCATTGCAGCTTTAGTTTGGAGCTCTTAATTTTAGGTATTGTTCACATTTCAAGGTGGTCAGGTAGCTTACACTTCATTAAATAAATAGAATAACTTAGATACATATTCTTGTGGAATGAATGCTGCCATTATTGCAAACTGATAGTTTACCACTGCTGTTTTTCCATGTGATAACAAGGAAAAAATGCCAGATGGAAACTAACATTGAAGTTGTATAAATAACTCCTTGCAGTAAGAACAAGGTAAAAATATAAAAATACAGGATCTTCCTTTTGCTTTGAACCTGAGCAGGGAGTGAGATTATATTTGAGGCTGTTAGGATTTTGTGGTTATCTTTGTAATTGTGCTGGATATGGTATGGTGACACTTCTACACAGAAATCTGGCTGAACACTGACTTTAAAGTCATCATCATTTGTATATTTTGCGCTCACTGAATGAATATCTTCTCTCTCTTGTTTAGGCAAAAGTGTTTGGGAAGGTAAAGCCCTATTGATTTTCACCATTCTGAATTGAACTCTTAGCCAAAATAACAGTTTCAGCATCTGTACTTTAGATGACTCTATGGATTCTTAAATATAAACTTATAGTCCTTTCATAAACGGAAAACGATAGAATGTGTAAGAAAGCTATTGTGGATGGAAATCATGTCAAGTGTCTATTTTGAATGGGACTATAAGAAGGTTTAGCTGGATTAGGCACAGGCAAAAAGCTTCTTTGTTGATTCCTCAGGCTTTCAGAGTGGCTTTATTTTTCTGGTATTAATGTTTGTTTGTTCTGTGGCAGGATGAATGTGGCTAAAGTGTTTGACAGTTCTCTCTCAGTTCATCATAAATTGACTTTCCATTGCTGATCATGGCTGTTAGTGAAATGTGTATTCATGTTACCCTGTCTGATAAAGAGCATTGAAGCTCCAGCGTCTCCTGAAGAGAAGGCCTCCATTTACAGTGAGAAGTAAATTATTTCTGCCTGAGCTACAGGGGCATTTTCAAGCTCTGCTAATTCCACATTCAATCCTATGTAGGATGCAGAAGGAATTAATGTCACTAGGGTAACCTGCTGCTTAGTTGCAAAAGAAGTTACTGCTTCCTTCAAATCATTTAAAGAAAATTCATTGGTAGTGTAGCTTGCTCACTTACTATCTGCTGTATTTGCTGACTGAGTACCATGTACATGGTAAGTGTTGCTGGTGTGGGAAACATGAAGATTCCTAAAGAGGTGATTTGAAGATTTTAGTCAAATTATTGACTAAATGTGTAATTTGAATAACCGTTGTCTAGAAGTGTAAACGAACATGAAAAGAGGCACCAGATAAATATTCTGAGATTTGTGTCCTTGTGATAATGGTGATGTGGCAGTTCTGTGCCACCTGCTTGAGCCTTTTCTGCTCTCCCTTCAGTGGGTAAAACCAAGAGTTATTCCACTACTGTCAGTACAGATCTTTAAATTCTCTGGGGTTCTGATACAGATTTGTGATCCTCTTTTGAGCCTCACTAATGTCGTGATGCATTCACAATCTTTATATCATTTGTCTCATGATGTTGGACTGTTTCCCCACATACTCTATTTACTTGGTTCAGCAAGAATATTGTAAAGAAACAACGCAGTCATTTTCTTCAGTTATGGAAGATTTCTGATTTTACAAAAGCATGATCCGTTGACATTAACTAACTAGAGCCTAGTGTAGGCTTTCTCTGCAGGTCTGACTGACACATTTATAAATCAAATAGCAAGATCATGAAAGTGTGTTTTACAAGTGACATTTCAGTATTATTTTTTGATGCAGTGTCTATGGGTCTAATCCTATATTACTTGCCTGAGGGTACAGTTCTAAAATTAAATCTCTGCAAGTACCAACAGAAACTGAGAATTGCTTCTATCATCATGACTTCAACTCCAATTCAATGGTCTTTATGCACATTTCAGTAACTATTTGGAAGCATTAGATTTCAATTCTGTACTCAAGAACTATTCCAATAATTTCATAAATTGCTATTGGTAGGATATTCCTTTAATATTGGCAATTAATATACTTTTCATTAAAGGTTTAAATGTTTTTAAATCAAAACTCAGCCATGTGTTTCTTTGCTCTCGGTATTAATATTCCTCTAAGTCCAAGACCAGAAGACCAACTCAGGTAAGTGCTCAAGGATATCCATGGGAGTTTTGCTGGCCTGGGGACTGCAGATTTGAGCTCTAACCAGATTAGTCCAGATGGCCTGGTGCAGTGGGTTCCTTCCCTGTATTCCAGAGGACTGAGAGCTCCTGTGGAGCCCCTCGAGTCTCTGGCTGGATGAGTGCCTGCCCTGGCACCGATAGTACCAGATGGCAACAGCTCCTGAGAGCCCATGGACCAACAGCAGGTGATGGGAGCAGCAAACCCCAGGAATGCTTTCCCTCGCTGTGCTCTCCCCTCCCTCTGCTCACATTGTAGGGTTGTGTGGCCTCCCATAGGCTGGACAACCCCACAATCACTCAGGGACTCTTTTATATTACAAAAAACCCGCTGGGGATCTGCAGACGGTTTTCACTTTCATTAAGTCTTTTGTGCAGCACAAAAGAGGTGGGACAGGTCAGGGAATATGTCCTGCAGATTTTGGCACCTCGAGTGATTCTTTCAATTAATACTTTCACCTGCTGAACAGTAATCTGTCCAGAAATCTTGTGAAAGATTACATTTCCATCTCACATGAATGTTCTGGTTCATCCTTTGAGCCATTTCATGTCTGGCTTTTTAATAGCCGTGGCAAAGAAGCTCTTATTTTGGCCATTCAGCTTGGCCCATCGCCTTGTAAAGAGCTGATTAGCTGAGAAAATATGAAATCTCTGTGTGTTACAGAAGAGTGTTCCTTGTCTTTTAACACTTCTTGCTGTGGTATAGGGAAGTTACCCCCTCAAAAGTTATGTTCTTCATAGCCTGCTGCTGATCTGATGGTGGTAAATGATGACCTTCAGTAATGATTCATCAAGTCCTTTTCTTCTAAATGATAATGAAGTGGAAAAGAAAGCAGACGGGAAACACCGGAATATTGTTTTATTTTCTTTATATATGGTTTGCCAGAAATTTATATCCTGCTTTTTCTGTACTTATCTCCTTAGTATTTGTGTGGAAAGTAATTAAGAGTGCAAAGTAAAATATGTATTTCTTTTTCATATTAGTGTCTTATGAATTATATTAATTATATGTCCTCTTTTGTTAAGTTACCAATTTCTTAAGCTAGAGTGGCTGAAAATGTTTCAAGGGGTGCATCCTTATGTCAGTATATCATAGCTTCTTCTCATATACAGGATTTTAAGGACATTAATTAGAAATTTTGGATGTCTAATTAATCATTAGAGTAATAGATTTCTACAGTCGATAGTATTTTGCGTTTTCAAAACTAAATAATTTTTGAGGATGACCAAAATTGGTTTTTTTTTCTAGTGAAACTTTTACCAAGAACGAAACAAAACACTTTCCTGACATATCCATGTCATAATCACATATAATGTGAATATGTCAGGAAAGCGTCCATAGAAATCAACAGGTTTGTAATCACTGGAAAGCAGTAGTGCTGAATTTCTACAAATAAATTAGATTTTACTATTGTGATTGCCACCATTTATGTTTGGGGGAAGTCAAGAGGATTCATATGAACAAATGTTTTTGCTTAGTGGACAAGAACATTTTCAGTATCCGTTTTGAGGGAGAGAAACACGAAAATTCAATGCATTGGATTTATGTACTTTTTGATTTGACATATGAAAAATTTTAACTTATGGAAAGTCTTCACTCATGTCATACAGTCAAAGGGCTTTAACAGATTGCAAATCCACTGAGAATAATTCATTAGCTAAAGGTTTTCATCTTCTGGGTTTCTCATCTTAACATCAAAAAAAATGTCATGATAACCAAAAACAAAGCACAAATGATCATAAATGTTATGAAACTCTTGGCACTGCTTTTTTTTTTTTTTTCTCTCTATTTTCATCTTGTTTCAGAAAGTAAAAGAAGTGTTACATTACTGGAGCCAAGCCAAGGTACTGCTGAAAATGTATCTACAATGTCCAAATAAACACTAACCTATATATGATCATCCAAATCTATCCTTTAATGTAAATCCATCCATGTATTGCAATTGCACATCGCAGTGGTATGCTCCTCAGTATAAGGAATCAGGGAAAATTTGTGTAAAACGAATCAGTTGCACACTGATCATTTGCACATTAATCATGTTTTAACTACTTTGGACCAATGTGCCAAAGGTGTACAAGTCACAGAAAAGAAACAAACCAAAGTTTTAAAGCTTCAGGTAGGTGGAAGAGTGTCAGTGACTTTTATAGCTTGACCTACTTTGCAATACAGCTGCATACACCCATATCTGGAGCAGTTACTCTAGCACAGAAGGGCTGAAGAGCAAATTCCTTCCTTCTATTGAAACCCAAGCCCGCAGTGCTGTGGGCTTCAGTACAGAAAGGATTTGGAGCCCAGGGCTTTGAGAAAGCACTATACTTACTTTTTATTTTGACATGCGTTAATTTAATATAGTTGCCATCTGGCGATTCTTAAGGAACTGTGTCTACAGAAACCTGTGTAGTATCCCATATATATATATATATATATATATATTACAAAACAGATGTGGAATACAAAGTAGCAATGACTGATGTGCTCCTTGGTTGTGGGAAGATTTTATCTTAATATGATTTATAAAACAAAGCATGAGGTGTTGTCTCGTAATAATAACCATAACCTTGATAGTGTAAGAATATGTCCATTTTTTCCTGTAACTGACATTACCGTGTTTTTGTTGGGCTGCGATTCTGCAGTGTATTACATGTCTCTTCCTCTAGGTTACTATGTATTTTGTACGTATTAATGCGTTTTAAGTTTTCATTTCGTTTGTGTTTTTTTTTCTGTAACCACATTTTCCTATGAAAACAATACTGAATTCATTGTGATGAACAAAACAGAAGTGAAATTGACAAAAAAGTAGGGGACGTAGAGCTGTCGGCGCCGAAGTGCTTTGAAATAGACGGGCAATTGTCACTGAGGGGACGGTGAAGGGTGGCTCACCCTCACGGCTGATGACACCGATAGCCGTCAGTGCAGATAACCGTGTGCGACTTAAAAAAACCCCCGGCGTTTCGAAGCACCTCCTCAGTGGCGCTTGCTCGTCAATAGCGGTAACAATGTAGCAGCCGCAGGAGCTTTTCCCCCGCTCCGCACGGGGATCGCTGCTCACCCGCCCGCCCCATTTGCTCGTTCCTGGCGGTGCGGACCGGGGCTCGCCGGGCGGATCTGGGATCGGGCCGGGGTCTCCTGCGACGCGCCGGGCGCTGCACCCGGGGCCTGGGCGGCATCCCCGCAGCCCCAGCGCCGGCGGGGCGGCCGCATCCCCCTGCCTTGCGGGCGGCTTTGTTACCGCCTGCCCGCCCCCGGCGCCGCCCAGGCCCGCGGGGTTGCGGCCTCGGCCCCGGCCCGGCCGCCCCCACCCACGGCCGTGCCCGATCGCGGGGAAGATGCCGGCGCGGAGGCGGGGGCTGGCGGAGGGGCGGGGGGCGCGGCCCCGCCGCTGAGACGGAGCGCGGCGCGGGCGCCCCTGCGCGGGAGGCGCTGGCCCCGCCGTGGGCGCGGAGGGGCCGCCGCCACGGGCGGGAGCCGCGTGCCGCAAGGACGGGGTGACTCCGGCCGCCGCCCGGCTCCGCAGCGGCAGCGGGAGCCGCCCTCGCCCGGAGCCCGCCGCGGGCGCGGAGCCGCAGTGCGCGCCTGGGCCAGGTGAGTGGGCGCCGGTGCCCGCGGGGCCGGGGACGCGGCGGGGCCGGCGCGGGGCTCTCCGTGGGGCTCTCCGCGGGCGGCGGCGGGGCCGCGGCACCCCCGGGGCTCCGCTCGTCGCCCAGCGCCCGCCGCGGCGGCCCCGGCATGCGGGAGGCTCGGGCTGCCGCGGAGCCCCGCAGGATTCCGCTCGGCGTAATTTAAATCGGTTTTGGGCCATTACATTGTAACTGGTTTCCTGCCCGGGGAAGGCGTTCGGCACTTTGTGTGCCGCGTTTATTTCCTCCGGGCTGTCCCCCTTCGCCGTTTAGTGTGCTTATTTATTTATGTATGAGGCTGTTCTCCAGATTCTATATAGCACTGTCCGTGATGGGGAGGAAGCATCACCGCAGTTTTCAAGCGTGTTGTTTTCAAAATAGGAGGACTTAATGTGTGTTTCTGTTCCTGTATGCACGAAATAGAAATAACAGCACAATACAGCATGTGTGTGGGAAAAACAGGTTTATATTCGTGTCCTCACTGTTCTGTGGATTGTTTGTTGGTGCGGAGATCTTTTTCCTTAGTACGTTTTTGTTTTTTTCTCTTAACCTTTTCGGTGCACATCGCTACAAACCAGAGTATTTGAGAGAAATAAGATTCTCTTTTGGCCTGTATGATGCCAAAATAAAAGAGAGCATGGTATATGTAGTCAGTAATAGAGTTACATAATTTATTATAGCTTATTTTGTTCCTGGATATATGTCAGGAGCACGGAGAGAATATTTGTAACATTTTATTTTCCCCTCCTTTTCCTGGGGTGCCGTGTGACAGAGTCTTTGCGCTACACTACATTGCACTAGAATATTTGCAAGAGATTCGACCCTGAATCACTCCTGCACCCGAAATACCATCAGGGGCCTTACCTTGCTTCACTTTGTTGATGTCCACGGCTGCTTCCTGTATGTTCCAAAATTTCTTTTGTAGATTTTTCTTTTTTTGCCCCAACAATTATATTATTTTCTTACTTTTGTAAAAAAGTAAGTCAAACCTTTATAAATATTTCAGTAGTAATTATTCACAGCGAGAAGATACAGAAGGAAATTGTGTCATGGACAAATTAATAAACCTTCTTCCTATATGCAGGTGAGCTGTTTGCTCATGTATTAGACTTCTTTGAAAAAACGTCTTTATAAGATAATAATGTATGGTTGCAGCATCAGGCCAAAAGGCATGATGTCATTATTAGCATATGAAAGGAACAAGCCTAATGGTGCCTTTCAATCAGCTGCTCTTCAGGCTCTAAATTTCCAAAAATGTGGTGGTTGCTTTTGTGTCAGCTGGAGCTACCACAATGGATGTTAGACGTTAGCCCACGTGTGTTTCTCTATCTTTCTATCCTTACTTATATCACCTTAAAATGGGCTCATGTGGTTGACTGGAAACCACTTTTAAACTTCTGCTTGGTAGTAGTTTGACTTGACAGAATTGGAGTTGAAAAGCCTCCCTTCTGTCCATCTGTCTTTATAAAAACAGCCTTGTGGTGATGCCAGAGCAAAGCCGTGGTTTGTTAGCACTATGGATTTAGTTTGCCTTGGAGCATTTACCAGCCTCTGCAAGGACCCTCTGTCTTCCTTTAAGACCTATTGCTTTCTTCCTATTTGTTTTTAGAGTGAATTTAGCTAATGGGCATTTCTATTTGTTTTACACTTCCAGTGTTTTTGCAAACCTGGTAGAATGCACAGTGTTGCGCACTTTAAGAAACTCTATGATAGTACAGTGGCTGCCAGCCAGAAACAATATACTGTTTTGTCAGATTTCCTGAGAAGAAATTGAATGAATTTTATGTTTTCCCCATTTATAAGATTAAGTAGTAATGTCTAATGGAAAAGAAATTAACTTTTTCCTTTATGTGCCAACATGCTTTAAACTGCAGCTAAAGCTTCAATATGCTGCAAAATAAGGGGGATTTCTATGTATAAGACTCAATCTGCAGATTAAATTCTTGAATAATTGCGTGTAAATCCTCTTCCTTTTTTTCTTTTTAGTCCAACTCAGCATTTTGTTTGTTCAGTCAGACAGTGGCAGAGTGCTTAGGATATTGCATTTACTCCATTGGCTAATGAAACACCTGTTTGGGTACTGTTACCGAATCATTAAAAATGAGATGTAAATAATGTGCTTAAAATTTAGTAGCACGTTCAAAATTCTTTACTTGAGACTGTATCTGTATCTGCCTTTCATTGCATGGAGTGCTCTGAGAGGCTGAGCCTAATTTTGTTTGATCCTGCTGTCATTATGCACTACACGGTCATAACCTTTGTCTTCACGTTGTCCCTTGCTGATCAGAGTGTAAGAGGCTGGAGTGTAGCTTCCACCAGAAGGAGATGTATTAATTTTATTGCCAACAGATAGAATTCACTGGTTGATGTAGAAATTCTCTAACCTAAATAGGAAAGGAGGCATACTCTTGCAGCCTTGGGAGCACGTGTTTTGATGCTTTGAAGCTACTTGGTGTTATGTGAGGTGTTTCTCTGATCATATCAGGGCCCTTTGGTAATTGAGAGTGGCGTGATCTATTATTTTGGTGTCTGAGTTTAGTATTTGAGAAAAGTTCCTTGTAATTTCCATAGAAATTGAAGTAAACTGCATGGTTTATATGGACAATGACACAGGGCATAAGCGATGTGCCTCCACAACAACTTGTTTGTGGTCTGTTGGAATATCAGTGAGGAAAAGGCTGAAAATACCCATATCTCTGGCAGTAGGATAGAAAATGGTGATCCAGCTTTTTGTAGCATGGATGCATGATACAAGGACACGTCTTTGTGTGAAGTAGGATATGATGCTAAAATACTGTAGTACTTATAGAACAGTTCAGGTAGTGCTTTTTGGTTTTCTGTTTTTACAGAAGTGTAGATCAGTGCTTGAAATGTCTTTTCTTAAAATTGGTTGTGTGCTTGAAGAAAGTAGTGCAGCAGCTGCATGCTCTCTTTTGAGTAGTTGGACTGTGAATTCTCGTTGGAAGTGCAAGCCCTGCCTGTTGGTTGGAGATGGTCACTCAGGTTACAAATGGATGTGTTTCAGTCATCCCTTCCAACTCCCAGGAATCCTGTTACTTGTTTTGGTAATGAAGTTGGTGTTAGGTTTCCAAGTGTTGCTGCCAGGATGAACGCTTTGGCTTTTGAAGCAAATGGATAATCACAGCCCATCTCGCTCTGCTACCGGTGGGGAGCTGTTCCTTCTTGTCACCATACCCAATAGTACTGGGGAGAAAATGACAAGTGACCCAGGCTAAATCTGGTTTGGATGTAGCCATTGGATTGTGCCATTGTTCTGAGTTTTGTTACATTTACACAGTTTAGTGTTTCAACTGGATTTTTCTATGATTGGGGAGGGCTATAATGCTGATAGCAGCTGCTTAATGAACAATAATACTTGGATTCCATAATCTGTTTCATAAATTTGCCATAAAGTAGACAGTTTTGAAAAAAAATGACAATAATTATGTTTGAAAGAGCATATTTTATTTGAAGTGTAGCTATCAATGTTTCTACTTAGCACAGTTGCAGCTTGTGTGTGCAAAGCAGTAATAATGGAAATGAATTTGAAATGAAAGTGCGAGTCCATCATTATTTGACCAAAAAGACCCAACTAGTGCAGTCAAACCAAACCTAACAGCTCCAATGGTGCATTATTTGTACTTCAGCACTAAGGAAATACCCAAAAGTGGATGATTAATGGGTCATCTGATTTGTTTGCTTTTGGGGGGGTTAAGGAGTCATTGTGGTGTAATTAATGTTTGGGGCTTTTTTCCATGGTCTTAGCACTGAAAATGAAAAAATGTTGAAAAGAAAGACTAGGATGTTGAAATAAAATAAAAAATAACTATTGTTGAGCTGGTGTTTCTTCATGTTGCATCATGAGATCAGCAGACAAATGGGAGAGTTGTTCATCCAGTGTTTTGGTTGAGATTTCTCAAAATCTATGCCTCCATTCATTTGTGAAGCTCTATATACACACATATAATTTGACTTGTGGACTTTCAGTCATAAAACTTTAATAGCATTGTCAATATCCCTATATGCCTTGTATTGACCACCAGAGAAAGATACCGGGTAACAAAAACTAACATTTTGACAAGAAGCCCACCTAAATATTGCATGGAGGACAGTCAAATGTGTTTTGTTAAGTGCTGTGGTGGCCAGGATCCATTGGCTAGGATCCACTTGAAAAATCAGATTAAAAGTTTTTGTGCTTGACAAATCCAATGTCGTTAGTTTAAAAATTCCCTGAAGGCTAGTATTGTAATTAGATGAGCCCAAAGCATACAGCAGTAAATTTCATTTTCTTCCAGGAATGGCCAGCAGCATCTTTAAAAAAAGAAAACATTGACTGATCCTTGTCAGATAGAGTAGCCACAGTCGGAAAAAAGTTTTCCAGGAATAAATGTGACAGCTGAAGCTGCAGCACCTCATGGTGAGTGGAGTGGATCAGCCATAGCCTGGTGGGAAGCAGTGTGGTTTGTAAAGATCCTGCTGAAAACATGCTCTAAAGTGATAATTCACTAGGTGCCTCATATCAAGGGTATTTATTACATGCTGAGCAAAATAGTGTTAAAAAAATCACAAAAGCGACCTTTTGGATCCTGATTGCCACAGAAGTCCATCTTTGAGTGATTCCTTAACCTTGCTCTCACAAGAGCATGTGAGATTCATAGTGCTAGGCTTCAGCATTCCAGCTTCAGAAGTACTTGTTCAGTGATGTGTTTTCTTCATTTAAGAGGCTTTTTTGAAAGCCAGTCTGCTTGGCCGATCATCTTATTCTCCTTCATGATTACCGATTTGTGTCTGTTTTGAGCTGGTAGTTTGAAAAAAGAGATTTCTCCTACTATAAATAAGTCGTAGAGATTGTAAATGTATCATCTCTAAAATGTAGCCATAACTACATAAACCCATATTTTATGTTTCTTGCTTCATTGCTCTAATAAAAATGTCTACATTGTCTTCACCAGCATAAATATCACAGTCCTGGAAATAATCTCCTAAATATTTATGCTGTAAAGGAAAATGAGAAAAATCCAACTGTTGTGCTCTCTGAGTCTTGTAGATCTTCCCGTGGGAAAGGTAAGGTGAGGCTGGGCTGTACCTGCTGACCCTGAGTGCTGCCATAGGGTTGTGACACTGTCCAGGTGTCAGAGGCTGCCTGGGGCCAGTGTTAGCAGCCCTAACAGAGCACTGCTAAGGGAAAGCCGTGGGCTAGGGACTGTCCCAAAATGGATTAGGGACAAGACAGGCCTGTTCTGTGAGACGGGAGCATTTAGCATGTGCTCTCTCCTGCATGGCTTCAGCATCTGGCCTATTCTCTTACAGGTGTAGCCAGAGACATGCTGCTGCATGTGTGTGGATAAGAAAAAGCTCCAGTCTAGAGAAAAACAAGAGGCCACTGTCACTTAGGAGAAAGCAACACTTAAGGAAGTTTAGTGCATATTGTTTTTTCAGATCTGTGTGTCTGTATAAAAAAAATAAATACATTACAATACACAATACACATTGTTTCATATAACAGCCATCTTATGCTTTGAATAATACCACATTGAGCCATGCCCAGATCTTCCCAAAATGCTGTTAGGATCTTGTGTGTGTAGCCAAGTGTCATAGTTGGGGTAAGTATCACAGTTTGTGATTGCTTTACATGGTGTTTTTGTGTAAAATGTTCTCCTGATAATCTCTCTGTGTGTAGATATGACATCACTTCTCTGTTTCATTTCCTAAAATGTGTTTTGACTTCCTTGGAGTGAAATAACTTTCAGCAATATACAACTTTGACCTAGCTCAACTTTTATAAACAAGTCCTATTAACTCGAGTGTGTGCTGTGAACTTGCTCTGAGCTTGGGTAATATGTTTTATGTTGGGCTGTTGACAGGCTGATATTTTTCATTATGAAGCTATAGGTTAGTGTAAGAGAGCCACTGCAAACACAGTGGTGCTGCTGCTCAGCAGATGTAAATTGTCACACTCCTTAACGTTCCACAGAACTCCTGATATTTCCCACGTCTTGCCTTAGTTTCAGTGTCATATATTTAGTTACACTGAACAGTGTAGATGTGTTTTTTGTTCCTGATACCAAAGATGTAGGCTTTTTCACGCTTCAGAGAGAGGTTTAAGGGGGTTTTTAATCTCTAGGAATTGTATAAAACACACTGTAAATATTGCAAATTATGGAAGGCTGCTTTTTATATGGTTATTTATGGACACATATTAACTAGGTAAATAAAGGCAAATTGTCAGACTTCATGCTCCAAGAGGTGGACTAATCATCATTTTAAAATGTTATCCTTATTTTCATTTATTGAATTTGGTTGGGTGTTTTTTGTTTATTAGATACTGGGTTTAATTTTGCCTGGTAGTTCTAAGCATACTCATTTCCAGTGAGATCTTGTGTCTTTTAAAACTGACTCACTGTTTCAGAAGAAATCTTTGTTTTTAATGTTGTTTCATTTCCTCTTAATACTGATGTTGATACTGACTGTGTGCAAAGGTATAGGCTTAAGTAATGGGTTTTTACTTAAGGTAAGTCAATAGGTTAAAGGCTTTGGCTTAGATACACTGCAAATAAGTCGAGTTTTGATTTATGTTGAGCTTAAGATACGCTTGCCCCATTTTGATAGGGTAAATCACTAAGTGCAACAATTAACTGCCAAGGCTTTAAGAACATGAAGTTGGGAGGTTTGTAAACCTGTCAGCTGTACAAAGGGTATATGAAGTCAATATGAGGAGGATTAATGCATATTTTTAATGGGACAACTGCCATGGATTGGCTTGAAATAACCTTTTTTTTCATACTCATGGTCATTCCTATACTACTGGGTTTTGGGTTTTTTTTAAATTTATACAGTACACTTTAAATCTGGTTGTGGAAGAAAATATAAGTCTTAGGTCTTATGTCACTGTGTCTGCTTTCCACGGTTTGTGTTGTTATTGTCACCATAGAAGTGCTTTTCTTTCTGGCACTTTGATAAAAATTCACCCAAACAAATGGGAGCCTGTGGTGGAGGAGCAAAGTACAAGCATTGATGAACTCTCAGTTACTCATTCTGGAAAAACAGAAATACTTCTCATTAAACCTTTCTTTAGTGTGACTTCAGGGGTACTTTTTGTTCTAATGCGTGGACATTTTTCTGACAGATTAATGTGATTTTTAAATTAATGACATCTCTTTATTAATGCATATGACAGTTTGGGCTGTGTATTAAACAAAGACTTTGTTATCTGAAATATGCATTTATTAACCACATGTGAAACGTTGTGTGTTGACTTAGCGTCTTAGCTGGTTATGTGTCATTTGGAAAACAAAAAGCAGAATTGAGAGAGCAAAGGATTTGGCTTTCTACAGGATGTGCTTCATGACTTGTGTCCTGTAAGTCAGCTGCAAGCCAACTTTATTTGTCAAGTAATTATTTTGATCTTAATTTGCAACCCTAACATAAATTGATTAATGTTTATTCATGTGAGTAATCCCATGAAAAATCAATATTGGAATCATTCCTTGTTAGTACAGAGCAGGTTGTGAAGCCTCTCCCTGCCCCAGCAGCAGGGCCAGGACAATTAGGATCCATGGAGTATCACAGCAGAGTCTGCTTGTGTGTCTTCCTGCTGCTGAGGATGGCTTGTCCTTTTGATCCTCCTCTATCCAAAACATGTTTGGAATGTAAATCTCATTTGTTACCTCTTGGGAAACCAGCAATGGAATCTTTTACTTTCAGACTGATGACCTAAGAGCGGTGTGGATTGTTGAAGGCTAGAAGTTGTATTCTAAGGGAGAAAAAATTAAGGGATGTTTTGCATCCTTTGGATGAAAAATGAGTCTTCTCAACTGAGTTCTGTGCTTAATGATTTGAATAAGTGAAAGTGGTCTTGTATATAATAATATTTTTGTTGTTTTTCTTACTGTTTTAAGAATTGCTGAGGTTAAAAAGGAGATGCTTATATGTCTGGTTCTAGCTAATCTAGATGGATATAATGCTCAATGGGCTACTGTGATTTACACTTCTTAGATCAGGCCAAGTACAGCTTAAATTGTTAAGTGGATTAACAGGATGTAATCTGCTTTGATTGGTGTATCTGATCAGTTTTCCCTCATTCTGTGCAATGTATTATGGAACTAGTTGAAAAATTTAGTGAAATGTAGCTTGCTGCAGAAAACCAGCAGAAGTATTGCATGATACATTCACATTTCCTTTATATGGGGAGAAAGTTTTCTCCTATGAATAGTCTACTTTCTAAGTTACTCATTGGGTATCTGTGTTATTGCATATACTCTCTGATCTTTGTAAAATGTTAGATAGATTTGAGTGAAGACATTTTATCTCAGTAAAATGTAAATATATGAAATAATATTTTTGTAGGTCTTTACTTAGAAGTTCAGTTCTTCTTGTCATTACTCACCTGAAAAACAGTCCTTGTGTGATCTCTTAGAGCATGAATGTTCCAACATGTAGTTAGGTGCTATAGCCATATTTTCATCTGCAGGTGGTATTTCACTTATCTATAGTTTGCAACATTTCAAGCATGGCTAGAAATCTGAGGTGAACAGAGTATCACCTGTTTTACAGTTAGCAGGAACTGAATTTTAAATTCTCAGTTGATAGAAGATTTTATCCATTATTTGCACATGGAAAAGTCCCAAGGAATGAAGAGCTAGAAGTGTTTATAGCATTGTTCCTCCTGGACTGTGCAGGAAAATTTTTTGTATAGGCTTTTATAGTGGAAAGATTGAGTTAGGCTGTGAACTGTCCCACGGGTGTGTGGATCTGGCACAATGCAGTTAGCAAAGTCCAGGATTGATGCTTGAAGAACTGGGAATAAAATGCCCTTTCTTGTAAGGATTCAGCTGTGGAACACTCTTCCAGATCAGATCAGTGAAATCTGAATTCCTGCAAATGCTTCCACATTTTGAGTTTTGAGGAAGCCCTTTCATGACAAGTGATGTCTCAATGTGAAAAGCTTCCTCTTGCTGCCCTTACCATAGAATCACAGAATGTTAAGGTGCTAGACTGGAACTTAAAGACCATCTAGTCCCAACCCCCAGATTTATCTCACTTTCAAAAAGCGTATAGTAAAATAAACAGTGGCTTTGTTCCCTAAATGTGGCAACCTCCATTAAACCTGTTTAGAAATTCACTATTGCTTTTAATTTACAAATGCTGTAATATTGGTCTTGGGGATGGCATAAAACCCAAACCCAGCATACTTCTTCCTGCCTGTTGAAACTTAGGATAGGAATATAATGGATCTGCATAAAATCAAGCTTAATAAGTACCATACCTTCCTAGAAATAGTGTTCTATAAAGAGTTATCTTGGCTTACCCTCCAATTTTTGAGTGATAGTTCAACCATTATGGAACTGATAATTTTAAATTCATCTTCCTTACTGTAGGAGTCCAAGTGATTTTATATAATATTATATTGTGAGGTTCTTTTCCTCCTAATTATCATTGGTGTGTGTTTAAGGTGGTATTTTAATTGGAAAACCACAGAACTCTAATCAATTTAGCCATAGAGCAGGGACAATTAGTGTTTTAAGACTATGTGTTCTGAAATGTCATATATCTATTATCTTCAAATTATTCCTTTGATTACTTTCTTTGAAGTTTTCCTATCTTATCATCTTATATGTCCCAAAGTGCTTTCACTTCTGATTTCCTTCCTCTTCCACTCTCTCTCTGTTTTGTCTTCAGGCATCTCTGCAATTATCTTGTCATTCTTATCCTTCCTCAGACCTCCAGTAATTCTGGATTTCTGCAGTTGTCTGCATACACACTCATGAGTTTTGTCATCCTTTTCTTGTCCCTTTTGGTTTAGTAAGGATGGCAGCCTGGAGAGTGAAGTTTTGATTACCCTTGCATAGGGTAGTAGGAAAAAAACACCTGTTCATGAGAAAGAAATATTGTAGTTGTTGGGGTCACCTCTGAAGAGGGCCATGCTGGCCAGCCATGAGACTGTCAAAATGTGAATTAAAATCAGGGTTGTATTCACAAAACAGGGGACGTGATTAGAATTCAGCTCTGTAGCAGATGCCTTGGGTCACCTTCTTTATCAGCTGCTGAACTCTGCTGGTGTGGTGACATTTTTTAAAGATACTGCATCTGAGAGACTGGAAGTCCTTGATGTCAGATTTTCTCCTGTGTGTCAGGAAAAGGTGGCACATGGGAGCTTTTGCTTTCACCTCCAGCAGCTTCAGTGCATTGGAAATGAGGAGGAACATTCACTTGAGTTTTTTTACCTCTCTCCCTTGATGGAAGAGTGGGATGCTGCTTTCCAAAACAAGCAAATGGAGCAAGGACTGATCAGGATCAATCTGCAAATTCATTTGCTTCAGCTATGCTTATGGCTTTTTTTAGAAGTTGGAGTGAGTTTTACTGTTTTTTTTATAGATCTTAGCCATAAAAGATTAAGGTTAGTACCAGGACTTTTTTTAGTCTCTTCGAAAAATTAAAAATATAGTGGTATGCCCACACACAGAATGCTAATTTTAGTTAAGATTTTTTTAGCAAAATCATGAAATTGTTAGAGCCATTTCTGAGCTGAGAACACATTTGTAAAATTTTAAAAATGTTTTCTTCATATGGTAATTTTAAGCATGAGTCTAGAATGGTCCACAATGCTTTATTAGGTTTTGATAAGTAATTTTATCAGAAGCCAGGATTGTGAGTAATAAGCAAATATAAGTAGTTTATATGAACTTTAGGCAGATACAAGTGTTGCAGAAATAGAAGCACCACTAATGTGCAGCAACTGGGGTGCCTGAATAATTTCTTTTATGACAGTAATACTTTAATTGCATCTTCCTTTTGAGCTCTTTGACAAAACTAATTTGTTTGAATTTCTGGACAAAATAATTCCTCTGTCACTTAAGATGTCTAGAAACCTTTTGTATTCCCTCTTGCTTTGTTAGCTTTGAATATCATGGTTAGCATCAACACTTGGAAACTCTGCACAGTCTAACTTCCCTGCCATAACTGATCTCACTGAAAACTTGTTTGTGTCTCACATTCTGCATTTTGATGCTTTTGGCTTTCCTATCTAATATTCTTGTTGGAAGCAGCTGCTCACAGCAGAGAATTTAAAAAGCAGCTGTACAAAGATTTCCAGTCACTAACTTGTATCAGTGTTCTCTGTGTGCCCGAGTTCATGTGTTGCACTTGGACTGTGGTTGTCTCATTTGAGGCGCAGAATTACAGGTTGTGCTCTCCACTTGCTGTTGTACTTGATGGGAATTTAGCATTGGGTAATGCTTAAAGAGCAGCAACAGAGTTGCAAAATAACATACCACATATATAATTCATACCAAGAAGATCAGTTAGTAAATTTAGAATAGCCTTTCTTTTGGGAATCTGTGGAGGCAAACAAGCATTTTCAAGGGAGATGAAGCACTTCTGCAAAATCACAGTTTCATCATAGACACTTGGTGTAGCCTGGTGCTTAACACCAGGTTGCTCTGCAGTTATACTTGGTTGCCAATTAACAGCTCTGCACTGGGAGATAGAAATGTAGAAGGGATGGGAAGAAGAGAATTTTGAAAATGTAGTTTTAACAAAATGGATTAGATCATGAAGATTAAAGAATAGCACAAGAATGCATCAGTCTTGTTGAAAAGGGGAGCAATTTAAGGAAGATTAATTTGTTGCCAGTCTTAACAAATCCATACATTTTCATTTATTTTCATTAGAAGCCTGGAGTGTAAGCTGACTTATTGTTTAACTACTTAGGAAGTGGAAACTGCAGTTATTTTGGTCAGTGGATGAAAGGTTTGTCAGCTTTTCAGGTTCAAAAGGAGCCTCTGAGCTAAATATCTTGAAACTCTTAAAGTCAGAACATTGAAGGCAATATATGTAATATTTTATAATTACTGTATTTCCAATTGCTTGACTCTTACCTTGTTCTTCTCTGTGCAGTTTTGTGAGGATAATTAAATAGCCTGAAGTTTTGAAAAATTCCAAGGAAGATGAGTAACAGCTCACATGTAGCAGGTGTTTTCTATTATCATGCAGTGGCCCCTACTCTCCCTAGGGCAACAGGAATGTATTAAACTTTTCCTCATGGCCGTGTTCATTGCCAGTCCTTGTTACAAAAGTGAGAGAAAGGACTCGGGGTGTGAAAGATAAGGCAGAATTTGGAAATAATGTAACTCTTGGTTCCCCAAAGCTACCTTTAAAAAAAAAAGCTAAATTATTTGCTGTTGTAGTGAGAAGCTTTTATTCTGTCTATGCTTTGCTTTCAGCGTGGAGGTGAAACGATATTTGGCTTTGGAAATAACTGTTTTATGTCAATGCATCCATGCAGTAATTCTGTGTAAGGGAAGATTTCCTGCTAGAGGAAAGCTCTGGATAACTTAATCACATTTTAGCCTCCTGACAAGTTGCAGGTGGTGCTCTGGCTGCTCTTCCAGAGAACAGTGACTCATCATGACCTACAGCACAGTTAAGGTACAGGTAAACTCACATTGTGCTGAGTTTTAGATGAACTAAGGTGCACACTTGAGTTTTTTTTCCACAAAGGTTTCTAAACAGTTAAATGCACTCAGTTATGATTGAGTAAATGTTTATATAAATATAAATACTTTATATAACTTACTATAGTTGTTTTATGAGGTGTTTCAGAATAAGGAGAATTGTGAGATAAAACTTGGGGTGGGGGAGAGGAAGAGAGGATATGACTGAGAGCAAAGAAAGAAGTAGCTACTATGCTTGGAAGGAAAGATAAGTAGGGATAATTTTGCAGTTTTGCATTTTACTGAAGACTGTTCATTTTACAGTACTTTCATGACATGCAAAAATTTGCTGTAGATGTGGGTGAGGTTTTTTTTTGTATTGCAAATTATCTTCTCTGAAAAAAATCTTGCTTTGTTTCTTCCTCTAAAGAAACCAAGCAGTCACAGGATGCTTCTAGTAATTTGGCGAGAAACAAAGTTTGTGTCACTGGCATTGACTGAGCAAGGCAAATTTGGACCTTAATACCTAATTAGTTTCCAATGCATATAGCCTTAGTAGGAGTATGGAAAAAGAATGTTGGAGTTCATCTAGAATGTAGTTGTAATGCATGTTTTTGTGTGCTTCTGTAGTGTGCACAGTATAAACCATACTTATTTTTGAAAAGTTCATTTCTTATTTTAACTTCTCAAATTATCTGCTGCAGAGGCCAAGTTAAAGTAATATTGTTGGCTCCAAGTCAGGATGATTGTGGTTGTCTTTTTTTTAGGAAACACTAAAGTACGATCAGACACATGTTTATAATATATACATAGCATTGTGTTAATAATAGTTATAAGAACAAGAAATTGTATAAGGGAATTTATGTAAGTTTTAAAATATATTTCTATTATAATTGATCTTTAGATATGCGAGAGGAACTGAAAAGCAAAAAATTAAATTCTCTTGTCAGGCACTCAGATGGTATTGTAAGGCTAATTTTGCCTCAGACTTTTTTCCTCATTTTCATATGGACCTTACAGTCAGAGGCTTAGTGCAGGACTGGGGTTCTGCAAAATGTTATTTATTAGAAAGTGTGTTTATCACCCATCAAAAGGTGGCTGCTTCTGTGGTAGAAATGTGGGACTGAAAATTCGGGTGTTATGGCAAATTCTGGTCAGAAGGAAAGAAGGTATTGTCCTTGTCTTGAAAAAAATTGCCAAAGAATTGTTGGCCAAAATGGAACAGTAAGCAATAAATCTGTATTTTATAATGGAGTGTATTTAAGACCTGAACTGTTTTGAAGGTGAAATCCCAAATCATTGAAGCATACTTTTCAGTCCCGTTTGGCAGAATGCTGAAGTGCCTGCTTAATTTCCATAGATGCTTCATCAGATGCCTGAGGGAGAGCTGCAGTTGCAGATGTTGAGAAATTTAAGTCAGGCTCCTTCCTCTTTTGAAAATCAGCTCTTATTTTTACAAAACATAATCCCTAGATTATCTTTTAAAAGCAGGTTCTTGTAAGGATTTTTTTCCCCCTAGAGAAAAGGTTTTAAATTAAAAAAAGAAGAGAGAATTCCCTTTTGAAATGGAGAAATATGAGTGTGAATGAAATGAATACTAGAGCTTCCCATCTTTGAAATGACTTTTGCAAACAAGCACGGAAGTCTAAGTTGGCTATTGCTCAGAATATTCTTCTGTTGTTTTCTTGTTGATTGCTGTAGATGCCTGTGTATTAAAATGCAAATTATTTTCCAGGTTAGCCTTTATTTATGATGTGAACTTTTTGATTGACTCATGCCTTATGTGATAGGCCTTACATGAAATGCAGGTGGATGTTCTTTTCTGCGATTTTAATGGTGTTTGGAGTTTAATAGGATTACTGGGGCTTTAGCCTGAGGTCCTGCAAGTCAGTGTCAGCTTGGTGCCAGGCAGGTACAATACTGACCACAGGGGCATTAGAGTGAGCAGCTGTGTGCTTAGAAACCAGCAGCAGAAGTGTGGTCAGTAATGCTCAGTGCCTGGCTCTGTATAGCAAAGAAAAGCAAAATAATCCTTTATTCTCCCTGCTCCCTAGCCAAAACACAAGTGCAAACCAAAGACTGAACAGTCTAACTGGATGAAATAATCTGTTCCTACACTAGATCTGAACATCACCAGTCAAGTGGATCCCTGTTTATATATATATGTTTTTTTAAGGTGCTCTGCAACTTATCTGGGAACTTCTGTCTAAGAAACATGGTTTGGGTATTAAAAGGGATCACCTTCTCCTTGGGATTCACAAGAACAAGTGAAGAAACAAGTTTGTGGATCAAGAGATGGAGACTCCAGAAAGAAATGCTGTTCACTTCATAACCTTTATATAAGTTCTTCCAGAGATAAACTGGAGCCTTCTCTTTATGAACACATCATGTGACAGGGATTTGCCCTCTGTCTTTTGCAGTAAACACTTCCAAGGTTCAGCTGCAGTTACTGCTCGGAAATTGCAGACTTTCAAGGTTGAATGGAGCTGCTGGATCCTATTGCATTGCTATCAGCAAGTTTGAAAAGATCTTGCTACCAGATCTGCTTCTCAGGGAGTAAGTGCTTATTTCTGGTAATTAAATGACCCATCAGTCTTCTCTTCATTGAGCTGACATGGGCAGGGCTCCCTGAGACTTCAGAAATAGAAAAAGTAGATAGGAAAATAAATGACGTATAATGATAAGAGCATAGGATGGGAAGCAAATGAGATGATATTTATGAAACATGTCCCACTGCAGAGACAGAAACATTGAGAAAATCAAGAAGACCTCTAGGTCCTTTCCCAAGCCCTTGAAGTGAAATCACCACCTGAAATGGTGCCTGGTGTGGATGGTGGTGGTGCCAGTGTGGATCTTAGCCAAACTCTGCACTGCAATTTTCCATGATTGCCTTTGAAGCAAAGACCATAAAACAGGAAGGTGTTAATACAAACTTACAGCTTGGCTGAGACACTGGAATGGTGCTTCTTGGAATTAGTACTTAGGGTGTTAATCCACATGTTTTGTTAAGAAAAACAGAATAATTGTCCTCTGTATAAAAATGTTGAAATACTTTTTTTCCTTCCAACAGTATTGACTTCCCATATACATCTGTATCCAGTGTTGATTTAAGCTCTATGTCTGGGGCCACTTTTGTGCAAATTTCCATTACACGCATTATGGATGCAGAAAAGTCTGCTTGCACAAAAAGAGCTGTAGTGTGTTGTAATACTCTAAATTTAAGGATTTTTAAGGTAGCAGAGGAAGGACTAAGAATAGCTCTAGAAAAACAGTGATTGAAGGTTGCTACTACCAGAACCATTCATCCATCCTGCAGCCCACTCTCTGTGTGCTCTGCAGCTGTGCCAGAAAATATGCTGTATGAACAGTTTGGACAGTTGTGGCCTGTTCCCTGCTTTTTGGCTCAGCATCAGTGAAGCAGGAGGTGTGTGCATGCTTCCTGGCAAAACACCCTTTCCAGAAGTGCTGGGGGAGGGCATGTAACCCAGTAATTATGTCTGGACAGGCTTTGCTGCACACATGCCAGTTCAAGGGACAGAGAGGAAATGCAGGATTTGGTCTCCCATTGGTGCTGGAAGTATCTCAGGTGTCTTGTGTGGTCAGGAAGAGTGGGTGTACTGTGTTCTCCTCCTGAGTACGGATCAAAACTTTGTCTAGCCTTGTTGCATGAGGTAATACTGAATCTCACCTCCCCAGGAGCTGTGTATTTGATGGGAGCATTCTCCAGCCTCTGTCATGTAGACAGGCAGAACGGCTGGATTGAATTCTGTCCTCAGAAGCCAATTCTCTGGCAGTTGCTGCATCCTTCAGGATCAGGACCTCCAAAAAAGGACTTTGTACAGTTTTCAGGTGTCATTTGTCTTTTCGCCATATCTTAAAATTCGTTTACTGCATTCCTCTGTTTTCCTTGTCTTTCTTTCTATCAGCTTTTCTTTTGTGTCCTTTTAGCTTTTTCCAGTAATTAGTAGCTCTGATCCCACTGGTGTAGCAGTGGGATTCTTTTTTATTTGTAAAATATGCAGCTTGGCTGATGATACCTGGAAGCAAGCCAGTAAAGGCTAAAGAATGAGGGGAAACAAAGGCTGCCCAAGTTTCCTCATTTGGAAATGAAATGCCTGACTAGGATCTCATCAGTTTGAATTTTTCTTTGTTTTTTCTTTGAATAGAAGCTGGATTTTGACTGTAGAATGATATTGGTGAGGATGCCCATATAGCACAGGCCTCTCAGATACCTGTTTTTCCTTGGCTATGGAGTTAATGGCACACCATTTGATGCTGTTACCCTGGAGAGTCATGGACTCATTTGGGTTGGAAGATGCCTTTATGATTCTTAAGTGCAGCCATTAACCCAGCACTGCCAAGCCCACCACTGAACAGTGTCCCTATGTACCAGTTCCGTACATCTGAATATCTTCAGGGGTGGTAACTCAACCATTTTCCTGGGCAGAGGGTTTCAGTGTTTGACAACTCTCTTGGTGAAGAAATTTTTCCTAATATCCAATCTAAACCTCTCCTGGGACACCTTGCATTTGCTCTTGTCTATTCCTTGTTCCTTGGGGAAGAGACTGGCATCTATCAACTACAGCCTCCTTTCAGGTAATTGTAAAGAGCACTAAGGTCCCCCCTGAGCCTCCTTTTCTCCAGGATAAACTCCCTCAGCTACTCCTTATCAGATTTGTGCTCTTCACCAGCTCCAATGCCCTTCTCTGGACATGCTCCAGCCTCTCAATGCCCTTCTGCAGGGAGGGGCCTGGAACTGACCAAAGGATTTGTGCCTCTCAAGTGCTTAAATAAATTCATGCTGCCTTCACTCATGTTGGGTGTCTTGTCTTCATCTGTGTCAACCTAAGAAAACAAAAAACTTGTTGCAGAACACTGAAAAGAAGAAAAGCCTTTCTGTATTTTTCTTTTGTGTGGTTTTGTGGTGTACACTGTATGGCAGTGCAGCACTGTTCAAATCAGGAGTTGCTTGCTAATTGGTTAAACATGCCCTAAGCTAATTTTAGTTCAAGTCTCTAAGTTTGCATATGTTTGGTGTAGAGCTGTTAGGGAATGGAAGGTGAGTGTTGGGAAGACAGGCCAGGGAGCTGCCAGGCTTTTCCTTGATCCATGAGAACTCCCATCACAGGGTGCAGGCAAAGTGTTGGATGGGCGTGTTTGCCTCAGAGAGGGCAGCAGAGCACTAGAAGCAAACATTGTTAATAGCATCATTTGTATTTTATGCTGGTACTTTGTACATACCATACATAATAAGAGGCTCCCTGTTTTTAGGAAATCCCAAAGGTATCAGGAGATTTGGTGCACATGTAGCTCAATGAAGCTTTATTAGCAGAAAGCCATTTTTTTTGTTGAGTGGAAGTGTTGTGAGTTTTCTCTCTTTTTGCTTGTATATCAGTAGCAAAAATGGTCATGCTTCAAAATACTGTAACAGCTAATGCAGCTCAGAGAAAGTCACCTTTGTCTCTTACTGCCTTGTTTTCAGTGAAATGTAAATTGGCTTTCAGGTTGATGGTAATACATCAGACACATTGCACATAGGACATTATATAATAAAGACTCAGTGTGTGTTATTTGGTAAACTTAAAGCTTTGGTCTAGAAGGAATTCTGAATCAAACTATATAAGCATTTCAATGAAATGCAGGTGAATGTGAGATTTAACTCAGGGTAAAGCTTCAGAAACATTTCACTTGGATTCAGAATTGAGTGACTTTAAAGGATAAGAGAAAAAGTGAAACTTTGGTTAATGAACTGTTTAATCAATGTGTCACAATTCCCTTTACATTCTTCTGGAATCATCCTAGTTTGTCAGGTTTCTTTTCTTGTTTGGATAAATTCAGGACCAGTGACTAAGATTTGACAGAAGTTTTGGATAATTCATTAGTCTGATAAAAAGAGTGTGCTGCAGGATTTGGCAATTGACTTAATTTCTTCTTGAAATTAGTATGTTGGGAGATAACAGACTACTATGTTTGGTATCATTGCAGAGATAAACTAAAACCATGATGAGCTTTGAACTTTGGTATAAGAAAATACAGTTGTATTGAACTGAGGGAAAGTGACCCATCTCTTTTAAAACTCCCACTAAAACTGAAACTGGTTTTACTGCACAGTTGGTCCTATTGGAAATTCTGAATCTGAAATTAATGGTTATTGACGTGGCTTAACTAAATAAAGGTCTTTTGGGGCCTGAAAATGGCAGAAAAACAAACTGTGTGGTGTTTCTTTTTTCTTCTGTGGGTGTTTTTTCTTTCTTTCTTTTTTTTTTTTTTTTGTAGGTGAGGAATCACATTTAACTGTATTCACCTGTTTGCAGTCCGTAATAAATTCCTGAGAGTTTCACAGTAACAAGATCAGACAGTGAATCAATGAAAGATGTTCTTGTGTTGGATTTGGCTTTTGCTGCTGCCAGTGATGTGACTTCTAATCCATCAGAAAAGATGAGCTCTGCTTCTTTATCACTAAGATACCAGATAATTGTTTCTGTCAGGATCTCTTGATTTTCTGTGTGCTTCCCATCATTAAATGAAAATCTATATTAACCCTCACTGCATATTATGTTAATTTTTGTTTGATGTTGGGTTTTGATTTTGTAGATGTCCAAAATTCTGTGGCATTGCTCTGATTTCTCAGCATTTTACATCATCGTTTGTTGAAGCTAATGGATAATGGTGGCCTTGCAAATGCCCCTTCAGAGCCTATGCAACATAAAGAGAATTAGAGCTTGACCCAGAATGATACCCTTTGTCCTGGGGATTTAAAATCATACAATCATAGAATGGTCTGGATTGGCAGGGACCTTAAAGCCACCCCGTTGCCATTGGCAGGGACTGCTTCCACTAGAGCAGGCTGCTGAGAGCTGCTCCTGCCTGCCTGTAAATACACTCAGGGATGGGGAGTTCACAGCCTCCCTGGGGAGCACTGTTCCAGTGCTGCACCACCCTCACAGTCACCAATTTCTGCTCTGTATGTAAGATAAATCTGTCCTCCTCAGGCTTAAGGCCATTGCCCTTGTCTGGTCACTGCTCACCCCTGTGCAAAGTCCCTTTCCAGCTCTCTTGTGGGTCCCCTTCAGGGACTGGAAGGCCTCCCCAGAGCCTTCTCTTCTTCAGACTGAAGAGCTGCAGCTCTCTCAGCTTGTCTTCATACTTCTTTGTGGAGCTGAGAATACTCTATCTGAATCCAAATTTTCTGACTGATGTTGTCTACCACTCTCTACTCTCTGTCCAGTGCAAATTTTAGGTTTAGTGATAAACATCCTAATTTGGGTACCCACTGACCAATCTCATTTTCTTTCCATATGTAGATGATTCTTGAATCATTTCCCATTAAAGTTTTATTCTCTGTTCAATGAAATTTTCAGCCCACACTTCATTTTTCTGGAAGTCTATGCATACTTTTATTCTTTCCTGCTGGTGTAAACCCTTCACTGTGCCACACAGATCTTGCCCGACTGCATTTGTGGGGCAGGATCACCTAAAATACTCCCAGTTTCCTTGTTTGCTAGTGTGAGGTGTTTCTTTTGTAGAGTATAGTGCTTATAGTAGCATGTGTGCTTCTTGATGTAAGTCTGTATTTCTCTAATACTGGATGAGCTTTTAAGAGTTATTATTAATCCTTAAACAAAAAAGAAGCTACAGAATTTAAAAAAGTTAAATGTATGCCTGCATCTTTCTTGGGAATGAGTTTCATCTTGCCCAACCACAAGAATTATGTCTTCAACTCCTTATTAACCTGGATTGTGCTGTGATTCTATTAGGGATGCAGAAAAATAAGCTTTCCACAAATAAAATTTAGAAAAGGCAGCAGTGGCTGGGTTTTGCAGTATCTGTGAGCAGCCTAGCACTTGTGTCTCCAGGGTGGCTTTATTTGTGAATCTTCACACATCTAATTCTATGTAAAACTGGGCTGCACAACTGGAATTTAGTATTGCATAGCTATGTATTAAATAAGGAAACAGTACTTCAGGCTCTCATGTATTTTGTTAAGGGGAGAAAAGACAAGAAAATAAGAGATTAGGTCCTAAGTCTGGAGAAATAGAAGGGTAGAAGGCAGGACGGAGAAAGAGGATATGAATGGATTCTACAAGTAATAACTTACACGTTTTTTATAAAAACAAGCATATTTTTTCAGCTTCTAAGATGCTCTTGGCCTTTTGTAAGCTTTCTGAACACTAGGGGAGCTGCTGAACAGTTCTAGATTTAAAAAAGCCTGGTACAGTGGTGAAGTTTCCACAATGCTAAGTTGGCCTTTCATCTGCATTTTGAGCTGTCAGGTGAGAGCAGGGTAGTTAGAGCCATTCTTCAGGCACACACAGGGCTCTGCTCTGGCAGAGCTGTGGAGAAAAGATGGCAAGTCCTACCCTGAACTAATATAACAGTTCCCAGTGATTTGTAGAGAGCCCAATGCTTTCTAAAATGCAGGCTCTAGCAAATTTGACATTATTTTGAGATTTTTATGTGCTATTGACCTGCCAGTTGCTTTCTATTTTGATATTAATTTATCTGTTTAATTATTTGTATATATTCTTCAGAGCAGGAATTGATTCTCCCTCTGTGACACTGAGCACCTTTCTTTGATTCCTGATTGGAGATACTTCTTATTATCCTAACACATGAATATTCCCTGGGCAAGAGGGTATTTTTTTTCCCCAAGTCCATTAAAGTTGGATAGGCCAATCTAAATCAAGCCTTACATGATGAAATCCAAGTAGGATTTGATAATGATAAGATAATGCTTAAGGATGTCCAGTCAATAATGATTTTGTTTGATAAGAGATTTTTTTTGTAGTGCAGACTGTTTCTTCCCAAGCATCCAAAACATCCAGGGTATCCAAGTTTTCACTTGTACCTGCTAGAGAGCATGGTTGAGTTTTTCTAAATTTAAAAATTCTTACTATATTTTTTCCTTAGAGTTTGTTCCCACTGCCCAGATGGCTGCTGGCATACCTCTTTTACCATAAGGAATGTCAAAGTAAGGAATCTCTTCCATGGTTTTTTGTGGTTCCAGGCTAAGTGAAAGCTTGTGTGCAGCCCCACATTTCTGTGATGTTTGTGCTGCTTGCAGGATGGGTGTAGGATGGCAAATTCTTCCAGCCCTAACCCTGGCAGAGCTCAAGAAGTGTTTGGATGACACTCTCAGCTACACAGTGGGATCCCTGGGGATGTGCTGGGCAGAGCCAGGAGCTGGACTCGATGGGTGCCTTCCAATCCAGCACATTCTATGATTCTGTGAAATTTTGGCATAGGTTTGACATCAGAATAGAAATTAAAACTTGAGGCTGATTCTTTCCTACATTTTTAGGCTACATTTTTGGTTACAGCAAGTGAAGTTTGAGTCATGCCAAGTCCACTATGACAGTTCAATAAAAACAAGTTCACCTTTGCAATCATGGAAAAATAAAAAGATTACACTATTAAAAAAATCAATCCCCCTAGCATTTCTAAAAGATTGATGAATTTAACCAGTGCTGAAAAAGTATCATCCACTTGTGTAGTGTGTGTATCATCTGCATTTTTTGTCCCTTCCAGTCTAGACAGTTTAGGATGCCATAAGGGAAGTTTCCCTGTCTGTTGTTCAAGAGTGCTGAGATATTGTGGAAAGAATGTGAACGAAAGCAGGGATCATTTCTCAAACAAAAGCTGACAGCTTCTTTGTGACCCTCATTGTTTGTGGACTTCATGCTGGGCAGTTCTAGTGATGAATTCTGACGGTGCATCCAGCCACTAGAAAATGTCATTTGCACAGAGATAAAAGGTGAAATACCAGGTGCTATCCTGTAGTAACTGGCACAGTTCCTTGAAAAATCAGTTAAGCTAATCTTGGTTTATGCTAGCCTCAAGTATACTCTTAAATTGTAGCTAAGACGTGTTCTTTATAATAAATATATATGGTAACATTTTTCAAAGTGAATGGGAAGTTACTGCATGCTAGACTTAATCTACTTACCACTCTTAAGGATTCCAGTTTTTCTTCAGTGATCATTAATAATTGTGACTATCACACAAGTTATACACATCTAATTTCAAATTATGAATCTTACGGGTTTGATATACGTGATGTTGGTGAGTGTAATGTTTTTCTTTATAGGTTTGTATTTTTAATGTATGAAGGAAAACAATCATAATCACAGTAGTAGTGTTTCATGTTCTTAGTCAAGTACCAGTAAAAGAAGCACAGAGAAAATACTACAGAAAATGAAGGGGATGAGTTATAAAATGTAGCATATTAAGTAAAATAATAGTATGAAGATAAAGGATTGTTACTATATTGCAGTACTATTAGCCTGTAACTATTGTTACCAGTTTGTCTTTCTTGTCAGCAGCGTTCTTCAGTTTTGCTTTTCGAATTGGAACATTTTATTTAGACATCTCTCATTCCAGCATATTTTTTTACTTGCATGGAAACAGATTATTGTTTTACTGTATCATATTTTTCTCCAACAATACATCTACAAGGGATGTCTGTAATTTGGAGGATCTTTTTTCTTCCATAATGATGATCTGTCCATCTGTTTCCATGTGGGGTTCTTGTGCGTTGCCATTGTTATAAATACCAGTGAATGCAGATACTGCAGTGACTCACTGATGGGACATGTCTAATCTTCAAGTATCTCTGGACTATTACAGTGTTTCAGGCTTCATAAATACATCACATAGATGTTGCAATGTCTTCTCATGGAGGTCTTGCTCAAAATAGTTATTAACATGTGGTAGAAGTCAAACTGAGTGTGTTCTACAGAAATGAAGAGCGATAACAAGAGTTTTAATATCATTTCCACTATGCCAGTAAACCTTCCTGAAAAATAACATTAGAAGACTTAAGTAGCAGCTATCAAAAGTATTTATGTATGTCACTCACTGAAAATGGTTTTCCATTTAATCCTAGAAAAAATAGACATGATATATCAAATTTGATGAGTGTACTAGCAATTTAGTCTGAAGGCAAATTCCTCCTCAAAAGAAAATTGTTCTACGCAATCGCATTTAGGAACCTAAACCTTGGGATAAATGACATTAAGTTATATGAATGATTCTCCTGAGCACTATTAAATATTTTTGGAAGCTTAATGCTAGCAAATTGGCTGTTACAAGCTTCTTCCTGTGTCCTGGCACTCGGAGTGCTAGGAGTGAGTTTAATTTATATATAATATCTAAGAGTCTGTACCTGTGTCCAACTCAATTTGAACACATGCCATGAGTTTTTTCTAAGTGCTGCATGAGATTGTACAGTTAAACATCATAAGTCCATTAGTAAATATGGATCCGTGTAATGTTGGAGCTTTGTTGGAGCAAGGGCCTCCACTGCAAAGAGAAAGTTTTAAAATTTTTTCTCTGAGCTTTTGTATTTGATATTTTAAAAAACCCATACGCTTCCATTTGTATAAGTGCTGTATAAATGTGTGTATGTGTATACACACACATTCTTTCCATTTTACAGCAGAAACTGAAAATCCCAAATCCAGACACAGCAGAGTGGAGCTGCATGGCAGCTCCCCTTGCCTTGGTTACAGGGGTGAGTTTTTTAGGACTATTGAAGCAGTGTTTAATATTTAAGTAGAAAGCATCAATATTTTCATAACAGTTATGCTGACATTGTTGTGATGTATCAGAGCACACTGTAGCCAGTAATTCGCTGCCAGTTCCCTAATGCTGAATTTATGAATGATTTACTCCCCACAGCAGCAAGTGAAGAGCAGTGTTGAGTAAGGGCGGCTTTGTGCTCATTGCATTACAAAGCCGTGCTTTAAACGGCGACAGTGTCACACATTGTTTTTGCCATGCTCAGGAAATACCTTTCAGAAGTGTGAGTATGACGAGGAGAGAGCAAGGGGTGCTGGAGCATTCCCCCCTGAATTCCCAGCCCAGGGGAAGGGAAAGCCTCCGGCAGCCCCAGTGCACAGAAGGAGGGAGGAGAGAGGGCTCATACAGTGAAATATTTCCTATCCATGCCATGTCCTATCTGAAACCTCCTGAAATCTGCAGCTTTGTGAAAGCAGCTTCAATCTTTTATTCTTTGGTTTGTTTGCTACTCATGACTTATATACTTGTGCTGAAAGCTTGTATAATTTTTTTAAAAATGTAAAATACTACTTAATTTTATTAATGAATCTACTAACCTGTTGTGAATACAAATTTCCTTGTGTATCTGGGACTATTTCAGTGTCTTAATATCACCTGAGAGACATTCCTATGTGGAATTCATTCCAATTACTGAGAGCATATATCCATTGCAATCCAGCATGATTTAACTGGCTAGTGTGAGCATAAACAGCTTTTATTGAACTGTGGCAAGAGTGTTTTATTCTAGATTTGACAGCGTATGCAACATTTTGGTCTTATCTGTACAATGATGTAAAAAACAGACAATAATTGAGTTTAGCTCACTGATGGCAGGTTTTTAAGACAGTTTGCCATTGCAGTAATACACAGAGATACAAATAATAAGGCATTAAATAAGGTACTGTAATCCTTATTCTCGAATGTTTATCAAAAACTGACTAATGAAGGTGTTACCATACTGTGTCTGTGTTCTGTTCAAAGGCAATACATGTTGGTGCTGACCCAGCAATGGGTGATACTGTCAGTGAACTTAAGAAAAGATAACTCTATTGAAAACACTTGATGGAAGTTCTGATTTCCAATTCTGACCCGTGATGAATTAATTAATTGTTAGTTGTTTAATGCCTTCCTCTTTCTCCTGCTCTCTTTAAATACATTTAGGAAACCAGTATTTCCAAAAAGTCAGATTCATTACTAAGGAAAGCACTAAGGCAAAAGAACCCCCAACCCTTGAGATAAGAGCCAGATGACTGCTGTACATAGTGCTTCTCTCCTACCCATAGATACTTTGATGCAGGAGAAAATTAAATTACTGTTGATTTTTTGCTGATTAGGCTCAGTTGTTCTCTTATAGTGGTCGAATTCATTACATTATGCATTTACCAAAAGTAGAAGGGAGTCTTCTTAAATCCCATCTATGATATAGCATATAGTATTTTGATTGTATTGAAAAATTTACTCCAAAAACATGGACTGGTTCAGATTGAAAGACCCATTGCATATGAAGCAATACAGTGCACTACAGATATGAACTACTGCTTTAATAAAGTCAGTGCAGCTATTGTTGGGGAAAAGCTGATAAATATTTTGACACAAAAATAGAGAATGCCAGCCACTTACTGTGGGGAGTTTGGCAGTCTTTCCAAATTAGGCAATTTGGACTAGTCTTCCATTATTTTTGGCCAACTTTGCTGGCACTGTTGTGGTTTATCAGAAGCATCACATCACCAATAATTTTCTGAGAGTGAATTCTTTTGGAGCAATAAGATGGGACACTTTTCTTTGCATAGGAGAGCATGTTTGTAAAAGACTGACCTATGATAGAACAAGTCTTCCTTTTACTTATTTCACCGTGTTCAGATGATCTATATTGAGTGCTGGGAGAGTTGCATGACTAGCCTCAAACTTGCACATTCCCTTTATAGTGCATCAAAGGGCCTTAGGAACATGCACTTGATCACTGCAATAAATTTTGGCAATTAGAGGCATGGAAAAATGCTGTTCCTAAAAAGTGACTATAAAGAGTTGAGACTGTTATCTTTAGGAGCAGAAGGAAATCAAGGGAATGCTGAAAGCATGCCAGATTGTGAGTGTGTTTAGTGCCTGTAGCTGTAAACTCTAAAATTCATAAATGCAGTGTGAGATTAAGAGTTTGGGCAAAATACTGATGTGGTTGGTCTAGAACCAGGTCCTTGACCAACAGAAGCTGGAATACCCACCCCTTTAGTTTAAGCTTTTCTCACAGGAAGGTTGCACAAGAAAGATTATTGTTAGATGAGAAACTATGGTAAAAAGAGTGGGTTTCTCCTGATAAATAAATTGGGTTTTATCAAAAGCACTACAATATTTGAGAGCAGTCCAGTTTAAGTATTTAATTTAAAATTAATTTTGGTATTGTTGTTATCTTAGAGAGTCATTGCTGAAATAAATTTCAGTCTCTCTAATCAAATGCTTAGTTTCAAACTATTATGCTTCTACATCCTGCAGAGCACAGACTAATATTTTCCATGAGTCAAAAGAGAATGGTGAGAGTATGGGCAGGCAGCAAGATTTGAGTTTGTATTTTTTTACAAACTACAGCTTGGCAATCAAAACGTGCATTTTCTTCTGTTACTGTTTCTGGTTTGCAGATGTGGGATTAGATTAAGTAAAATCCACATTGAGGATAAAAAATTCAGGAAAACAGAAAAACTGGTAGTAAAAAGCATTAAAAAAAGTTTTAGTGAAGAGATTTCTTTAGTTATGATGTGCAAGAAGGCTCCTCCCTTTTTCCTTTGGTTTTTAGTACATGACATCTTCTGACACAGCTGGTTCTTACCATGCTGGCCATGGTAAACAAACCATGTTGGTTTTGTTTTCCAGGTTGGCATAGTTGCTTCTTTTTGTTGATTTTTATCTCCTTGGAGAACACGTCACCTTGTTGTGTTTAATAACTCAAATAACTTGCTTGTGCTTATAGCTTTAAAAAGTCATACTTGGAGTCTAGTGATTTTTTTCTTTTTTTTTTGTTCCCTGACATGTTTCCTTTGTTAGACAATGAGTCACAAGCTGTCTCATCCTATTAATAGCTTATTAATTTTTAATTTCAAAGTCTCCTTTTGTAAATGTACTGTATTGAGTAAATCATCAGGAGTTCTCTGCTTCTCTAAATAATTATGAATTTCAAGGCATTTCTGTCAGTTTAATTCATTGATTACACACAAATTGTGTGAATTAACAAACAACTTGCTAATAAAATCCGCTATTTATTGCAGGGTGACAGTTTTTCACTCATGGTTCTGGAAACCTGTTCCTGGTAGCTTGTTCATAATGTTTTGTCATTTGTTTTTTCAAATCCTAATTCCTAGTGGTATGTATTAAAATAAGTAATTGGAAACAAAATCAACAATATGAATTCTGACAATATTCTTCAGCCTTGTTGAAAGTAATTTAAAATATTCAGACAGTTACGGTAATACAGTGCTAACATCTCTTAGGTGCCAACTAGAGAAGGTGTCAGGGATACTGTGAAAGAGAATTGAGGAGAACTTTATATAGAAATTCTCAGTTGAATGTGTCAGGAGGGTTTAAACCATTTTCTTAGTGTATCATACTTCAAAAGGTGTTTCAGGGATGGTTAAGATGATGCTGACAAATTCTGATAAGGAGCCTTGAAGTAAATGGAGGAGGAAGAGCCCAAATCTAGAAGTAATGAAAAATATGCTTTGAAGTAACAGTCATTTCTGTGGTTTTCTTACTGATTTCATAGAATAACATTTGGACCAGAGAGTTAGTCCTGGGAGTCTTCATATTTAAGAAACTTTATTACACATATTCAGATTCCTCTGACCAGTTAATGCCTCTTGACACTGCCTTTTCTACTCCCTAGTAAAACCTGCACTGTGTGAACTTAAATTCTCTTAAAAATAAAATGCAACTATGATTATGTGAGGTTGATGTTAGATGTAAAATAGATCTTATATCCAGTATCTCACCTACTTGTAGTTTCATCTTTAGCAAAAGGAATGGCATGTTATGAAATGCAGGGTGTCTGCACTGTGGTTTTGACTAATTGGAAATCATAATGCTTAAAAAAACCCCACCAACCAAGCCATTAAAAAAAAAAGGAAAAAAAAAAGAACCAACCCCCCAAAAAAGCTCCAAAACCACCCACAGAGCAACTGTTTAATACCCATGAGAGAGTTGATTGTGTTAAGCTGAATATTCCACTGTCAATCTATTAATAATGGAAGAGTTTAGTCATAACTGAACTCCAACTGTGGATTAATAATGGATTCATTACGAATTCTAGGTAAGAAGAAATGACCATCTTAGCTATGGCTCTCATGTATGTTATGAGCTTAGAGGTAGTGGTGCTTATAGGAAATGCCATCTTCACCTTGAAAATCTGAAGTGACTAAAATCATATTTGCTCCATGAAATGTACCTCGGAGCTTGTTTCGTTTGATGGTTAAAACAAAGTGTTTTGTTAGAGCTTTTTGTCATGAGAATGCTCTTTTATTTGAAAGCCCTCGGGCCCAGTGCAGTCAGGTTTTACCTGGGTGCTGAATAAGCCTTCTCACCTGCTGCTGCTCCCTGTAAACACTCCCGTGTGGCAGGGAGGGTCCTGTTGGCTTCAGCAGGTGTTGAGCTGCCTTTACCTGGCAGATGGTTGTGTGTGTGCTTGAGTTGACCCAGTAAATGTTGGGGGGAAACATCCTCTGGCTGTAGTTGGCACTTTGGGATTGATGTTTCACTGGCCACGCTGTTTCTGGATAATGCTAAGTTGCATTTCACTGTGTGCTCCACCGAATATAACTGGAAGACATATTTGTGCCTTAGCACAGAAAAGTTTCCTCAGTCTGTATGTAGATTGTAAGGCAGCTATAAAAGCTCATGTTATATTTATATTCATGTTATATTTGGTTATTTCTCACTAAATATAGACAACATCCAAAATTATACTTTTTAGCATTAAGGAGTCATGTATTTTTCACTAGTTGCTTTTCTGGTCTGATACGCTTAAATCACTTTATTTCTGTTGCCTGGCTGTATGACACCCTTTGACACCCTCTGCAGCATTCTGTAATCTCCAGGAATTTCAGTGCCTGTTATATCATGCATACTTGATTAAATCCTCCCAGTAGCCTGTAGGTAGCAGAAGGTACTGCCCCTGTGGCCTAAATTTCCAGTATAAAAAAAATAAACATGAACAAACCAGCAAAGAATGCCATCATACATGTCAGTGTATCCATCATAGCTGGATGCTGGTTCAGATGTGGTGCCCATGGCACAATGCTTTTCCAAGGGTGTGGTTAGAGCATAAAAGCTTTCAGCCCCTGGGGCCTGGGGATACCCGGCATTCCCTGAGCACACGAGAGAAATGGGACTCTGAGAAGAGTGAAATGTCAGAGTTGCAGGTTCTGATTAGCTCTGAAAGGCTGGTGTCGTGACATGGGAACTGCTTAATTTTCCGACCCTTCTTGCAAGTTCCCTGATGGATCTGTAGCAGTATTTTCTGATCTTTTAATTACCACATCTCTCCCCCTGCAGAATAGTCTGTCCAACCACCCAGTGTGCTGTTAACACTTTTTAACAGCCCATCGATTTGCTTTTGTGTAGCCGCTGCTCACTGAGCATCCGCTGGGCAGAGCTGAACTCCCGCAGATCAGCACCAGCTCCCCGCGCCCTGATGGGCAGTGCTGTGGGAGAGAAAAAGACAATTCCAGACTGAGGACATCTCATCCTGACATACCCAGGCACGTGCAGCCTCTGGCTACTCCTGGATGCTGTTCAGGACCCGAGAGGTTTGCTACATCACCAGGGTTCATAGCAGAGAAAGTAAATTTTAATATTTCATCTTGTGTGATTATGCAATCCTTCAGTTTTGAAGCTGCTTATTGTTGTGTGTGCCAGTCCTTTGTCTTTATTCTAAAATAAGTATTTGCCAGTTTGCATTGAAGTTTGGAGTGTTTTCCTAGGGTTTTTTCCCTTGCACCAGAAGTATCAGTTGGCATATCTTAACCCTTAAATGCCACAAGTGTGCTGTGCCACTCTAGATGTACCTTTGCTAGGTCTTCTATTGTCATTTGCTTCAAGAGCTGAAGCTCTGAAGTAAGGTATTCAAAAAGACACACAATTACAGTGATAATCCAAATTTATACTGCCAATCCACTGCAGTACAGATGGGGGTTGATAACCCAGCAGTTTTGGTGGTAATTATGTAGAAAATGCCAAGAAGCAAAGTAGTAGGTTTAAGAAGTTATTTTCATGGAAAGCTGTTGGCATGAGTGTATGTCATGTGTATCTGCTCAGAATTAGTCTTGATTTTTGGTCAGCTGCAGTGGGAACCACTTTTACCCCTCTGTTAGGTTGGATAGAGTTGTAAAGCAATTTTTTTCTTTACTTATAAGAAATACTAGAAAGTAAGTTTGAGAATAGCATGTTCTATAATAGAAGCTCTTTTTTTGTTTTAAACAATGCAGCATCTGATGGGATGTCAGCAACACTGGTATCTATGCTCCTCTGTGATCAAGGAGAAATGGAGTTAAAGTAATTGTGTTAAAGACTTTAAAAATGTCCTTTGTTTCCTACAATCAGTACTGGTGGAAGATGACAAACTAGTGGCTCAGTATTATGACACTTGGAATAAACACTTTTGCCACGTGGAGTATGGATATTAATTTGAAGTTAACTAATCCAGTCTATCTTATATTAGTATTAGAGGCTCACTGAACTGTTTTCAGCAGTTGCTGCTTCTCCAACTGCAGTTGGCATCACTGATGTGTACTGGGGGTATTCCATGAAGCCTTTGGAAAGAATGAGTGATCTGCTTTCTCAGTGTCTATAAAACTGCTGCATTTCAACAGCAGAGCTGTGTTGTCACCCAGAGGTTGGTTGTGACTGATCAGCAAGAGTACCTAAGTGCTGCTTTTTATGGTGTTAGATTTTTCTGAAGGGTTCCACTTCTGGCTTCAGCATTGCTTTTAAATGTGGTTTTCTCTTGTACCATTGCTTTCTCTAGAAACTCTCATTCTTTTGCAGTTCCATCATGCTCCACGAGATTTTGGTGTTGGCAGCCCTAAGACTTGTTTGTGTGTTAATTGGAGGTTTGTGTTTGCATTTCAGCGTGGTGGAGGTGTGGGATTGTTAGTGAAGTACAGCAACATCCTCTGCTTGATTGGACTGCTGTTCCAGTTCAGGAAAAACAGCTTAAAAGTGCTCTTATGAAACCTGATATTTTTTATTACTGACCTACTGGACTTGCATCACAGGGATAAAACAATTTAGTGGTAATAAACAGTAATTTGTCTGTAATTGTATGGTCATATAATTTATTAGGCAAATGGTTTTAAAAAATCAAAGCAGTCTCAAACTACATAGAAATCCACCAGCTAGCCAGCAGTGTTGATAGGAGACTTCATTCATATCTTTTCAAATAATGACGTTATAATTTTGGAAAACTATCAAGTCCAGTCAGTATGTGGGTATTTGTTTTGAGCGATTTCTCTTTAATTCTGCTTAGTAATAACCTACAGCAGAGGTTGGCAGTGGTAATTTGGCACAAGTGAAGGGCTGACACAGAGGCAGTGACATTATCTAACCAGAAAACTGCATTGCATCTCGTTTTTTGGGAAGGTCACCCTGTGAAGTCAACTTCCAAATGCAGGACAGTGCAGGGACATTTCCATTAATAAGGAAAAAAACAACCAACCAGTATAGTTTTTTTAAAAAACTTTTTTCCCCCGTTTTTTTCATATTTTATATTGTTGGGCTTTAATCATATTGCATATAGCTATTTTCAGTTTTTTTTTTTTTTTTTGGACATTAAGCTGGGAGATTTGCACAGGTAATATTGAACCACTGTATCATGGATGGTAGGGGAGGGAGGACAGTGTGTTTGAAGCCCAAAATGCATTTGTGAATAGTAAGGACATAAGAAAGAACAAAAGATGTCGATTTCTTTTTTATTCTGTGGTAAAAGACTGATTGTTTCTGAAAAATCTGAAAAAAATGTTGTTTCTGAGTATTATGAGTATAATGCATCATAAGAAAAGCAAAGATAAATCTGGAGTGCTTACTAGGCTGAATGTGGAGAAGGGAGAAAGAAATATAATATTCTGGGTTTCCAATAAATCATGTGAATTTTACTCTGAATTATCACTTTTAAGTAGCTGGATGTCTATGCAAAGCTCAAATCCTAAATTGTCTACAAAAAGAGCAAGCCAAGGACATTTCACTGAAAATCACTATCATGTTATTGCACCTGTTTTACTGTTCCCCCCGAAAAAAGATTTAAATAGTAATAAGTATGTGATTTAAACTTCATCCATAAAAAGCTCAAAGTTACCTCTTCTCTAATGTGGTTTGGTTTTGCATTTTAATTAGGAATATATCTGATCTGGATTAAATTACATTTTATAGTTGTACATTGAAACATGAATTACATTCAAAATCAAACAGAATTAATTTTAAAATAGAGATTTCAGAGTAATTTAAGATGGTACTAGGATGCAGTGTGCTATGATTTGTTTCTTTTTGTCACAGAGCAATTAGCAACACTTTACTCTGCTCAATCAAAGCAAGTCCTTTGGTTTAAATACACCAAGGTCACTTTAAAAATGTGAAGGCACAACACAACATGTCCAAAAAGAAAATTCCCCAACATAAATAAGTGTAGGAAATTTAGGCCTCCAGATGAGATTGTCTGAACTTGTGTTTATATATTTGGTGGTATGTGTGCTGGGATTTCTTGGCTGTATTTATAAACACTGATTTCAATCTTCTTCCTTTTCCTGGGGCTGTAGCACCTACGCCCTGGGGTGGATGTATATAGAATTCCTGAATGTGTGTTCCTGAATGTGTGCACCCTCCACCAGAACTAGTGCAGTCTTTATTAAAATCCTTTGTTCCGTTGTATCTGTTACATGACTTGATGTTAAAAATGAATGTTAAGGTCCAACCAGAAAATCTGATGCATTTGGCTCAATTTTAGATTTCCTTTCTTGGTGGGGGGCCAAAGTAGTGAGGAGAACACATTTACTCTGAAAATGAAATGCTAAGAAGAAAAGATAAAGATTTAAGTAGCTACTTCAGGGTATTTTGGTAATTCTAGTGGATACTAGAATTACTGGATCTGCTGCTGGTTACTGTTTGTTATCCAATGGAGGAGTCTTCTTTCTAATGGATTCTTTCTAAGCACACAAATTGCAGATTGGGACTGGGCTGTGAGAGACCTGGGCCTGTTGGGAGATGGATGAGCAGACTTTGCTGCACATTCCTGCAAGCCTTATGGCAAAAGGTGGAGCTCTTCAGAATCCTTTATGCCAAGATCCCAGAGGCTGGGGTTTTTTGTGGATTGATGAATTAGGGCCAGTGATAGCCATGTAAAAATGTGCAGTGAGAATCCTTTCAGCAATGGTCCATTTCTTTGCAGGATGAAGATGAATGAAAATTGTACAGCCTGGAGAAATACTGTGATACACGGCTCTATTTTTAGCTCTACTTATTAAAAACTCATGCATATTTAATAGTAAAAGTATTAATTCATAATAAGCCTCATCTTTATATAGCCCACTTTGTATTGTTGTCTTTTCATTAATTGTTCATTTAGCTTCTGAAAGATTTCTGCTTCATTTACTGCAGAAACTGAGGAAAGCAGCAAATACAGCAGTAATCCTGCAAGGAGAACAAAATTACAGCATGTGCTCACTGAACTAAATAATGAATTGTAAATTGTACTCACATGAAGAGGAGGCAGGGCTGGTGATAGCTTTGGTGTGCCTAACTCCTCAGTGGTCTGTGCTCTGGCACTAACAATTTCCTCATCTCAAGAGCACAGACCAGACACAGCCAAGTGTGCCCTGGGATGCATTTGCAGGTGATGATGGCGTGTGCAGTTACCCCAGGAGAGTCTTTGTTGTCACAGTGGTGTTCTCTTGAGTGTGGTTATGGATTGTAAACTGTAAATCAGCAAACTGTTAAACAGGGGAAGTTTTTTCAGTCTGTCTCCCTTTCTAGCTGAGGTGGAGTGTGTGTCTCTGGCTCTGAGGCTGTTCCTGGCACAGCCTGTGTTTGCTCCGAGCTCCTCACCTCTGAGCACTTCAGTGATTGTCCTGCAGCGGTTTAGCTCTGAGGACGGAGGGAATTTGTATGGCATAGAATATGTCTAAGTGTCCTACTGATGTCTTGCTGCACCTCAACAAATGCAAATCTCCTCTTAATAACTTGTTGATATAAAATTAAGTAATCTGATCACACAGTTATGGAAGAACATTTATCCAGGGCACGGTAACTAATTACCAATCTGACTTCTTTTTACTGAAATGATAAAGTGCTCTGTTTCTTGAATTATCCAGCTAAAATGTTTCCTTAAAATTATTTTAATATTTTAAAAAAAAATAGTAAAGCAGTTGGTGCAGAAGAGTTCTGACATAGTGTTTCAAGCCTGAAGTTCTGACCTAAAACGTATTTTAGAGGAAAATCTGAACTAGAACATAAGATTGTAATCTTCTTTCTTTAAAATAAGAATTATTAGACTTGGAAATGTTTGTATGGTGCTGTTTTGTGGTTTGTGAAAGACAAAACTGTTAACTGTTATCTGTTGCTGTTAAGTTCAAACAGAACTGGTTTGGTTTAGAACTGAAGTGTTTTGACTATTAAAAATGATTTATCCTGTAAATAGAGAGGGTGCTATCATCAACACCTTCATCTACAGCCCTGCTTGACTTTCTGCCTGGATTTATTTAGGCTGAAGATCAGCATATGTGTTTAATACAAACATCCTGGGGTTTTTTTTCCGTGTTCTGGGCTCTTTTTCTGTGGATTATAAGGAAGTGATTTAAAGAAGGTAGAGCAGGTGTTTTCTAGAGGAGGAATTCTTTAGGGCTTTCAATCTCTGTAGTTTCTGCAAAGATTGCATTCCTAACTATTTGATTCTCTGCAATATTTCTAACTTAATACACTGGGACACCTTAAGTTGAACTCGAAAAAATATATATGACAAACATAATATTGACATGCTTTTGGCAATGGCACCTGCTCCTTAAGGACATATTTGGGACAGTCAGCAGGCAAAAGCCATTGCCTTTGAGCTGGCATGACCATCAGTTCTTCTCTTTGTGTCAGGGATGCCTTTGGTAGATGTTTGCTTAGTAGAGTTTTCTTCATTCAGAAAAGCTCCATCAAACTGTAGACAAGCAGAAATATTCTCATATTTTAATTCAGCCAAAGAGACTCCTCAAATCTTTATGGAAATGCAGGCTTTGTGGGGGGAAGATTATAACTGGCAAAATGATCTACATTGAAATATCAAAGGGGTAAAAGGGGAGAAGGATGGAAATTCACATTGATACAGACGGACAGTTTAAATTCACTCCAGCAAAATTTGTCAGTTCTTAAAAATAATTGTTTCCTGTTTTCCTCATCTACTGATTGTATCTACAGTTTATTTATAAGACATAGGTACACAAAGCTTTGGGTTGGTTTTGTTTTTAGTTTTCCTTTGTTCTTTAAGGAGACCAATTGAGTCTTTTAAAAACATCTTCCATACCCACATTATGATCAGTTTTACCAGACGGGAACTTGAAAAAATGGACAATCAGGGAAATTGCTTTGCTATGGTGGGCACTCTTTCTTATTCTACTCTTAGTCTACTAACATGTTTCAGTTACAGAATTCTTGAATTTACAGTCGGTTGATACGTATTTTGCACAAAGGAATGCCTTTTTTCAAGTTGATAATACCCCTTTGTGACAGAACTGAGTAAATAGCATCTGTGAATTGAAGAGTGTGCTGCTTTGAGAGAAACAGCATTCCTGTGTACCCTGGTAACACAGGAATGTCTCAGTGTGAGAAATGTACCTGGTCTGTGGTGGTTTGTTACCTTTTCCGTGGGTAAAATCAATTTTATGTGGTAGAAAATTGAGCTCAAACAGGCTTGAAAATGTGAATTACTGTATTGGATTTCAGTTTCATAGGTGGAACAATGAATGTTCATTCATATTCATTGTATGTTCCAATGGCTTCCATCAGCATAAAATGGATTTCCAGTTAAAAATTGAATTAAAATGAAATTATATAAATGCTTATTGCATATCTAAATATACATATACCAGGTGTTAATAACTGCCAAATAAATGCTTAAATCAGGCTCTGTTAAGTATCACTAAAATACAGCTGTCATTCATGGATGTGACACTCATTGAATAGTTCCTGCTTGGGTACTGGTTGCAGAGACTTGGAATGAACCTGCAGAATTACTGTCATAGTAAGCAGTAAATAATTGTACTACTTCTTCTCTCAAGTGCATTATTTTATAAATGGCTTTTTGAATTGTGGCTTTTTTGGCCTGGCAGATTTCCTTTCTTTTTTGAAGGAATACGTGTTTTCCATTTGTCAAGCTTTTTGGCATTGTACTTTTTCTTCTGGTTCTGTGTTTATTTCCTTTCCTGAACAGACAAATGCTAAGTTTTTCTTTTCTGCAGAAGTTCTGTATTTTGGTTTTTTCTATCCCGTGTGAAAGAGCCTTGGGAGAAAACTTATAATTGGGTAACTCTGGGCTGTTGCTGCTCATGTTCTGGAAGTCCTGAAGACAGGAGGGATTTCAAGAGAGTTGAACGGGTTACCCGTTTTCTTTTTTTGTCATTTATAGGTTCCTGCAGGCTTTCACATATGTAAGTATGAGCATATATTGTAGTTTATTCACAGAATAATTGAATTCCTAATTTTCCCATCCTGTGACAAAGTAGTTTCTCATAGAGATTATAGTCTGTCTTTGTAGTATAGACATTTGAAGGGGGCTGTATTTTAGATGGATTGTGTGACCTGGCATCAGAAGTCTAAGCTGAGAGCAGCTGCATCAGTACTTGAGGGGAAATTGGTGAATAAAACCAATCAATAGCAGCCAGCAGCAGATATAGCTGTGTCATGGGCACTCAAGATCAAAGCCTGGCAGTGGGGATTCTGGTTTTTAAGTTTCTGTAGAGTACCATTGCATTGTGAATTATCCAAGGCCACGGCTCACAGGGTTTAATGGCTACGTGGCTGTACCTCGAGTCTTCCTCAGTTGTCAACTCCACTCTGAGGGGTGGTGCTGCAGGTAAGATTACTGAAATAAATGAACTTGGGTAAAGCAGTTGCCACACCAGGAGGAGGTTAAGGAGGGCATATAATACATAAGGAACATGGCCTATTGGCTGTGAAATTGCCCATCCAGACAATTTCCAGTCAAGTTTTATTTCTTATGTCAGTAGTCTAGACGATAAGAGCCTGTCTGGTATGTTTAATTTAAATTTATGTGCAGTTGTTGTATTGCTATTTCATGCAACTGCTACTCAGGAATGAATTTTAGGCAATGGACATCCTCCTGCATGTGTTGCAGAGCAATACTAAGATACATCTGCAGGCCAGATGGATCTCACAGCCTGGCAGCTGCAGCAGAAGAGATTAGATGACCTCTCTGTAATCCCTTCCATACAATTCCAGACAGGTTATCCAGGCTCTCGGTATTCAACTCCACAGTTCATGTGGCTGAGTTAGCTTGAAATGTTTTAGGGCTTCTTACTCCACCTGAGCCATTGGGACATTTGTCTTCCTTGACACCAAAGTAGATCAGTAAGTACCCTCTAAATCTGGTGTATCTGTAGGGTGCTGGGCTATGCATATGTGCACGGATGTGTGCACTGGTCTCTGGGCACATATTCATGACTTTCACTCTTTTGACCAGTGGCCAGTGTGCTGCATACCAGCTTGCTCCATGCTGAAGCTTTTGCCTGGTAATTAATTCAGTAATTGTACTGAAAGCCCAGTGCCTTGTGGGCTACTGGGCAGGGTGTGTGGACTTGTCAGAAATATGCACAACTCTTCAGACTGCTGGCCTTGATAATAGGGTTGAGCAGGAACTTTTGCCTGGTGTAAGGAAGTTGGTGTTGTTGGGTAGAAAATGGAAGCCTTACTCAAGCAGCTAAGGTCGTATGAAAGTGACATTTTTTTCCAGGTAGATTCAAGAGTGTATAGGACTCACTTTACAAATGAACTGTACAAAAATCTATTGAAAATAGATATTCTCTTACACCCTGAATTAAGCTGAGCCATTCTCTGGCCAAATAATGAATGGAGTGTTTTCTTAAAGTATATGTTTATGCTGAACTATATTTTTTTTCCCTTAGGGTAGATTTTCAGCCAGTCTAAATTATATGGTGGTTTTGTAATCTGAGCTGATGTTTAACATCTGAGCTGAGTCACCAGGTTTGAGTCCAAAGCAGACTGGAGATGCATGTGCATGTTCTTTCCTTTTTTCCTCCCTCTCCTGAACAGCAACATCCTTGTCAAATTACAGTGCAGTAATTTTTAGCTTTACCTTAAAACATCAGAGTCCAGTTTCCAGAAGTTGCTAGTTGTGGTTTCCCAGAAGTGAGTTCAGAGGATGAGTTAGCAAACTAAGGCAGGGTTTTCTCAGCACACTTTACTCCCCACACGGCTCAGAGCAGGGCAAAAGGACATTCCAGCAAAATTCTGTCCTCTTCTGCTCAGTCTTGAGTAACTGCAGCTTCCTCCACAGATCAAGAGAGAGAATGGTTTTGGTTCTCTGCATGGAGGACGTTTTTGGAGGACCTCTGGCTCTTCCCCTAAGGAGGCCAAGCTACCTGGCACAGCCAGCACAATGTCAGGCACGTCATTCAGTCTGGCACTCCTGTGGGGATATGTTGAATGGAAAAGTCAAAACATCTCTCTTGGGAGAAGATTTACAAACTGCTGTGTCTTTCAAGATGCTTAAGTTGACCTTCTTGGCAATTTTCTTGATTAAAAAGGAAATCTGGTTAAAAGATCGTGCACATATAGGTTTCTTTCTGGAACCTGGGAAATTTATTAAGTTCTTTCATCATCGTTGCTTCAGGCTAAGCCTCTTCTAAGAGGATCCAGTAATTGTCCTATTAAGAAAATCTGGGGGCCTTTGTTGATGGAGGAACTAAGCAGATCAGTAGAAAAATAATGTAAAGGTAGTTATTATCCAAATAATTTAAAGGTGAATTAAAGCAACTTCCAGTTTTATTCCATTTAAAAAGAGAGATATTAAAGAACATTTAAGTACTTCAGCTGTATCTAAATCCTGTGTCAGCTATGATGGTAGCTACCAATAATTTTTTATTTGAGGAGCTCTTGAAAGATATTAAAGTAATATCCAGAACTGGCTGTTCAGGGAAAAACAGCAAATACAAATTTACTGTCAAATGTGTAAAATAGAAGAAATGGGATAAAGAAAGATACTTCTTTGTTCCTTTTTAATCTTTCTGATATATCCTGATTATCCTTGTAATTAAAAAGAAAAATAGTGTCAGAAGTGTAATGATTTGATTTTTCCAGTTTTGATTTTCATCACATCACAGATTCCCTGGGTTTGGAATGATCACTTTTTGCCTCCAAGACAGCCATCCCTGGACTTATTTATATCATCTACCTGCATAAATAATTACTTAAAACATGCAGACTTAATGAGCACTCAGGCATTCTAGGTAGCAGTATCGATGAGCAAGGACTGTATTTTAGCTGAAGGATCTCATTTTCTGCCTGCTGTTGATGCTCAGAACTGTGCAGTTACATAATATGATGGTAGTTGTATTTTTTAAATCTTGAATTTCATGATCTACTGGAATAAAATTAAATTTCCACTATGTGATACAAGTTAATTAATGAACTAAATCATCCTAAAGACTTAGGATATAGCCATGGTCATGTAAGTGAAAAAGCTTTATTACCCTCTCCTTGTTAATCAGCGGGGAAAAATAGACATCCCAAAGAACTGATTTTTCTTGGCTCTTGAATACTGTGACAGCTTTTATCTTCATCTTTGTGATTGAATAGGAAGGATCCAAATGTGTTAGCTTAACTTGGATCTGACAGAATGTTAGCTAATGGAGAAAAATCCTACTAATCAGTGAAATACCTTTTGAGACAAATTCCATTATTTGCACTGCAGAAATGAATAGAAATTCTTGGAAATATTCCAGCAGGAATAACAAGAAAAGGACATCTGGGCAGAAAGATGAAGCTTTGTCGTGAGTGTTTTTGTTTTATTTTATTTTTATTTTTCATAGACCAAATCTGCTATCTGAAACAGTAGAATACAAAGAGGAAGCTATTTAGTTAAAGAGCTGTCCAGTTAATCCCTTTGTCTCCGGCCAAATCAGCTGCTGATGGTCATGCTGAGTAAGTAGCTGCTGAGTTTTACTGGGAGGGGCCCATCTGTCCTTCTGGCAGAGGTGCACGGCACCTCTAGAAAAGAAAAGCGCTGGAGAAAAGCTCTCTAGTGCTGAAGCAGGGTAAGTGCAGAGTGGTGAAGCGTATGAGTGAATCATGGTTAACTATCACTCAGCTGCATAGGCAGGTTTTGCAGCCGAATTTACAGTGAATTCTGACTATTCTGCTTTTGCCAGAGTTTCTAGCAGGTTTGAAGCCAGTATAGGGACTGGGGACGTATCTTATCCCAGCAAATATGCTATTTTTGAGTTCTGTGCAGAGAAGGATCTCCAAATTCTAAATTTATTCAAGAAGCATTTACTCAGACACTTTGAGCTCAGACACTGAGCTCAGACAGATGGTCAGTTTGAACTTTATATTGTAGCATTTATAAATCTTTGTACTGAACAAAGCAGTGTCACACAGTGTGTAATTGGAAAACCAGCATGTTTTCTGGTCTTTGTATTCTTAATGTGTTCTTCAGCCTGTATAATTATGGGGATTGCTTGTCTCAGTATGGTAGAGGCATTTGAGAGATACACCGAGCACGATGTGAATGTGTCCAGAGGAGAACAAGGGGGCTGGTGAAGGTCCTGTGAGGAGCGGCTGAGGGAGCTGGGGGTGTTTAGCCCGGAGAAAGAGGCTCAGGGTCACCCTCCACAACTCCCTGGAAGTAGCCGGGTGCTGGTCTGTTCTCCCAGGTAACCGGCAAAGGACCACAGGAAACGGCATCAAGCTGCCCCTGGGGAGGTTTACATTGAATATTAGGGAAAATCCCTTCAGCAAAGGAGTTGTCAGACACTGACAGTGGTGAACCTGTGTTAGGTTAATGGCTGGGCTGGATGTTGGTGAAGGTCTTTTTCCACCTAAGCGATTCAGTGATGCCGTGAGTGGGGGACATTTGTTTAGGACGGATTCTCCCCGCCCTGTGTCACACAGAGCCGGCCAAGGGCAGCGAGCCTCGCTGGCCGTGCGGTGCCCCGGGCTCGCTCAGGGTGCCGTGGGTTAATGAGCGCTTCTTTCCCCGGCCGTGCTCGGGGCCAGCCCCGCTGCCGAGCTCCTCTGCTCCCAGTGCTGCGGGAAGCGGCTGGGAGCAGCGCCCGTCAGCCACATCAAAGAGCACCACATAAACAAGCAATGAATCACTGCTAGGAGTAAGATAAACAGGGCAGCATGGGAACTCTGGCTTGTTTTGTGTGGTGGGGCAGGATTTTTTTTTTTTTGGTTATTCCTGTGCTGGAACTCTTGGACTTCCATTCATGTATTTTTTAAAATGGTCTGACGTTTCTTTTTAGTCTCCTTCGGTGAAGAAGGTTGGGCAAGAGGATTTTCCTATCTCTATTTTGTGTATTAAGTGGAACTATTTCCCAGTTCTAGTCCCTCTGTGATTAGTAATTGCGGAGTATATTTAGATAGAAGTAATCCTGAACTTGGGCCACTTAGAGATTAAGAGGAAATCAGTTCTAGTTCTCTCTAAGCTTCTTGTCAAGTACTGAAGAAAATGCTGTGATACGGATAAGCAGCTTTGATACAGGTTTCACTTTTCAACTGAAATAGTTCGCTAAAGTTAGTATCTGCTGATTTCCTGAATGCCTATATTTCCTTATGCTTTTAATTCAGGCTGAACATTTCAGTTTGCCTTCATGAAATATGCCTGGCCAGCTTGGTGTGACACTCCCTGATAGCACAGCTCCGGTCCCATTCAGCCTGATGAGCTGACCTTCGTGGCAGGGCAGGTGCACACAGCTGATCCTGGCCATTGTCTTCACAGCACAGTCTGGGTGCAAATGCTGTTTCAGTGGCGCTTGGCAGGAACTGAAAGTGGGAGGATAATTCTTATTTTCAGTCTGTGGTAAGATGTATGTGTTAATGTTCTGTTAGTTATGTTATTAGTGACAGACATCAGGAATTGTTAACCCAATGAACTGATTTCTTTTGTAGGCAGGAAGGCACTGTGTAAGGTTTTCATCTCTTTTCTGGGTTGCAAATAATTGGTGGCTCTTTTTGCCCTTCTATCACTTCTTATGGCTTGGGTTTTATGACAATCATCTTTTCCCCTTTTACAATATGAGTGTCAAATATCCTTAATTAATTTCAAAGTGAGATACTACATATTATCTGACATGAGGGCCCCTTTACAACCCCTTTTAAGCATTTAGGAGATGCTGTAAAAGCTTATGAATCCTGAATTTTTGGAGTTTTTTTTTAAATCTGCAATAGGAGCTGATTTACATGTGAGTTTAACTTGTTTGGTTGCAAATTGATTTCAGTTGCTTTATGTGGTTTGGATCACACTTGGAATTATGAATAAGATCAAACAAGTTACCCAGAGTTTAGATTTGTGGTTTAGTTTACTTTCAGAAGCTAATGTGTTTCACCAGAGGGATCGCCATTAGGAGTTTGGAAAATGGACTGTTGCAAAGGAGTTAATGTTTTTCTCATGCTATTTTCATCTCTCAAACTGTGGCACAGTCCTGACTAGTACAAGTTAATTCTCATGTGTCTTTAACCACAGATGAGTTTGTCCATCTGCCACATATAAATTTTCAATATGTTCCAACAAATGCCAGTGCTGTGCTGGGTACAGCGTAAGGCTCTGCAGATGAAGGAAATTTCTTCATCCCTCCTATTAAAACTTTGTATTTAACCTGTAGTCTGCCTTCACGACGCTTATTTTGCAGTGATTTTACTGCCGTAAAACCACCACATACAGTAGTTCAAAAATACATAAATCTGTGACTGTGGCACAGAAGAAAAGGAACTTAATAGCTCTCTGTCAGTCTGTTCATTAATACTGCCCAATCTCCCTGCACCGAGGGCTGTGATTCCCAGGCTTGCTTGCTGTGGTGGGCAGCCTCAGGGGCAAACTGGGACCTCCTGACTCAGGGGTAGAACTCTGTCAGTGTGACATTTAACACTTAAATGTAGTGTGTGCTGTCACTCACATCACAGGGTTGATCCCTGTGTTTCACTGGCTTCTAGAAAAGGTGGTGGCTGTTTCTTACCAACCTTTCTAGTCTCAAAGCACTCTGGGATTTTCAGACCTAGTGAGTAAAACTTTGCATAGAGAAACAAGAGGCTGACTTCCCTGACTATTAAAAAAGGCCCTTTTTACCAAAGCTTCCGTTTTGTCATTGACCCCAATGTCAGAGGCAGAGTGTGTAAGAACATGGCAGAGGTAGTGTACCCTGCTGACGTCCTGCACCAGAAATAAAATGTGTATGCAGCCAAAATAGTCCTCATGTCAGGAACGACTGTGTCATGTACTTTGTGAAGTAAACATGGTCATCTCTATGTTGCTTCTGTATATGTAGAATTTTTGTTTTCTTCCTTTTCTGCATTATTTGATGCTGAATCACATACAGTGTATGATACACTGCACACAATTGGATAAGTTGAACTTTATTTTTCCCCTTTGTTAGTTCTTAGTGTTTCAAAACATCTCGCATTTAATAAAAGCTGAACAACAGCAGGAAAATTTTTGGTATGCTTGAAGAGTTCATACACTGAAATGTTATTGAAAAGAAAATTGAAGATGAGTTATGACTTATTGTAAGCTGTGAGTAATATGAGGGTTTATTTTGAAATGACAATAATTTACAAGCTATGGATAATGAAATGCAAGTTCTGATTCTGAATGTATGGTGTGATGATATTGGCATGCCCCTTTCAGGAAAGACACTTCAGGGAAGTGTCTGCTTGGGGCTGGAGGAAAACAGTCAATGGCAACTCCTTTGCTGAAGAGCTTTTAAGACGTCTGTTTTCTAATGGATGGTGAAGGACAACAAAAAATTTGACTGCACAGATGAATGGACTAATTGGATATATAGCCATAATCTAAAGTACCTCAATGGTTTGACATGTTTTTGTATGGTATAGAGGACCTCAAAAGCTTTGCTTTGTACTTTGAGATAAAATCCTTACAAGATGATTTTATTGTAGCATAAATCTGTGATACAATATTTCTACTGAAATATGTCCAGTCTTAACTATTATCTTCGACACTTAACTCACACTGATCAAACAGTGCATAGAGAGTACTGTTGAAACTACCATAAACATCATGTATTGCTGTGATTGCTGTGATGTTTATGGTAGATGAGTTCATGATGTCTTTGCTCTTAAGGTTACTTCACTCTTAAGGCCAGACTTAAATTAGCTTTGCTAACAGCTGTGGCTGTTCTTGCTTCATAGATTGTCTTGGACTATTTGCTTTCTGCTGTTTTCTGGCTTATAAATGTTACTTTGTGGTGTATGGCTAACTCTGAATTTTGTTGTAAGTGAATCATGGAGTTTTTTTAATGTACAGACACTCAGTTCTTTGCAGTGGTAGAGCAATGAAGAAGATTGTACTCAGTCTGTTTCAGGCTTCTGTGGGAACATTTTTGCACTAATACTTCTCCATTTAATAACTGACTGAGTCACCTCCTGTCTCACTTAACACTTTCTTTTTTTCCTCCTTTGTGATAGATCTCTGAACAACAACTTTTTTACGTGAATTGACAGAAGTGGAGGAGAGATGGCCAGCTCAGCCCGAGAGCACCTGCTCTTCGTGCGCCGTCGCAACCCGCAGCTCCGGTACACGCTGAGCCCCGAGAACCTGCAGAGCCTGGCCTCGCAGGGCACCATGCCTGAGAACATGAACTTGCAGCGTGCCAACAGTGACACTGATCTAGTGACCTCGGATAGCAGGTCTAGTCTGACAGCCAGCATGTATGAATATACCTTGGGACAGTCTCAGAACCTCATCATTTTCTGGGATATTAAGGAAGAAGTAGATCCAACTGACTGGATAGGACTTTATCACATAGGTAAGTCAGAATTGTGTTGTGGTATTTCTGTGTGTTTCTTGCTATTTTGCCACTTTGTATTTTCTTTTCTGGTATGTGTTCTGGCATGCTACAGAATTAATCTACGGATAAAGCTGAGGTAAGACTGCAGAAAGTTGCTGTGGATTCCTCTTCGCTTTTCTCCATGCAGTGAGCTGTGTAAAAACATGATTCTAATTAATGTAGATCTGGTTCCACAATGACCTGCTAGAAGATAAAATGCATTATTTCTAAACAACAAATATGCATACAGTTTCCTGTTTCTGCCTTTGTTGGTGGCTGGCTTACAGTCTGGAAAATTAGAAGTACCATATTCATCGTGTAACTTGATGTGCTTACAGTCCAATGCTTATACATTATCTTGGACAAGTAACCTCTTATCGTTTGTCAAAAGCAACATTAACATTTGTATAAGTCTTTGATTTTGTAGAACTGAAATAGCATCAATTCTGAAGGAGCGAAAATTTCTGTTTACGAGAAATTCTTGTAGTAGGAAATCCTCTCCAAAAATTCTTCTGTGTGGATATCTTTGTGCTGTTCAGGCTGTTTCATAGGAGGAGCTGGAAAAAGCTGGAGGCTGCCATGTAAGGGTCTGTGGGCTGTGTGTGCATTAGCAAATAGTGACTCCAAGGGGTGGATCAGTAGGTCAGTTGGTGCTGAGAGCATCTGTAACCTATCTGGGTTGTGATTTTCCTCTGTGTTGTGTGTAATCAAGGATGCAAACGTCCCTGCTGCACGTGTGGTGTGGAACTGGTCAAACGACAGCCTTTATGTCCCCACTAGAAAAGGAGCACAGCCAGTACCTGGAGCAGCACATGGGGTTTAATCACCTTCTCAGGAATCACTTCACGTGCACTGAGTTTAACCAGTGCTCACTAAGAGGGGCTGATGGGTTCCTTTGTTCCAAAATTGCCCTGCTTCTCTGGACCTAAATACTCATGTAGAGAGAATGGTCAGTTCAAACTGACCAGAAGCAGCTATAGCAGAAACTGATGGAGACAGTTCTGACCACTGAAGTTATATCTGTGCTGGGACTAAGTATAGTGCAAATGGAATGGGCCTCAGTAGGATTTTTGAGAGGTACTTGCTGTGCCACCTTTTCCCAAGATGTTCCATCTCTGCATCACTTAATGTTACATTCTGTGTAGATGCTGTTTCTAGTTCCTTTCTTTTTTTGTCTGATATTTTTTACCATAGTTCCACAAAGTGGACATTATTAACTTGTGCTATTCCAGTGCATTCCTGGCTGTAAAGGCTCTATTGGAGTTGCTCCATAAGCTGCAGTCTCTCCTGGAATAAGCAGTGAATATGCACTAACCTTTAAGCCAGCTAAATGAAGTGTCTCCATAATAAACAGGAATGGATCTTCCCAACAGCATTAGCAGCTGAAGTGATCTGTGCTGTAAAATGCACAGACTGCTAAATGAGCTGAAAAATTCTAATTTAAATACATCGAGAACTTCATCTGCATAAAGGTATAACAATCTTTCCTGTTGTTTTTTTTTATGGTTCACAGCACTTCAGGATTGATATTCAATAAGCTAAAATGCAGCAACTCTATAAAATTCTTATTGGTTATTACTCTAGGCTGAAAGAGATTTTTATCTTATTTTCACGATTAAAAATATTTCTACATTCGGTCTCTTGAGTCTTTAAGATATGAAACAACATTAAGTTACCACAGGGTAAGAATTGTATAAGGAACACCCAAATTTATGCCTTCTTGGCCCTAAACCCCCCATTATACTACCATGTAATACCAGAGTATGTGAATGCTTTCTTGTCAAATGGTGGAAGGTCCAGAAGCTTTTGTCTCCATTGCCACTTGGAATCCATGAGTGGTGGTGTGAGTTTTGTTACTGATTTAAAATAGGTCTGAAAAGTCTTTCCTTTAAGTCTTGTGGTTTCATCATTCTGAATGATGAAATTGCACATTTTTTAACAACAGAGGTAAGGACATACTCAGTCTGATAGTATGCCTGTCTATCTTTGATGTAAGTTTTTTGATCAGCTCTTTCAAGTGTTAAACCTTTTAATTTGCATACCTTTTATAGCCGTAGTTAAGGTAAAGTTAAATTCTGCAGGTATAATCCAGAATTTTCAGTCCGTTTTAATAACTGTTGTGAAGTACCTCCAGTTTCCACTTACTTCTTTGGAAGTTGAGGACTCTTCTTATTTTGTCAGGAGAGACCTGCTAGTTGTGAATATTTTTAGGAATAAAACCTCCATTCTCAAACATGTTATTAAAATTTAATGTAGATGCTTGAGGTTCTCCATCCTGGTCTTTGCTTAAAAAGAAAGTTATTTCATTTAAGTCTCTCCTTGGGCACAGGCTCCTGCAGGCACTGGGAGCTGTGTGTGGTCACTAATACAAGGCAGCACTGGGGCTCTGCCAGCTTGCTGCTATACCTCTAGTATTCCCCCAAGCCTTCTAATAAAGCACCATTTTTTTGAGGAGCTAGGAGCAGAAAAAGGCAAATATTGTGCTCTTATTTTATTTTAAAACCCAAAAGCCCTGTGGCTTTTTTAATGTTGCTTGTACAATGAACTGTCATGCAATCTGGATCAGTGTTTTGAGGGAAAAAAGTGATTGTTGATTCTGTGAAGAGAAAGTGAATATTCTAAAATGAGCATCATTCTGGGCTCAGGTATTTGTAGAGTGAGATTTGGCAAAGGTCTGAAGCAATCCAGGTACATTTTCAGCTCGAGTTAAGTTTTGTAGAGTTAGAGCCATTATAAAAGGAATTAGAAATGGAACACTGGGACCTGTCTTGCTTCTTCATTCATTAATTTACTCAATAAGCATGTTCTCATTAGTTTTCTGTAATGAGAAGGGAGTTCTGTGCTTCTGAGTGTGGTTTTATTGTTCAGTTAGAACTGCAGTGGCTCATGAGGAATCCCACCAAAGTTCTTCATAGAAGTTTCTTTGTAAGAGGCTGAGCAGAACCCAGTGATGGAGTGGTGCAGTTGGTCACAAGAGTGTCAGCAATCAGAGTCACTGCCTCTCCTGTTCGTGCTTTACAGGTGACTGGCTTTCACTGGGGAATAGTAGATGGAGCTCTTCCTAGTACAGTGCAACTTCAGTCAAGTGTTTGGCCTGCTAAATGGTTATGTTACCTTTTTAAAATGAGAAAAGCCTAAGGGGAGAAACACAGAATCATAACAAATACTTTGTAGAAAAGATTGTGCTTTTATGAGATACTAATTCACAGGATACTCCTGTACAGAAACTTTTGGTCTTCTATTTTTAAATGCAGGGAATAGAACCTAACTGAAAAAATTTACATGGCTAAATTCATGCTCAGTTTTTCTCGAATTTTGTATTTTAAAGAATCTTTTTAGATATATATGTGCGTTTGCTCGCTTGTACCATACTTGTATCTTCCTCAGTTTCATCAATGTGCATGTTAAAACAAGGCCTGTTTTCTTGCTGAGGCACTGCTCTGTGTGCATGTTTTCTTTCCCCGTGTAGTCCTAAGGATTACCAGAAGAAAAATGTATGTGAGGGACACGGTGTATTCTGTGAAGGCAAACATCCTTTTTCCTGGCTATTTCTGGGTTTGTACTGGCTGAACTTTTAAAAGTGTCAGTAGCACTTCTGGAACAGTCCTGTCCATCGAGTTTTGTTGAAGCAGCTTTCTGTGTGCAGGGCTGAGATGTGTGGGAATGCAGCTGGCACAGCTGTGAAAGCACAGGGGGTGTCCCACTGAGGCTGCTGCCAGGCAGAAATGGTGTTTGCTCTCTCCGGGTACATCGGGCAGTGCTGTGTGAAACGGGAAATGGTCAAATCTGAAATCTTTATCATTTTGGATTCAGCTTGAAGCTCTGCCTAGATTGGACTTGTCGTTTTTTCTTCAGGACTCATAGTGAGGATTGTCACTTGAGAGGGACAAGGCATGATGAAATTTGAAGAGGGGGCTTTTTAGTAAAGATACTGGGCGTGTGCATGCTTTGAGAAGTAGAGATAAATTTTCAGTCTTTCTGTTGTAATGAGAAGGAAGAAATCCTCTTCTCAAAACCTCTTGATTTTAAATTAGTATTTAGACTGAAAACAACCATCCTTTGAAGTTATAGAGGACTACAGAATTTAATGGACATCCTCGTAGACCCATAAGGTTTTCTTGTTCATTAGCAATCCAGCTTTTGCTTTGTGTAGGCCTGTTTTAAATTTTTTTGTTCTTACTAGCAATATTTAATATGTTAGAGGTTGTTTTCTATTTCCTATGTTTTGAAGAATCTGCATCTGGCTATGGCAAGAGTGGTCAAGCTCTGGAATCCTCTAGTGAGTAAAGCTATGCCAAATATTGGTCCCAGCTGGAGTCAAAGAAGATAAATGGATATTCAGTTTGAAAGAAGTATGAGTATGATTGTAGTTTTTTTGCTGCTGTGCTATTATAGCAACAGGCTTCCAGGACTACCTTGGAAAGTGAGGGCTGCTCACAGAGATGAGCAGGTGGACTCTGCTCGTGGAATGCTGAGGTTGCATCTTGATAAGTGTTACGGGTTGTCATGAAGTCTCAGATTAAAAGAAAACAGGAAGTACAAGATAAGGAATAAAAAGTCAACAGAGAGATGCAGACCCTGTTTCTGGTTAAAATAGATTATCTCCCGTGGCCAAATTGCCCAGGTTGGCTTACTTTTGTCCTAATTTAGAGTCCTATTTATGAGATGTGTGCCCTCATTCTAGAGCTGCTTAGAGCACATTTGAAATGCTGGCTGTCAAAGGTCATTGTATTTGTTTCTATTAGCTGCTTTACAGAGGCTGCTTGGCTTTCTTGTTTTACCTGCATCATGGATCCAAAATAGCATCATAAAACCAAATAAAAATAAAAAGAACTCCCCCCCGATGTGAAGTTATATTGGGCAATTTAGATAGGCTTAGGTTTATACTAAGCTTCCTAGGGTAATGGAGTTTGTAGCCTCTCCTTTTCAGGTCAGACAGGATTAAAAAGAAAAAAGCTTTTTCATAAACTGCCTTTAGTACACTTAAAATAGAGGCTCACATTAGACAGAGAGATTATAAAATATTACAGTAATTCATTCCTAGAAGATTTATTTGGTTTGCATTATAGAAAATGTACAAAGTAATATCTTCATTATCTTCCAGAAAGTTCTGGTTATTCACTTGATTTTTTTCCCCTTCCTGTTCTGTTCTTTGCTTTTCTGTACTTTAAAATGTGAGCAGTACTATTCATGTCTGTTGACTAGTTGCTAGGCATAAAGCTATTAATTTGTGGTTACTCCTCATTCTGGCTGCTGCTAAGGTCTGCAAACCACTGGCTTGAGTTTCTGTGTGGAAGAGTCTTTACCCAGCTGGTTCCATGAGCATCTGTGGCTTTGACTTCCAGGACGCTGGCACTGTGCTCTTTGTCATCAGCCATAGTGGGTGGAGAAAGCTGCCTTGATCATTTCATTTGCTGGTGACTTAGTAATATGTAGGGAAAGGCCACCTCTTGAGTGGGATAATGAAGTGGAGGCAGTCTAGTATAACAACTGTATCCTAAAATGTGGTGAGGCTTCAGTGGGCTAAAAAAATGTATAATAAACTGAGAGCCTTCAGAAGCTTTCCCTCCAGGCACTACATTCCAGTTTTATTCTTTCAGTTCTTCCTGGATCCTGACCCACATAAAGTGCTCCTTTTTCACCAACATGGAATTTGGTACTTTCTGCTCTTCAGTTGTGACCTGGTGAACTTTATTAAAAAAATCAGTGTATGGAGAGCATAATACCTTTTCTTTACTGCAGAAAATTAGAAGATGTGAATAAAGTGTTTTCTCTATGTATTTTTCATTGCATGCAGCAGATGCCTGAAAAGATACTTGTCGCATTAAAATACATACATTTTATTTGTTTTAAGAAGAAAATAATTAATTCCCTGCTAAAAGCCCCCAAAATCTAGAAACTCATAGGATGATATATAAATTCAAGCTGTGACAGAAAAAGTCTTGCCGGAACATTCAAACTTTTCTGTTAATAGTGTTCTTTTTTTTTGAGTTTTTGAGATAGCTTTGACCTGAAAACTAGACAAACGTAGCTGCAGGGAGGACATTTTCAGCTGTGTTGTCAGTATCTTTCCACTGCAAGAGGTTTTGGCATGACAACATTTATAACCCTTTGGATAGAAAGTGGTGTTCTCACCACCCTGCCTTTTGAAGTGACTGTTCTAGCAGATGGAAAGATGGCAAATACAAACCCTGGATAATGAAAAACAATGTAGACCTCTGGATTTGTAATGTTCCCTTTTACCATAAAAATGCCTTGTGTGAGCTTGTATTTAAATTTGTTTGAAGGAGGTTGGTTTTAAATTTTTTTTAACGACATTTCCAGTGCTGTTTTCTGTTGTGAAATCAACACGCCATACAGTATTTTCAAAATAATTCAGAAAAAAAGTTATTCCAAGTCAGTGATAACTGGATTGAAAAAGGAATTGCATAACTTCATCTATTCTTTTTCATGTAAGAAATAGATTATGGATTAGTTTTGCATTATGCATAGTGCTAAAATTCCTCCTGTACATTTTTATGAAGTTCTTGGCTCCTGCATCTGCATGGATTTATCAATGACTATAAGAATCTGAATTAATGGAGAAGTGTTATAAGCTGAGTGTTAAATAGGATATGTTAAAGATGTGACTGGTGTAGATAAAGGCAGTGGGACATGAAGAGATGAGACACAAACATATTAGGACTCTGAAGCTAACGCTTTATTGGCAGATATGTTTAATATAATCTTAATATAGTCTGATATTGGATACACAGGTTCTTAAATTATAACTGGAGGAGGTTCACAAAGGTGATTTTGATAGGCCTCCTTTCCCAGCAAAGCTCATCAAGATTAATCTTGCAATTTTTGCCGTTTGAAGGACAGAAAAAGTTGATGTCAGACTGTTGAGTCTTACATCCTGTGTCAAGTCACTGATCACTAATGTGTCAGTAGTCCCTGAAAGTTCATAAAAACTGGTGGGTTCATTGCCCTTGGCATTCCTGCCCTAACTTTGGGAATAAATTAATCCCTTATCTCCCAGTGTGTGGTAAAGGAAAAAAATGAACCTAAAATTTTCATACAAGTAAGGTAGTCATTCTGCATGTTCTGTGATAAGGCAAAGAGGAGAAAGACAGATTATCTGTTCAGATATGGTATGAACTCTGATGCTCCATTAAATGCATCCTTCCTTCAGAATTTACACTTTATTTAATGGTCAAAAATGTAGTTCATGTGACTTAAGTCACACTTAAGGATAATTTTCAAGGGGCAAAAACTGAAAGCTTGGACCTAGTAGGTGTCATCTGTAAAGAGGACTAAGAACTGAATGCATTCTGTGCCTTGCAAAATCAGGACCTTAATCGATGTTTTATCTTTGCTATAAAATGTGGAAGCACTTTCTTGTATATGAAGCTCTAGTTAAGCCTAAATGGGTTTGACTTTATAAACTGAAATATGTGTAGAAAAACATTATAGTGCAGTAGTAGGCACATTTGGTTGTCACTGAGATAAATATCCAGTAATGACCTCATTAAAAAAAGGAAAAAAATATCTATGTTCACTGTGGTTTAATTTGTATGTAGAGGTTCATGCATGACATAGTTCAGCAGATGGTAGCCTGCAGGCTGGGGGAAAATTCAGTTTGAAAAATTTTTCAACATAGATATATCTCTCAATTTTAGTAGACTTCCACACAAGCAGTTGCTTCCCAAATACTGAATAAGGATGCAATAATCTACCAAAGTCAACTATGAATAACATTTTTATGAGTTATTGTGAGGTGGTACTTAATGTGCAGGCAACACTTTTTAAAAGGTATTCTTAAACTTGTAAATTTGAGCAATAGGGTGAAAAGTGCATTATCTGGTTCCCTTTGAGCACCCCAATCCAAACATACCCCTGCTGTGTGTTCAGAAGTGAAATCCCAGCCATCCCACCTGACATCAGTGCCCCTGCCCCAAGGGATGCCGAGAGCTGTGGCTTTCGTTGTGCTTTCGTTAATCTGAGTCGGTCAGATGAGGAGAGGTTTGGGGTTTGGAAAGCAGTCCTAATGACAGCGTGCTGAGCTGAGTGCCCTCCTCCTGTCCTGCTCAGGCAGTGAAATACAAATCTCAGTGTTTGAGATTCACGTGTATGGTGTGCTCAGTGCTGCTGTTTGCTGCACGCTGGCAGAGCATTGACTCTCCCAAGAATGCACGGAGCTCCGGACCAGTTTAGCATCTCGGGGGCTGAGGGACAGCAGCAGGGATTACCTGCAGGAGTGTGGAACCCGGAGAGGGAGGGACACTCTAGGCAGTCATTGGCCATGGAGCTGCTCAGCTGCAATGTGCAGCGGTGACCCCAGCAGAGAGGCCGTGGCGAGATGTGATTTGTAGGCTGCTGTAAAAGGAGTGCAAGTCTGATGGTGCTGCTTGTAATTGCTTATTTATGTCTGGGTTTACTTGTAATGCTGGGACTAGCTGAATTGGTGAGCCTTTGTTTCTAGTTGCATTCAATTCTAGCTTCTGTTCATTTCCTGAAGAGTCCCAGGGAATTAAGGCTTTAAAAACACTCACTTGGAAATGGAGAAGAAATAATGGAAATATTATATGTAGGTACTTCCAAGATAATTACACAAGTTAATAAAACTTCCTTCCCTTCATTATTCTACAGTTTTGTGTTCGTTTTTACTGTTGTGTTAACACCATGCGAAAGATCACTTTTTATTTCAGAGATTTTGTGCTAAAAAGTTAAAGAAGCAAAATCATTGTCTCCTTTCTGAACTTCTGATGATGCTTTTTGGCACTGGTTGAAATGATATTGCTTCTAAAGAACTGTGAAATGACCTTTGTGTTTCCTCTGCCTTTGGTCTCATCCAGTTTAATCTGCAGAGCTATTTAGTACTTGTCATAAGCAGTGTTTGGCTTCATTTGTCTCATCTTCAGCTTAAATATTTGAGATGAGAAGTAACTATATTGGCATCCTTTTGTTGAAGAGGTAAATCTTAATTGTGAAGTAGTCATCCATCTCACTACAAAACTACTAAAGCCTAAGTGTGACAAAAATGAACTGGCAGTGTATAGGGGGAAAAAATCATTCCTATTACTCTGAATGTGCCAGTGTGGTGCTTAAGACAAGTTAGCAGTTTTTCTGGTTATTAGTTAAAAACTCTGTTTATGCCATCAGTGCATTACTCAGAAGTTAATTTATCTTGGAAATTCTAAATTGTCTCCAACTAAAGTAGATTGCAAAAGTCGTGAGTGATCTTCCAACCTCCTTTTCCTCCCTCTTCTCCATCTATATACTGCATGTCGTGTGATGAAGAATAGGTTATAAGATGCTATTTTTTAGATAATGTCCTTTTGCTTAGGACTGCTCTGAAGTTAAACGTAGTAAATCAAGACTTTGTCATAAAATTCCATTTAAATTTCCAAAGGAAAACTGTCTTCTGTTCAGCTAGAGCATGAACTCTGTTACTTTGAGCTGGCTTATTTGATTCACAGGAATATTTACTAGTGCCTTGGGACATTGATACATTGCTGGAAACCCCTGAAGGTAATGAGTCTGTGATGAGGTAATTCAGTGGTGTGTTACTCACCTCACTGAAAAGGCTCTCTTGGATATATGGCCATGGATTTTGTGCCTCTAGGGGTAAGCACCAGTGTCTGAAAGCTCTCATGGGGCACACAGACAGCAGTGGTTTTGGTTTAACTATAGGGGAAATCCACCAAACTGTTCCAGGGAAGATTTTTTTGTCTTTGCATGGAGAAAAACTTAGAAAAAACACTTCCTGATTAGCCATAGTATGTTGCTTTTAAAGTAGGCATAAGGAGAGTTAGGATGATGGGAAACAAACGTTGCGTTTCACAGAAAATAATTCAGGTTCTTTTAGAACTCCTTCCTGCTTGTTTCTTTAGAAATCTAAGACTGACTTATCTTATTGTGTGTGTATATTGGATGAATTTCTTCCAGGATGTGTTGGCTCATTTCCTTGAGTACTTCTAAATTTTCTGAATTTTTTTCAGTCACAACAGATAGCTCAAAAAGCTTTAAGGAAATGAGTCAACCTCCTGAAATAAATTGCTTACTGACTAGAGGATACTGTGTTTGACATCACGGATGCCCTTGATAGTTCTGTGGATACTAATTTACAGATAGTCTTTGAAAATCTGTTATGTGTGCTCCACGTTCCAAAAGGATTTGGGAGGCAAATATCCCCAGTGAACTCCTGAGCTTTCCTGTTAGGAAAGTGGGGCATGCTTCTAGACTGACAGGTATTAGTGTGAGAGGTGCAGATGGGGAGGTGACAGACAGGCTCTTTAATGCAAAATTAAGGAAGTTGTTGAACTTTAGTGTAAAGTAATAGGAGTAATACAAAGGTGGTGAGTTGAGGACTATAAAGCTTTCATAAAACAGCAATGAAATCTGAAGGCTGCATTGGCAAAGTGCTTTGGTCCTTGTTTTGTGACTCACAAGCAATTTGCATTCTGGTTCCAGGAGCCCTTGCTGTGGGTGTCCTGAGTGTCCTGCAGGTGCCCAGAGCAGGTGAGGTTGTTCTGTGAGGAAAGGCCCAGTGCCTGGCCATGTTCCCTTTGGGTTACAGGAGTCCCAGCAGAGATTCTCCTTGCTTGGGGCTTTGCTGAGTCACTGCGCTGGCAACTGACTGCAGTCTTATGTAGTTAGATTAAAAATAAGTAAAAGGACACCATTTTAGTAACATATCTGTCTTACACAGTAGGTAGGCACAGGATTTGGGATTTTCTTTGCTTCCCAAGGATTACTCAGCAACTCAGGGACAGAAATGAGAGCGCTGGCAGCATGATCTGTGATTTTCTCTTTATGTGCCTAACTAAAAGTAAAACCAGATGGCCCTTAATATTTAAAAAGTTTGACATCTGGATCTGGAGCTGAACTTTGAACTCTGAGGCATCAAGTAACAAGCCAGCTTGCCCTGCTTTGGTGCATTACACAGAAAGTCCCTGATGCAGGCAATAAATACAACATCTTTAAACAGTGGTGATGTGCATCTCCAGACAGGTGACATGCACTGTCAGGCACTCGAAGGAAATCTGAATATGTGCACACCACGACAGACAGAAGAAAGCCTGGAACATCTGCAAAGGGGTTGACCCTGTTGGTGTGTAAAGTGTCTCAAACCAGTAAGAGTTCTGTGAAAGCAGGTACAAAATACAAATCCAACTGCATTGGCAGGAGACAGGATAAGGTGTAGGGCTCTATCTCTGTTTTTGTGGTTGTTGTCAGTGATTGTTGCCTGTAATTTGGGGTCATGAACAATTAAATTGCTACATTTCTCTTGTTGGCAGGTAAGTGTTGGCCGTGGTAGTTCAGTACTGTGATCTGTAAGCTTTTTAATACAACCTTTAGAAGTGAAGTAGCAGTGCGTGCAGGCAAAAGGACAGAATGAATAGTCATGGTTATTAAAAAAAAACCCGAAAGCATTGCATCAATGGAAGCATCCCTGCTGAAGAATCTGAACAGATTATTGCTTGATTTGGCAGGAATGCAGGAAAGAAAAACAATGTTTGACACAAGATTGACTTACAGGTCAGTGTACCTACCTGTTTGCAGCTCCAGCTTGAGCATAGGGGATGGTATATCCCAAATGTGATAGAGAAAATCAGCAAAAATAGGTGGCTGAAATCATCAGGACAAACTCCTGGTTCATTGTGACAAAATAGGTTTGGTGGTCTCAGCAAAGAACGGATAAAAAACTTGTGAATATCTGTCAAACAAGCCCCAGGCTGCAGTCCAAGGGAGCCTGAATCAGGTCAGGGACAGTGCAAGAATGCAGGCACTGAGACAGCAGTGAACACGTTGTATTTCCTCCATCTGTATACCTTGCAAAAATAGCATCTTTGAAAGTATATGTGCAAATCTGGAATGTGCTGTGCTCCTGATCTATTTCTGGATTATCCTGTGTCTGCTTAAAGATTAATTCAGTGTATAAGCACGCTATACTATTTGGTGGACAGGACTGAGGAAAACATGATGTGCTTCTGTAGAGTGAACTGGGTCAGACTTCAGTCATATGCTCATCCAGAGAACCTGTTCTCCTGGTGACTATAGTGTTTCCCTAATTGGGCTGTTAAATTCTGCAGTGTCAGTGTGCTAGTGCCAGATCCTCAAATGGGACAGTCTGTGTTTACAAGTAATCAGTGACACACAATATAAAATTATGCAGAAATGCAGAAACCACAGCTTGGCTGAAAATTATGCCCCAGGGACTTGGTTCACAAATATTAGCAAGGTTTACTGCTCACTGTACAAACCCAAAGCTAGTTAGGTGGGATATAACCAAGCTGAATAGATTATTTTCTTTGCAGTTTTATATGTGTTTAAACCTGTAGATTTTTCTTTGTTGTTGTTTTTGTATCTCGCTTGCCCACTTCTTGGATTTGCACTACCACTATCGATTAGCTCTGGCTATGCTGACTGTAACAATATGTGTCTTTGGAAACATTTAGAATATTTTATTTCAGGTGCAGCATTGTAGGAAATGCTTAGAAAAGATGTTTGCTTTGTACAGGTTTGTTGGGCCTCATAATGAATTCAGATTCTTGGACCATTTATTCTTTTTGTTGGTCGCTTTTACATTTGGGTTAAATCACCAAGTCATTGAAGCATGACAAAAGGATATTGTCAAAATACAAATATTTTTCTGTATTCCAAACTAGGAAGCTCTCTGACTTTCTAATAAATTCCCTAAGAAACCTATTACTGTCAAATGACAATAGACTAGTTTTCATTCCCGCTTAAACAACTCATAATATTGAAGATAAACTCAAAAACAACAGCTGCTAAGGGAATATTAAATCCCACAAGATCCTTAAGAGATGTGTGCTGCAGAGACACAGAATAGAATGTTTTTTGACAAGTTTCAGAAACTAGAAGAATTTCTAAAAGGCAGTGAGTAATCACTTGAAACTGGCAAATTTTTTTTTCCTGAAAAAAAAAAATATTTTGGAATGCACTTGAACACTGAAATTGAAATCCTAGCTGATATTGTTACTGACAAAAGGTTGGAACAGGCTAAGAAGAATTTTGATCAATGTCAGAAACTGCAAGCAATAATCAAGTGCAATCAAAAGTGAAGCTGAGGAATCAAAAGACTGTCCTTTCTCTCCTTTCAGTGATGAGTCAGTTCTCTCTACCCAGTGTTGAAAGATGCCACGTTGCTAAAAATTCAGAGGTATCTGTGCCTCATAATAGATCCAGGGTTCATAAACCATTTGAGAATGCAAAACCCAAACCAACCTCCTGAATCCCTGACATCCCTGATACCAGCTGTTGTATGTAGGAAAACTCCTTTTTCTGTGTATCTGATCTGTTCTGTGGGTGTACTGCTTCTTGTTTTAGCTTTCTTTCCTAGCAATAAATAGCACTTTCACCCAGTCACACCCCAAAAAAAGAAATAAATCTAAGTAAACACCAAGTAAAACAAGGGCTGGAAATGCAAAAGTGGTTGAGGGTTAAATGATCTTCCACAGCACTCTCGGGGAGTGTGTTTGGCACGTACTTTGCTCTTTGTTGGTTCATTCCAGGAAAGGAAAGAGAGCTGTGGGGAAAGCTGAAGGTGGAACTTAGTATCAAAAGCAAAATGAGAACATCCAGCTAGCTGGCCATAAAAGCAGCTGGTGGATTGCTGTGTGCAAAGGTTAGGTCAGCCTTTTGGGTGATGCTGGCTCTGTAATTCAGAATGGTTTGTTCTCAAGAGTTTAACACCCTTGCCGATGATCAATTAATCTTTTTTTTTTTTTTTTTAAATATGTCTTACAGGAAACTTTCAGTAATTCTGGTAGAAACTTCCACCGACAAAAGCTACTTGTTAGAGCTGCTGGAGGGTGTACATATGTGGGCAGTTAAAACACTTAATTCGCATTCGTGGTTACAGTCATCAAGCAAGTGGTTACAAGCCATCTGGCAAGGGAGCACCTCCTTCTCATCACACAGCTGAGAGCTTCCCACAAATGAGATTTCAGCTCAGTAGGATACTTTGTGCCCTCACGGGATTTGAGCAGAAATACATACCTTTAATAACTTGTGCTTTCATCTGAGTTGCATGTTTCTGCTCTGTTCTAGAAAAGAAATATATTTACTGAACTTAGCCTTTTGATCTCATATAGACATTAAAGATTTTTTCTGCAGTTTATTCAGAATTATTATAAATATCTAATGAATTATTTGGGCCTGCAGCTCTTTAATTGAAAGTTGTGACATGATTGGAGGGTTAGAAGTGTGAGCCCTTGGTGAATGATACTACTCTCGTGTGCTGCTGGCTTCCTTTATTTTGATAGGTAAAGATGATGAAGTTACTTTTGGGGTGCAGCTGCTTGCAGTTGGTTGGTGTTTGTATGTCTGAAGCACCTGGAAGGTCTTGTTGGTCAAGATGTTGGACATAGAGACGTGGCTGATCTGAAGTGACTGAGCTCATCTTTTGAGCTGCATCAATATTGTTTAGCATTTGTAAAAGGTAAATATTTCTGCCAGTAATAGGTCTGTTAGAATATGAATGGGAAAAGAGCATATCAGGTGGATAATGTACCAGTGAATTCAGGTCAGTTTTTTTAGACAATAATTGCAGAAATGGAGGGATTTGTGTCACTTGAGTAAGTTAGAGTGAGGTTTTCAGATTATTCATGTCATGAGTAACTAGTTCTGGCTTTTCACCAATTTTGAGGATCGTCTGTCAGGTGAGTTTTTTGAATTGGTAAGGTTGTTAACCTAAAGGCCATGTAACCTAAATTATAGATGCTTACGATTTATTATCACCTCACTTTTAGGACCAGAGGATGAAAAGAGTAAATAAACATGATACTTGTTAAAAAGTGGTTGCAAAATGTATGTGAATTTATAAAGAACTCACATATCATTATTAAGTTGTAGGGTAGAGGAAACAGGATGGATGCTAATAATTAGGCATGGAATGGCTCCTGTTAATTAGGGCAGGAAGTTTTGTGGTTTATTAGATAAGTAGTAACAGGTTTGATACTTCCCTTAGCTACTTCTTAGGGAACCCATCTTACCACTGGCTGGGTATCACATAATAATGTACCATTGCTATGTAAGCTGTGTATAAAAGAGGGTAGTTTCTTCTGCTAGATGAAAAGCTGGAAGAAAAAAGAAGAGGGAGCAGAAGGATGAGCAAAAAAAGGAAAGCAGGAAACCAGACAATGTTCTGTGCAAACCTACAGATCAATAACAGCAAATATGCTTGTAATGAATTTTACTTTGTTTCATGGGTAGCCAACATGAGACGTATTGCAAAATGCTGTCTGGAAATAAAGGTGAGTACTCAAGCTGAATGTTTCAGTAATAGACACTTGCCAAATACTTGTTTCCTATCTGATTTTATAATTTCTTTAATATAAACAGAACAAATGACACTTGGCAACGGTTTCAAAATACAGATTTAAAATAACATGCATATGTTTTTGAAATCTCTTCTGTTGTGCTTTTCGTACATGTGCATTGCAGTGATATGTATGGTGTTTAAAGGGCAGATGTGCATTTCATAATAATTCAAAATGGTGTTTAGTTTTTAGATTTGCAAACAACAACAAAAAAAGTAAAAATAGAACACAGTCATCAGCTCTATTTTAAGACCTCTCAGTTAAAGCAATTGTATTTGCTGACAGTTCCACAAGAAAAGCCTCTTTTGAGTAATTTACAGAAGATTTACATGTGGAATGAAGTGCACTTAAGGTTAGTTTATGAGCTAGTAATGGCTGTCAGATGAGCCCATATTTTACTGAAATTAAACCCAGAAGAGAGATCATTACATCATTCAGTACAATCTACTGTGTATTACAGGCCACTCAGTGTTGTCCAAATTTCACCTCTCCTGAATATTCCCACTCTCAGAAGATGAAAATGTGACTATTGCCAGAGAGCAGCAGCAGTGTGAATGGGAATAATATTCTGATTGCAGAGCTGGAATCGCTCCAGGTACGTTTTGAGGCTGAGAAGGAGGGAAGAGGGATGGCCATAACCATATGGCCTTTCCTGAAGTGGTTTCCACTGTTTCCACTTGAGAAATGTTTGACCAGAAACAAACGAACACCAAGCAAAACTGCCAGTTTCTCTGGGACCTTTCTGCACTGGGTGTCTGCATACAGGACCAGATGTTTGCAGGTTAATAAATAAACCAGCATGAAGGCCATAGAATAAATGATCTCTGACTTTTTCTGCTGGCTGTAGGATTACATGTGATGTGTATGAAGACAGCCACAGCAGAGAAAGCCCTCTCTGTAAGTGCAGCTGTGCTAATAGCAAAATTGTGCTTTTGTTGGTAATGTTTATTTACCAACAGAATTTCCCAAGGGCAGGATAGGCTATGTAGACAAGAGCATGGCTTTGCTGGTATCACATCTTCCACAGCAGGAATACTTTGTTATAGTTTTGAGTTTTTCTGGCAAAGATTTGTGATGGGAATGTGGTCACAGATAAAAGTGCATGCCCTTTATCCTTGGAAGCTGCAATCCTCTTCTGCGTGCAGCTAAAGCAAGCTCAGCAGCTCGTGTGCTGCCAGCAAACAAGTGCTTATCTGACACCATATAAGGCTGTGGCTGAAGAGGAAAATGGTGAAAAACATTCCACAATAAACTTAGACTGGCAGATTTAATATAGCACAGAAAAGCTTAGATACAGATTTTTTTTTTTCTTTTTTGCTTTTTTAGCTCTGACAGCATTTAACTCCACAATAACCTTTTATGATAATTAGGAAAAAATGGCTTGTCTTTCTAGATATTCTAAACAGGATTTGTTGTTGTGGAGTATGGTTTTGGTTTTATTTTCCCTTGGACTTGCCACTGTTAAAAGCAAGAGAAACACCTTTAGGATACAGGAATGTGGGAGTGTCAGGATGTGTTTAGGGACATGGTAGGGGACAGGATATAACAGTAAAGAGCATATTGAGAAGGAATTATGGTTGTGAAGGTGAGTTTATCTGAATTTTATCAAGATGTGAGATGCAGTGAAGTGCTTTAAAAAAAAAAAAAAAAAAAGGAAATTATGCTACAGAAGAGACAGGCTTCTCTTTTCCTTAGGAGCATTGCTTGCCTCTTTGCTTCTTCGTATCCTCTCCGTTTCTATAATGCAATAGCCTGCTAAATTGTTGTAGTACCTTACAATATTGGTATAGTCCAACTTTGGTAGCCACTGGTGGCTTAAATCTGAGTTTCCAAACTGGTCCCTGCCTGGTGGCCACTGCTTTTGGCAGTCTCCATCTTCTACAGACATCTCTGACCCCCAGCCATGTGCAGCTGAGATGATTGTCAGTTGACAGGAGAGGTGGTGCAGCTTTTGCCTCAGCTGTGTGCTGCTGCTTTCAGGAAGAGGTTGAAGCATCCCCCATGCTGAATTTCCCCTCACATAACAGCTAGTTTAAGAATGGTAGCATTACCATTCTTTATGGTAAGAATTATTACTGTTAAGAATTAACTGTTAGGTGATTTATTAGCAATTTGCAAAATTGTTGGGAGTCTTCTGCAATATCATTCAGCATCTAATAGTCTTTAGTCTAAGAGTGTGCAGTACCATCTGTCAGAGTTTACTCAGTGTCATTCTCTAGCTTAATTTTTGGTCTAACATTTATGCCTTTCTTGTAGTAGCCAGTCTGTAGTAGTGCAGTGCAGGAAGAGCCAAGCCTTGTGTCCCTGTGCTGTGCAGGATGTGGTTTCCAGGTGAGCCAGGTCAGCTGGCAGGTGGCTCATGATGCACAAGGCACTTGTGCTGTGGGGCTGGCACATGTGTGAAACCTGAGCTGTAGATGGGAATGAAGTGCACATCGTTTATGAAGAAGGATTAATAAGATTTTCAGGAAAGAGGTTAAGCTTGAGGTCATTTCCTTCCTCTTGTTACGCTTTTGAATTTCTGCCAGTAAGATGGGTGAAAGGACTTATTTTTGTCTTTGAATGCTTTGAATTTCAATGATGCCTTTACTTTGAATACAGAGAAGTGGAATTCCACTTTATTCCTGCCATTGTACTGTCATATGTCTGAAAAAAGTAACTTGTATTTTTTTTCCAGTATCTTTGTGTCTTGCATTCTAGTTAACTAATCCTTTGAGCTGCTGCTGCGCCCTGAAATACCACATTGTGTGAGGGCATATGGAGATACTCTGATCCCCATGCTGAAGTGCTAGTGTAGATAAAGAAAGAATCAAAATATAGTGGTATAATTCTTGGAAAAGAAGGAAATGGCCAGTGTCAGAATATAGGCTGTGAGTGAAAATGAGAGCAAGGATTTTCCCAGTCTATTAAATTTCAATAGTAAAAAGGTTTCATAGTTTAGTGTTTGGATGGGGTGTATAGTATGGTTTCTATGCTTTGCTTCTGCAGCTGAAGTAGGAGTGAAGTGTTAGAAAAGTTGATTTTATTCCTGGCCATCCTGTCAGTTACAACTAGAAAAATTAATAATGGCTCTTGCTGCCTAAAGCAATAGAGTGCAATAAAAGCAACATACTAATGTACGTACTGAGTCATGGGAGGAACGAGGGGATGCAAGTGGAGCCTTTCTGCTTCTTGCCCACAGCTCAGGGGCCATCAGTGGAGGTACATGAACCTTACACTTGGTTGTGCAATAGGAAAAACTGCTGCTGTGCAGTGAGGAACAAACACCTCTTTGCTTTTCTGACCATGGGTCATGATTATAGATGATGATGGTCCTTTACTGCTAATATAGCAGGACTGTGCCACCAGAAGGCTGAAATCTGTGTCCTGGCTGTAACTCAGTGTCACCCATCACCCTTGGCAGTGCACGATTGCCTTCAGGAAGAGCTGCAACAGCAGCTTCTCTCCTGTGTGAGGCTGTAAGAGCATCTCTTGTACCTTTTTCTGCCTCTTTCCTGCTCTTGCTTTTCTCAGTTGCAGTCTTGTGTCTTGTATTTCCATTACTTTCCACGTTTTTTCCAAAGTGTCTTGGAATAATAAGTGATAATAAGATCTTGTAGCTGCTTAGGGAGCTTTAAAGACTGTCCAAGAATTTTGTTCTCAACGTTTTTTGGGGTTGCTCTGTTGGTATTCAAGGGAGAAATGTTTCCAGCCATTTAGTACGCAGCGGTGTGTTAGGTTTCTCTTACAGCATTCCAGTTCTGATGTTCTTGCGCCTTCTGTCCTTTGAAGATACAATTCCTAGAGGTGCTCATGCAATCACAAAGCAATACATTAACTTTCATCTCCTCGTTAGCAAAGAATCCATCTTAATTTCTGTGACTGGAAGCATTTTTGAAAAATCTTCAAGCTGAGTAAGAACAGATCCTCCTGTGAGAGGTGGAAGGGTTTTTTACCTCAGATTTTTTTTTTTAATCTAAGTATTACTAGGAAAACCAAGATTTGCTTTGAGAGCCTGAACCTACAGCTCCACAAGTGTGCAATTCCATTAAATGTATGCTGTGGAAGATTTGATCTCAGACTATGGACCAGATTGCAGATTCCTTTAGGAGCCCTTTTTGTTCTTGAGGTGCTGGGACTGCTTTGGCATGGTTTGGGTTCTTGCCACAGGCTGAAGGAGTTTTAGGTCAGCTACAGTTGTAGTTCCACCAGGAGGCCATTGAGGAGTCAGAGCATCTGGGGCAATAGAGCCTTGTCCAAGCTCCTGCCCTGAGCTGGCATTGCCACCAGTAATGGAAGCTCTCTGCCACCTACTCGTCCTCCTGCCCAGGAGTGCCCTGTGCAGAGTTATTCTGGGTTTAAGGCAGCTGCATCCCAGCCAGACGTCATGGAGCAGTCCCCTCTTCCCTGAAATAACTGGATTTGTGGGGAAGTCATGCGGGAGAGCGAAATACTGTGTAAACAAAAGCCAGCACTTCCAGTGAGCTCCTGCTGTGCCGGTTGCTGTGGCTGCCTTGCCGTCATTTCTAGGATTTAAGGATCCTCCTGTTTACATCAGCCTGCCCGTGCTGCGGGGCCGTGGCCATGCTGAGGAATCCTCCCATGGACAAGGCAAGGAAGGAAGTGGAGGGAGGATGGGGCTTCGGCATCCTGTACCCTTCGGAGGGGAGTGGCTGCAAATAGCAGAGCTTGAAGGACGTAATACCTAATGTGTTTTAGCACGGGCTGCTGGAACCCTGAGAGTTCTCCTTGAATAAAGGAGAAGAGGCAGACGATGGTGTGTGAGTGCTCCAAACTGCCGCCGAGTTTGAGAACATCCTTCTGAACGCCTTTCCTTCGGATGACAGGAGGAAGGGAGAGGACAGACGTGCCTCGTGGAGCTGAGATTATGCAACAGTGCTAACACAGAGCTAAAGCCTCCAAACTGGGCTGGGTCCAGAAGGCAACTTCTGTAGAAAACACTGGTTGTGATTGGGAATGAGGATGCTGTTTTTAATATCCGTCCTGTAAGACGTTACTGGTTTTTATTCTTCAGTTTGTTAATTGGGCTCTGATGGAGGAATGCAGTTTAGGATCTACAGGCATCCTTTGGAATGGCCAGGTAAGGCTGGAAGGTACAACTAAGTGTTGATCTTTAATTTCAGCAATGGTTCTATCTTACACGAGAAATATTTTGGTTCCACCAGATAACCTGTGTTCACAGGCTGAGATGGAGAATTCTGAAAATCAGAGAAACAAGCTCTGGCTTAGTGGGTTAATATTTGTTTAGTACTAACTGATACCTAGTGTATTTTAAATGGATTGATGTAATGTGATTTATTGTAGTAATTGCTTGCAGTAGAAACCCTTGAACCTGTTAATTTACTTATTGACTTTCTAGAAAAGGAGTGAGGCCTCAGGTGATTATCTTCTCCTTAGAATGTGTCCTGATACAGTTTCCAATTGCTTTAAAGCATATTTTGGGTGTAAGGAAGAAATATGTTTAGTTCATTAGATCAGTAAACACTGTGCTACTTCTTTATTGATCCCATGGATTTTTATTTCTAGTATTTCTAGAATTAAAATTATAAGAGGTTAAGAAAGTGAAAATATTGCACAAAGGTTAGCGCTTCAGACTTTCCCAGTCATTTACCCAAAATCTACTGTAGCTATTCTTTGGAATGTTCTTGGTAGTCTTACATTTTGGTGACAGTCTATTTTACTGCTTGGAAGTCTGTGCTCACACTGAAAAGCAGAGTGCAGTTGCTGGCATTGAGATTGAGGTCTTTGGAAGTAATGCAGTAAAATGCGTGTAAATTAGTTTTTGTTTTACATTGGAAATGCCATCCTAGAGATCTCCTGATGGTTGGCTTACAATCAAGTTCAGAAATATTCTCCAATGCAGATTAACAACAAACCTGTCACTTTTAAAGAGTAAGTGAAATGATGGAGTAAAACAGGTAGGGGAGAAACCCTTCTTGGTAGAATGTTTATGAGAGAAACTGATGGCAGATGCACAGATCTCAGCCTCAGACAAAACTAGGTGTAGCCTTGCTATTCTCCAACCTTCCTGCACTGCTGATCCTCCCTATAAGAGAACACCTGCCAAGAGAAATAAATGAGAGTGATGCTTTAAAAGCTTAGTACCAATACTTCTGTTAATAACTGAATGCATTGCAAACACCATCTTCAGTGCCCAAAATTTATTGACGTTAGCCTAAAATGTGAAAGAAGTCAGCATTCTACAATAATGAACATAATTTAAAATTTTAAATTGAAACGGAACAATACAAACACTTCAAAAGATTTTTGCTTAAAGCATCTTCCATAAAGGGATGAAAAATGGGAGATGGGGATGTAAATCCCAAAGGAGGATAAGAGAATTATGCAGGGATACAATTGGTGTTACCGATGTGATTGATCTTTTCTGAGCTAAGCTGCATGGATTTTTCAAGAGCTGTGAGTTAGCGTACCCATATATGGAAGTGAAAGATGAAAATGGTTAAGTTGTATATAATTAAAGCTGACAGCTAGAATCTATTAACATCACCTTTACTCTGGTATGAGTATTTTCTAAATGTGTTAAAGAGATCAGAAGGCAAAAGTTTGAACCTCTAGATTGCTATAGCGACCTTTGCGTATTGCGCAGGAAAAAATTTAAATCAGTTGTGTTTCCACACCAGGAATTTGTGACTTCTATTGTGTTTTGGTATTATGAGGAATAAAAATCATTTGTGTTGATGGAAGCAACCCTTTTATCACAAAACCTAACACTACTGATGACGGATACTGTGGCCAGAAGATGAGTGGTGGTTTATCTGTGCACTGGGACTGTAAGGCTTGTTTCAGATAATGAATTGCTAGCAGTTCCTCTTTATCTGTCTTATAAAAGACTGTATCTTATTTATTTGTTGCTTTAATCTATGCAAGATGACTCTGTGACGTGATGGATTTCAGGTAGTTTATCTTTTTTTCCTGAGACACAAAGAACAAAATGTGAACTCCTCAGAAGCTTCCTGACCTCTGATGTCAGACACTGGCTTAGCATGGCTTCCAACACTGTAACATCCCTGTGCAAAACTGGGAGTAGCAGATGATAAAACATGATTGTGCAGCCAGACAGGCTGGAGAAATGGGCAAACAGGAGTAACCCCTGACATTGGGATGGGCTGGGGGCCAACTGTCAGTAAATCAGCTTTGCAGAAGAAGACTTGAAGGTCCTGGAGGACAAGTTGAGGAAGAGCCAACAGTGTGCCAGTGCAGCCTTTCTTAATGCCAGGTTTGGCTGATTGCTTAGTAGTTAAATAAAGCAAACATTGTTACTTGGAACTTTTTTGCTTTACAGTGATTTTAAGGAGCATTACTCAGAGTGGAGTTCCATACAATGATACATGTATTATTGCCCACTTTTTGTTGTAGAACATTATCTCAGATACTCCGATTTTTCCAGGGGTTGCAGCTCTGAGAAGTTCTGTTCTGTATTATTTTATGTCTAAGAATTACTGAAGATAGAGAGAAACTGTGCATCTTGCATTGTTTTATTTCTTTCAGAAGTGTAGCCTCACTGGACAAGGTACTGATGCAGTAAGACAGTATTTTGTTGCATATTTTATGTTCTGGGAAGGGATATTTATATCTACTCTTTGGCCCAGATTCTGGAACAGCCGCCAGTTTCACAAACAGCAACAATTATGTGCTAAAAGGAGAATAGAACTGCTTAGAATCGAAGTTCCCTATGGAATATATATATGGAGAGAGAAAGAGAGTGTGTGTGCATGTATGTTTGGGGGAAGAGAAGAAATGAGGGAGAGATAATTCTGATGTTGCTCTTTATGCTCTTAAAAACTAACTTTTTTTTGGTCAGTATTTTTTTCATGATTGTGTTCTTCAGTGCTTTCATACCATGCATTTTTTCCTGTTCAGTTTTTCTTTTTAAAATCCATGAACTGATGTTTGAAGTTATTTTTCCATATGCATTAGTAATGTTATTTTCCCCCTATGTGAATAACATCATGAAAGTAGAAAAAACCCATCTGTTTCAGAAGAAAGTCAAAGCTGACCAAAATAAATTCTGTAATTTGAGTCGATTGCTGACAGGCAGTGGTCTGTTAGCATTTTCCATCCCTCTGTCTCCACCACCTTCTGTTGCAGTGGCAGAGTGCCTGTGGGCAGAGTATCAATGATTTAGTCTTCATTGCTACAGAGGAGTCCATTCCTTCATGAAAGAGCTGAAAATCCAGGCACTTCTGTAAATGTAGGCTTTTATTAAATAAAGTGAAAAAAAGTGTTCTGCATTCTTGTAACTACGAACTCGGAATTTGAGACTCAGTTCATGGAGGATCTTTTCTGAAGCTCACTAATATCACTGTAAAAATTGCCATTGACTTTGCTATGTGACTGATTTTAAAAAACAAAGAACAGTTGCTTGTGCCTTATTGTTGGAAATCTCACCAGTAGAGGCGTATTTCATTGCTTCAGGCTTTGTTCATTTGTTGATCAAGATAAGAATAAAAAACCTCATGCTTATGGTAATAATATACTAAATATCCATCCTTCTGCTTAGAATCATGAGCAGAGTCTTCTCCAATTGATTAAGTATAGAAATTCAGAACTAGAGTGTGTTAGGTAAGATGTTTACTGTCAGGAATACATCTTCATTTACCTAGATGAAATAAGAATGCTAAATAGTTTAAAACTGTATGTTTCAGATAACTGGAATTTTTAAAGAATCTGCTCACTTTTGATAGTGATGTTTTGGATAGCCAAGTTTATATGGTGGACCAGAACAGTCACTAGTGTAGTGTTGTTGGAAGTTAAGCTGGATCTCATGGCTTACCAGTGTTCTCTCTGGGAGAAAATAGGGGGCCTTGGGATAGGAAAGCACAATATAAAAAGCAAATAAATTCAACAACAGTGTATTATTTTGGTTAGTGTGTCATTGCAAACCACATAGAGATTTTTTATAAGGCCTGGGATGTGGGATGATTTACAGGGTGTACATTCAGTGCTCCTCTTTATATGGCTTTGAAAAAAAACCAATAAAACATGGGTGAGATACAGCTTTGTTTACTCTGGGAGTTTTTTACTGTAATGAAGAATAAATATGTGGAGTTTGACTTTACTGCCTGTGTGCCTGACTTTCTGGTACATGCAGTTTGTGTCCTATCATGCTGATTCTGCACGAGAAGTTAAGCCTGAGGGCATTACAAGCTGGAGGATCACAAGTGTTAGGAGAACCCTCCTGTCCCTTCTCCTTGTCATTGAGATCATTATGAAACTCTCCTGGACTTGTCATGACTGAGGTGTCGAGACCTCAGCTGTCTAAAAATTCTCAAAGTCACCATAGCTGGAGGCATAAAAATGTCAGTAGCTTGTCATGGCCCCTTCTTGATTCTCCAGAGTTATCCTAGGTTTTGGGCAGTGTGTAAGTTCTCTTGAGCAACCACAGAAGTGCAGTGTGTGTCTGGTAATGTTCTGTGTGTCCGTGTGTTGGGGTGAGATGTACAGACTGCACTAATCATAATTCATGGGGGTTACACTGAGATGAGCTGTCAGGATGAAAAGGAGAAAGAGAAGCTTTAGTATGGGTTCATATTTTTCAGATAAAAGTAAGAAAGCTGTATTGTTTATTGTTCTTTCATAAATAGTATATGGATATCTAAAATGTATGTGGCAGTTCTGTAATCTTATGTGGGAATTCCTACCAAAGTGCAAAGGAATGTGCTTGAATGGATATGAGCTTCATGAACAAAGCCACAGTAGACTAGGTTCTTACTGAAGTCTTTTTAAATTTGTAGAATGCACTCAAATGTATATTATAAAAGAGGATTTTTTTAAAAAGGTAAGATTAAAGAATATGCAGTACCACTGGAAAGAATTAGGATGTTGTATTTGACATCATAGGTGTAGTCCTTGTCAAATCTAGTTAAGAAACAGCTGCAGAAATGCACTGGTAAAATGTCACAATGAATATTTCCAAAGAACTTCCTGTACAAAAGATTTAAGTTGGATTTCTGTCAGCTTTGTCCGTGTCATCAGAACTAACCTTTGTGCCCTTTCTAACTGCTTCTTGCCCTGGTTTTCTTTCATTCATATGGTGTTCTGGGTGTCTGAATACAGGCTGGAAAATAAAAAGGCCCTAAGACCTGTGTGTGTTAGGAAAAAAAATCTTAATTTGAGAAGGGACAGTACTGATTTTGCTAAGCTGCTCTGCAGATACTATTTGCTTTGAATGTTTTCTCTGAATGTATTTTGCTGAATCTCTCCTTTCAAGCTCTGGCTTACTGACAGTTCTGCACTTTGGGCCTCTAACTGGATACCCCTAGTTACAATTCTGCATTTCCTAGCTAGGGAATGAATGCTGGATTTTCACATCACAGAGCATGACCAGTGTATAACGTGGTGTGGTAACTTTGTGGTGCAGTTTCAATCAGCTATACACTCTCAATAGCCTCTCTGTTGGATTAGGGAAGTTTTGGAATTTAATACTGTACCTTGGCAGGTCACCTCTTACAGGAAGCCATGTATTTACTTTGGCTGTGTGTCTGTCTGCTCACTCTGCATAAATTGATCTATCAAGTGTACAAGAAAAGTTGTTTATCTTTTGCCAGTTAATTCAATTTCTTTATTGTTTTAATTTAATATAAGTAATTTTTTGTATCTGGGCCTCTTGAAACAGAAAGCCAAGAAAACTTCTATTTTAAATACTACTTGCTGAAATAGTTTTTTGTCTCCCTCCTTCAGATGAGAACTCTCCGGCCAATTTCTGGGATTCCAAGAATCGGGGAGTGACTGGCACACAAAAAGGACAAATTGTGTGGCGAATTGAGCCTGGCCCCTACTTCATGGAATGTAAGTACCTATTAATGCAGTACATATTCCAAGGCAGGTCAACAGGGTGGCATTTGATATCCATTTCATCAGTCCCTCTGATAAAGCAAACAAATTGATTGTATTGCTCTTGAGGAGGAGCATTTTCCAGTGCTGGACATGATAAAAACGAAGTTGAGCTTAGATGTACATTTGTATTCTAGTGATGTTCTTGGACAGCACATTTCACTTTAAGGGAGGAAGGAGTTGCCTTGTGTGGTGTGGTGTAGTGTACAAATACACATTGAAAGATGAAGTCCCTTCCCACAGAAATTCCAAATTTCAGCTGGACAAATGTTAATGGTAAGTGTGTGTGAAGGACAAGGTAGTAAGCTAACAGCTCTTGCTGATGTTTATTAGTGGGAAGGTTGGATTTGTCTCTAGGAAGTGCCAATGTCCTGTTCAGTTGCATCAGGATTTGTTGCACTGGAAAATCCGCTGGGCAGTTTGGAAATACTGAGAGTGTCTGTGTGACTGAAATAAAAAGCCTTTGGTTGAACTGTGTGAGGACTTGTTGGTAGTCAAGCTTCAAACTGAAGAGCTACACTACTCCCTCAGACAACCAGGATTTATAGGAAGCTGAGCTACTCTGCTGTGGGCTGGGTTTTCTTCTTGTTTTTTTTCCTTTTTGATGAAACTGTGCTATCCTACCATATGAAGCATATAATCCCTGAAGAAACTGAAGTTCTAATCATAGGATGTTGTATCAGAGCTTGCTGGAAACTCTGATGTGCCAAGCATCAAAGTGGCAATCAGTCCCAGAAGAGCTCTGTGTTGCTCTACCACCTGTTTAGCCTCACAGTAATGAATCCTCTTTCATAAGTAAAAAAAAAAATTAAAAAAATACTCCCACTCTTTACTTTACTGCAGTGAAGTAAAGCACTGCAGTGCTGCTTACTGTAGGTCTTGGCAGAAATTTTTATTCTAATTAACTGATAGAACAGTAATACATGTATTTCAAGAGGTGTTGTATACCCTGTACTAAAAATAAATATTAAAGCTTCCTATTTCTAGATCTCATCATTGAATCTTGCCAAGTTGCCCTATGTGTTACACAACACACTTCTCAGAAAAAAAAAAAAAAAAAAGAGCCTAAATAGGATAAAATTAAATTCCATTTCAGGAGTTCATTACATTACAACGATTGAACCCAATACAATGCTCAAGAAAATAATAAAGATAATTAACTTCCCTGGTGCCAAAGACACCGGTATATTAAAGCAGATTAAAATGTTTGTTCTCATCTTTCTTGTACACGAACTCCATCAGTATTGTTGCCAATGTGGGCAGTTTGACTTCAAGGATGTTTGTATCCTTTAGCTCTTTATGTGTTGCTCTACAGTGTATTGAGATGAGGCTCTTGAATAATACTTCCAGTTCAGGTGAGTAACCCAAACTAATGCTTCAAGAACTGCTAGTTTGCACTCAAAATCAGCTGCAGCTGACTTAGCACTTTGCAACTAACTGCACATCACAGCTGAAAGGAAGTGCAGGATTTTTGTTCTTTGGTCATGGTGAGCTTCTAATAAACAGCTCTGCTGCTATACAATGAACAAGAGACAAGCAATTGTGCAGCAGCTGAGAACTGTAAAAAGGAATGTTTATGAACATATGTTGCTATAGCACATGGTATGGTAGATAAATATGTCACCAATGACACCTGTGTTTTGAGTGAGAGGTCAAAAACTGCACTGAAACACTACTGAACTTCTGATTCCACTTTTTAAACAAGAGGTCTCCACAGATCTGTGACCATGTCTGCTCAGCAAGGCTTTTCCTTGTAACTTGCAGGTGGTGAAACAACACTGATGAAACTACAGGCAGCTGCTGTTTTCTTTTACTTTTCTGTTCCTCAGCTCCCTAAATCCCAGCGGGGCAAACGCAGCAGGCGGCTGCGCCTTCAGGTAGAGCCGCGGTGTCACTGCGGTGCAGCGCCGGGCTGGCTGTGGGAACAGCCGTGCTGCTGGGCTCTGAGCACGCCCTGCACACCTGTCACTGCCCAGCCTGTGCCAGCCACACAGCCACACTTAGCTCCCCTGTTAACCTCCTCTTGTGGTGCAGATAGGATTTGTCTCTCAGTACAGCACTGCATGTGATGCCGCTGTCACAGCAAGAGGGAGGGACAAATGAAGAGTCTGACGCTAACAGTAAACATGTGCCAGATTATTAAATTTAAGGTGTTTGTGATGCATTAATCTGTCCCTGGTGGGGTTTTTGGGGTCCCTTTGGGATCCCTAAGACTGCTTCTGCAGCCCTCAGAGACAGGGCAAGTTCTCGAGCCTTGCCCAGATAGAATTTTGGCTCGTGTTGAGCTCTCAGACCAGCGGGGTGAAGGGACCGGGATATGCAGAAAGGCACAAATCCATGGTTTGTTCTATGAAGGCATCCACTCTAGCATATTCAATGGTTAGGGTTTTCCAGAGGTTTTTATATCTTTTGAGGGTTTTGCAGTTTGCACCAATTACCAAGGCAATTCTACATTCTGACCAATCCCCGAGGGATTTCACATTCAAAGCTAGCCTATGGATGCTAAAAGAAAATGAACCACTAATACTGAGGATAGATAAGAGGGTCTACCAAGGGGGGGAAGCTGGATTCCTTTTTGTATTCGTCATTTCACAAGCCATTTTCTTATCTTTAAGCTATGGTTTTCCAAGGGGCTTGTTCTGAGGATGCAGAGGGACTTTCTTCTTTATGAATGTTTTCTGCTTCCTTCACATTAATCCACCATTGTTTTCCAAATTTCAGAAAGAGCTCTCCAGTTGTAGGTTTCTTAAGTTTAGAAACATCTTTGCTGAGAGGCAGAATATATGAGATACAGGTCATGGTATGTGGGGTTTATCATATTTACTCCTCACAGTAATGACATTCAGCAGACCATTAGCAACGTCCTTGAATTTTTAAAGCAGCAGATCCATAAGAGGGACCAGCATGAAGAAAATGTGTAAATGGATCAACCTAAACTCAGTTGGGGACTAGCCACAGCATAGGAATACTCACTGCATCCAGTCTTCTCTCAACTGGGAGCAGCACTTGATTTGCTCAAGTGTGCTTTTTATTGAAAGCGTTCAAGGACAAAAATTTTGTAGATGCTGTAGGTAACTTGTTCTAGTGCTGCAGTATTGTTCTAGCTAAAAAGATTTCTGTGACATCCAGTATGAATGGCTGTAGCTTAAATTTGGGGCCACTGCCCCTTTTAAAATCTCTGATAGAACTGGAAAGAGTAGAGATAGTAACATTTGTCTAGTCTGGTGAAGAGGAAGTTAAGGCAAAACAGGGCCAACTCCTTTAGCCTCTTCTCATATGTCACATTTTATCCATCCCAACCACCTTTGTAGCCCTCTGCTCTTCACTCTGTTTTCCCCGTGCTCTCGAACCTAGGCACCCAAAACTAGACACAGTAATCCTCACCAGTACCAAGCAGAGGGGGACAGTATTTAATTGCCACCCTATATAGTGTGAAACCTACATGATTGCAGGTTCCTTGCTATATACTGTGAATCCTATGTGATTGCAGGTTCTCTGCTCTACCTGTACTCAAGGGAGAGGAAGGGAATGTTTTCTGCAAGCCTGAGAAGCATTGAACCTGCCCTGGCAATGAGAATTGATGATGCTCATTAACAGAGTTATGTTAAGTAGCTACAGTAATCCTTTAGTATTCACACTCAAAACTGGCCTGAAGTTGTCATGTCTTTTTGGGAAGAAAAGGAATGTAAGTTACTAATGTTGGATAATGAGTTGTGCTCAGTCAGCATGCACATAACACCAAAAACTCTGGATGTGGATTTTCCCTGGCAGTGTCAGAGCCTAAGGACATTATGTATCTGTTCTCCAGTAACATCTCTGGAAGGCAAAGTGCAGAGAATTATAGCATTGCTAATGAGCCGTATGCAAACAAATCTCATGCAGAAGAAGTATTTCCATTTTAATTGCATTAATGTTCATCAGTGGGAGTCAGCTGGGTTAGGCCTTGGACTCCTGCAAAAAGATTTGTATCTTTTAAGAAAAACATCTTATGCCTTGATTTGGGAAGCTGTTTTCCAATAAGCATAATTGTAAATTTGTTTACAGTTTCAACAAGGTCTCTCGAACTTATGATTATGTTTAAAGGTAGGCTTGGATAAACATTTTTCTGAATTTCGCATTACTGTGTGCCTGCAGTCTTGTAACTTGCTGTTAAGATCACTTAATTTATTCCTCTTAAAAATCCCTTCCTAGGGATTCAATATCTCCTGTTTTTCCAAGAAAGTAACATGGCATAGTTTGCCATCTACTCCATTCAGATCAAGCAACCTGCAGAAAGAAGGGAGGGGAGAGTCTCCTCTTCATACTAAAAACAGATGTTGATTCCCCTCAAAGCATCCAAAATTAGCAGAAGAAGGATGATCAAAGAAAACTCAATTTGCCTTGGACAAAAATCAACACAAAAATTCTGTAGGCTCTGCCCTGGAAGGGAGAATCAAAGGAATCCACAGTGAAATAAAGAGAAATGATCTTAATGTATTCCAGAAAAACAAGCAGCCTCTGAGGGGAGTGGCTGAGGAAGGGGAGGGAGGAAATATTATGCAGAGGAGAAAGAAAATATTTGCAAAATACCAAGTCCAGCTCACCATCACAAACAGTCAGTGTCCTTAAGATGTCACCTCGAGATGATGTGAGTGGCTCTGAACTGCAGAGCCAGCCAGTACAGAGGCAGGTGTTCCTTTTCCTTGGGGAAGAAGCAAAAGTGCTTTGTAGGCATGAAAGGGAACTCAGTCATTTTAGACATTCAAGAAGGTGAGTCTGAGGATCAATATGCCTGATATGCTGTTTCCTCACATAGCAGAGGTGGGTTTCAAACATCCTGCTCTGATGCTTGCTGAAATGTGAGTGAAAGAAAACAATGACTCACCATATGGCTCCATCCGTTTTTGTTTTGCTGTGTAAACTACAGAAGGTTTTCTAAACCCAGCTCTACGATTTTCATCCTCCTGTAAAAGGAAACAAGTTCAAGGAGTATTATCCTAAACAGGTGGCAGTAGTGGGAAAGTGCAACACAGCTTTAATGCTTTTGCATTTGGTGTGATCATCTGGTATTTAGTATGGCATCAGGCTGTTCAGCTCCCTAAGTACATCAGGGCCTTTACTCTCTGGTGCAAGAGAGGTTTCAGTTGCCCCAGAAATTATTTCAGATGGCAAGTGTTTCTCTGGGTATAGCTATCTGTGAGCTTGGAATGGAAAGGGCTCCCTTTGGAGCATTGTGCTGGAAACAAAGTGGATGGTGATGGCATTCCATGTGGAGAACAGAGGTAACAGAAGGATAGAGTGAAATGATCCATAGGAAGGCTGGTGATAGAAAAACACGTGAGAAGAAGCCTGAGTTTATTTGGGACGAGTTGGTGACAGCTGCTGCTCATTCATAATCTGCAGCTTCCAAGTCAGGTTTCATGATGGAGATGCCATGGCAGGGAGATTCAGAATAGGACAGTCACTGGCATGCAGCAGGTGACTGGTGCTTATGCACTTCCATATGCACCGTGCCCAGAAGTTAGAAGCTGAACATACTCTAGTAGGTGAAATGGGGAGTGGTCACAGTTCAGCACTATGGATGGCCATGTGCTCACTCTTGATTCTCTGCCATGGTCCTGCCTGGTTTATTAGTATGGGCTTAGGCTGAGAGCCTGCTTTGAGACTGCATTGGCCTTGTATTTGTAAGTTATAGTCTTGGTCCCATGAGTGTTAATTAGTGTCCACAAGAAGCACCTTCACCTACTTTACCTGCCTTTTGTTATTATTTATACCGTTTGATGTCACAGTCATTACTGTCAGTAGAATAGACATACATTGATTTGCATATATTTTCTTTACTAGTGCTATGGCTTTATGTCGTGAGCAATAATCCATAGTGGCAGCTGTTGAGATTCATCCAGAGACTGCCAGTCTTGTCACATCAATCATTTCCAAATCCCCCCTGGGATGTTTGTGGTTAAATTACTTCTGGTGCCACACTGTGATACTTGGATGCAGTGACTGCACAGATGCAGAGTATTTTGAACTAAAATCTCGTTTGTGGCATAGAATCACCAAGTAGTTGGAGTTGGAAGGGACTTTTAAAGGTCTGTAGTTCAACCCCCCTGCAATGAGCAGGGACATCTTCTATAGGTCGGGTTGCTCAGAGCCCTGTCCATTCTGATCCTGAGTGCTTCCAGGGATTGGGCACCTACCACCTCTCTGGGCAACCTGTGTCAGCATTTCACCACCCTCACTGTTTAGAGTTTCATCCTTATGTCTAATCCGAATCTACCTTATTTTAGTTTAAAACCATTACCCATTGTTCCTGGTAAAAAAAATGGTCCCCATCTTTTTGATAAGCTCCCTTAAAGGCTGCTGTGAGTCCTCTTCAGAGCTTTTTCTTCTCCAGGCTGAGCAAATTCAACTCTCTCAGCCTGTCTTCATAGGAGAGATTCTCCATTTCTCTGATCTCTTGGTGACCTCCCCTGACTCACTCCAGCAGGTCCCTGTCCCTGCTGTGCTGGGAGCCCAGAGCTGGATGCAGTGTTCCAGGTGGGATCTCAGAGCAGAGGGGCAGAATCCCCTGCCTTGCCCTGCTGCCCACGGGGCTTTGGATGCAGCCCAGGGCACGTTTGGCTCTCTGGGCTGGGAGTGCCCATGGCTGGGTCATGTCCAGCCTCTCCTCCCCCAGCTCTTCCAAGTCCTCAGCAGGGCAGCTCTGGATCTCTTCATCCCCCACGACTAAGAGCACAAGTAGATTATGAGGTATATTCAGAAAACATGGTAATATATGTGTTTGCATTGCACTGCTATCATGTTGAAAGTGAAGTTTTATGTGCAGTTCTTGGTATTCAGTCCCTATTTCCATGAAATTTTAAGTTTTGCAAAAATACTGTATTAAGACTGAAATTGTCTTGCTTTGTAGCTGGCAAAGCAGACTCCCAGTTCTCATTTTTTGTTGAAAGCTGATAGATATTGAAGGAAAAAAATACCAGTTTAATAATTGGAGTTTATATACTTTTGGCTTTTAAGGGCTATTTGTAACTATAGGTATGAAAAGAGTTTAGTTTTTGTAATGGTTTTGACTATAAGGGTCAACATTAATGAATGTTCTGTGAATGTAATTCATTACTTGTATCCAGTCCTTATATTTTTACCATTTAAAATTTTACCAGTTAAATTCTGTAAAGGTCATGGTTTTCTCACATGGAATTGTTCTGAGCCTGGAACATTCATCTGTGCAGTGCCCTGCAACTAGTGCCCTTTCAGTGGTCTGTCTGGGGACTCATGGTTATTGTCCCTACTCTATTTATAGGCATATTCACGGAGTTAGAAATACTTCTGTTATTCTTCAGCTGGCTTTTTATGTTGTCTCTTAACAGCTATTTTTGAGTATCACAAATAACTGAAACAGGATCAAGTCTTGTATTTTTTACATTTGTGGCAGGCTTTGTTGACTTCCTTAAGCACATAATACCCCAGTGTTTTGTTTTAAAGGTTAGATTATAATTAAATGCTTTGCCAAACTGGACCGTAATAGTGCTCATGACTGTAAATAAGGATCTCTGATGACAGCAAAGTGAGTGGGGCTGGCAGAGATGGGGAGGCTGTGTTACCTGAACAAGCTTTTGTCCACGTTCCCTTTGAAGCAGGTTAGATGGAAAGACCACTGGGACATAAGCATTTTCTGTTATTGATCCTACTTTAGCTAAAAAGCTTTCTGTAAGTCTCTTTGTAGGTGGTTTGCCTAATGTTCTTGTAAAATAAATTCTGTGAAACACCTGCTGAGAGAGATGGCAAGTACCCGAGGGCTGCCAGCTCTGGCCCTTGCATTCTGCTGCTGTGTTTGCTACTGCCCAGTAGGAAGTAATCAAAAATGCACACGCTGAAAGTGATGCAGAGAAGAGAATGCTAAATGTCCAAACAGAAATGTTGAGTTCACTGAACTGTCACACTACGGAGAAGTTCAACTGGCAGGACATGCAGAGCACTGCTAAATTTCTGCAGTTGTCTGTCGGGTTCAGACTGGAAAAAATAGGATTTAACACAGTTGCTTTTGCAGGGATTGCATCTCCCTTTATAGCTTTGTAAAGCGTGAATGTGAGTGACTTCATTTGTTCTAGTTTTCTTAAATAAGTTTTGCAGAACATGCTCTCATATTTTTCCAGTGAGTTACTGTGCTGTCAGCTTTTTCCCCGGTGAATGTTGGAGGACATATGTTTCAATCTGCAGAGAGCCATGGATTCAGCCCAAGTACCTTCTGGGCACTCAGCTGCAGTGGCCAGGAAGTTTTAGCTGCTGTGCAGGTTCCATACAGTGAACTGGGAGCACTGTTCTGCTCCACAGACTGTTGTAACCCAGCTCGGATTTGACTTCTTTCTGGAGATGTGTTTGAGATGATTTCACCTCTGTTATTGGTGTTTTATTTGACATGGGTCTGTCTGGAGCAAGCTTCTTCTTACAGCAAACAAACCTGCTTTCCTGCATTGTCAGTCTCCTGGAAAGAATGTATTCTCCAAGGATTATGCTCATGTATTTATGTATTCTTAGTATCTTTCTTTCATTAAGCATTCTTTTGATGGGCAAGGGTAAAAAAGTAGTTAGTGAGGAACTCTGGGGAATTAGTGATGTTTTAAACCCAAGCTGTTATTTAGTGTAAGCTGATCCCTTTATTTCTGAAGAGGCGAAAGTATATGGTCCATAGTGGTAACAGCACTATAATTTCATGCAGGTGTTCTTTTGAAATTCAAATGTCAGTGTTTGAGTCCCAGAAACCTTTATTGACTCCAATATTTTTGTGTAAATGTTGGAGCTATAAGACTATGGTTATGAAATGGTAACAGCTATTAGCTTTAAAAGAAGGGGATTATGGTTTCACAGTTTTCTGATTATTTAACATATATATTACTTGTTATATGGCCATATGATAACTTTGAAAGAATTGTAGATCCCCCAATTTAATTTTTAGCTTATTTTTAATTAAAGAAGGAATTTATTGTGGTCTGTATGGTGTCTGGAGGAATGTCAATTAAAAGATGGCATGTGTTGTATCAAAACCACATTAATTTTTCCCATGAATGAAAATTCTTTTGTGTTCTGAAACATCTTATTTTCTTTAATGATACAGGAAATGATCCTGTGGTCACATACACATGTCTCTCTTTTGCTGGGTTTACTGCTCTTAACATTTCATTAGGGATCCCACGCAAAGCAATCTTATTTATCTGTTGGGGAAGAATAAGTAGGAAAGAAAAAATAGAAGTGCTGGTTTTCCCCTGGCGGCAACACATAAAAGCAAGGTGGCAGGAGAAATTAAAGAAACTGGGAAAACTGTAGGTGACACATGCTAATGTGCATTCAGAGTATGGAATAGTTCAGAGGAAAACTGTGTGTTAATATGGTATTGAACTCATTTCTCAAAATATCGAAGTCCTGTTTGCAGATAATTGAAGTTGCTGCTGCTGACAAAGTCTGTGTATTTATGGGGCCTTGGAACACATCTCAGCACACCACCTGTAACTATCAGGAACAGCCACACATACTTGTTTTCAGTACATCTAGACGTCAGGAATTCATTAGTCATCAAGAAAAACCTCTTCTAATCAAGATTTTTTTCCTGATAGTACAGCACACGACATGTCAAAAAGCTACATCCTCAGCTGCTTTGAACTTACAGAGTTCTGCTGAGATTTCTTCTTCTGTTAACATTAACTCCAGTTTCTAGCATCATTAGCCAAGAAAAAAACCACTTTGGTGTCTCTTATCCTGTGAAGTGTTTGTATTGTTGTGTATAAGATCCAGTCTTGCAAATCCCATGTTCATTTTGACAACATGTGCGTGCCTATGGTGGGTAGCCCATTTTTCAATTTTGTGCTGAATTTCAAGCACAGCTTCTCTTGTATTAATCCCACTGACACAGTGCTAACAGCAGATCTGCCATTTCTCTAAATGCATGTGTGAATGCAGTGCAGTATAAAGCCCAAACTGAATTAGTGCTGCTTCTGCTGGCAAGTGGGAGAAAAAGTCTCCATATCATGTTTTAAGTGCTCTGCTTTTTCTGATTATTTCTAGCAATAAGTCCTGAAGTTCAGTCTTTTGTTTGATTGGATATTTTTTAAATTTAGTGTACCTGAAAGGGATGTCAGATCCATTTCTTGAATCAAGCATTGTTCTATCACCAGCCATATACAGGTATTGAAAAGTACTATATGCTCATAGAAGTAATTGAGAGAAAGAAATATGAGGATGCAAAACTTGCAGTATGGAGTTTCAGCCTTTGGATAAATGTACCTGCCAGTGTAGTGAGAGTATTTGTCCACCATCACATTATGGATTGTCTGTGGACAGAAGCAGCAGCTGGTAACCCTTCCATTGCTAGATTGTGTTCAAAAGTGATGAATTGAGACAAGATAGTCACAACAGACTGGATAAACAGCAACTCCAGAAACTCTCTGAAAAATTAAGCTTCGGTTGCAATAAAAGTAAGCAATATAGCTGGAGATTGGAAGTCTTGGTGGAATAGTACATTGTCTTAACCATGCTCTCTTATAACCATAATATGTTCTCAGTGTGAAGAAGAGATGCTCAGACTAGAGTTCTTGTTACTTAGTATGTGCATTTTACAGTGTGGAGAGTCCAGTACTTGTGAGCCTCTGATTTTGTGTGAGCTAGAAACCCTTGTGTGCCCTGGATATAAGCATTGTTGGTAGGTAGGCAGAATTGCTCAGTTCAGGAAGAAACTAACCCATAGTCCTGCCTGATGAATTTTCGGTTTCATAAACCTTTGTAGGTGATTAGAAATCTGTCTGCATTCTGAATTTTGCTGTAAAGCTTGTGGTAAATAGAGCATGTTTTGTCTGTGTGTGTGAACTCATCTGTGAGGAGGAGGAAGTGGGCTCAGCAGCTTCTCCACCTCCTGATTCCCTGGAGGCACTGTCAGCCAGACACTTTCCTTTGAAGGGTTGTTCTGAGGTGTCTCCTCTTTGTTCTGGGAGGAAGATAGTAAATAAATGTTGATCTGTAACTGCAGCAGGTTTAAAAATAAATAATCCTTTTTGGCTGAGCAGGCTTGTGGGGTGGGTTTCTGAATAGGGATAAGTGGGTATTTTATCTTGCAGTGATGAAATACCTCAACTCTCAAGGAATCATGCCATATATATCTCAAAATCTTATACAAAACTCTGTGGTTTTGTACTTCAGGACTACTGACATATTGTTAAACCAAGCAAAGGAATTGAACTGCCAGGACTTTCATACACATCCTCTTTCTGAACTGGCTGCTGTAATTCCTGCCTGCCTTTGGCCATTGCTGTCTGCCTGTGGCCATCTCTGTACCCAGAGGTAAAACCCTCATCAGACTTACACAGAAGAGTTATCCCAATGGAGAGGGAAAACAGACATTGTTCCAGATAGGGAAAATCCCACAGGATCAAGGGCAGCCATAATTATAGCTGTTCTGCTTGGTTGGAAGAATGCAGAGGAACTACAGGGGAGGTCAGGCTTCAGTCAAACATAATACTCTTTTGTTTGCAGTAAATGCAGTTTAGCAAACAAAACTTTAATCAGTGGGACCAGAAACTTGGTGCAACGTTTACCTTTCCTGTGTTCCAATACATAAAGTGATTCCAGCTTCCTTCAGATATGTGTCACATTCTTCCAAAGTCCTACAAAATCATCCCAGTGGCAAATGTCCCAGTATGCCTTTTCCAGGGATTGATGTTACAGTAGCAGAAATACAAGTTGCAGAATTAGGTAAGTTATCATTTTTGTCTCTTAAGTGACAGAAAGACCCAACACACAATGAGGATATAACCAGCAGCTCTATTTGTAATTTCCTGTTAGAGTATTTCTGAAGACAGGTCACTGAATACAGAATCCTTTTGTTGTGTCTCTTTTGCCTAGGGTCAGTCATGAAGTGTTTAATGTGGTTTTTGTTTTCTTTTCAGCTGAAATAAAGATCTGTTTTAAATACTACCATGGTGTTAGTGGAGCCCTCCGAGCTACTACTCCATGTATCACTGTGAAAAACCCTGCTGTGATGGTGAGTTTAGCCTATTTGTTCATTGTATTTGTAAATGATTTATTGATAAGTTCTATAAAATGATAGTACTGATAATAATACCGATAGTATTAACTGTCAGGCCAACCTATCAATATGTCTCCTAGTTTTACTACTGACAGCAATTATTTTTCAAAACAATGTGTTGTCCTACAAAAACTATAAAAACTGGAAAGTGTTTTTCGTGGTTTTGTACTGCTCATAATAAAATAACAGTATAAAGTCACTGGGCTTCAGTGAAGTTTTTTATGCTAAGAATTTGGCCTTGCTTGCATTCAGTTTTTTGCTACTTACAGTTTTCTGTAATTTAACACTGCAATAGAAATTTTTCACACTGAAACCCTGTCCAAAGTCTCAGTTTCTTCCTATTCCTTAAATATTTCCAAATATTCAGTATGAAACTGTTGCAGAGATAGCAATTGTTAGTATAAATGAAACTGGAAAAACTCTGCCCTTGCAAAAATGACTGAATTCTTCGAGTGTTCATATACCCTTGAAATTTAATAATTCTCTAATTATCAAGAAATATTGTCTTACTGCGTTTGTGTTATGAGACTTGTTTAAGTTTTAGAGGTTTTTTTTAGTTGTTTAAATAGCAATGGAATAGTTAAAGCAGTGGCAGAAAAGGCTTCCAAACTTGTACCATGGTGCTTTTGCTGCAAGCAGTTTACTTAACAGGTTAGCTCTTCAGCTAAGCTTCAGCAAGTTTCACAAGGCATTTGATTTGTTGATGTTAGCTGCCAAATATTTAAGATCACAACTGTCAGGGTGGTGTCCTGACAACTTCAGTGTTGAAGATGCAGTAAAGCAGAAGTTTCTCAGACTGAATAGCATTTGTTCTGAACTTGTGCTTTTTCAGTGCTGTGTATTATATACAAGTGCATGCTATAGTTATCTGACACTAAATGTGCTATGTATCTTAATATACCAAATGTGTGGGGGTTTTCTCTTAGGATTACAAACCTAGGTGATAGCATCATTTACTTTTCAGATCATTGTCACATCTCACTATGAGTAACAGTTTCACAGATGAATACAGACTCGATACTTTACAGGAGAAAATGTGTCATAGTTAATGAGCCTGACAGCTTCTGTCTTTAATAACAATTTATAAACTAAAGGCAGCAAGGTAGTCTGATTTTGGACAAGAGGAAAAAATGCATCTCAAAGTCGCCCCTTAGACTGGGCTGTACACACTATATCATTACTGAGAAGCAGAGTGATTGTGCTGAAAGGAGAAACCAATTGAACCTGGGTGTTTTCTTGACCTTATCATGTTATCCACCAGTAGTTTTGAGATTCATTGAATAAAAGGACATCTGAACTTCTGTCATCTAAGTGTGCATTTAATGGCTTGGTAGCTACCTGGAGATCTCTCTTTCAGAGTCATGGTGATTCTTGACAGCTTATACCATCTGTTGCTGTTTAAATTTCTTACCTTTGAAAGGTAATGCAGGGTCCTGAGTATTGTACAGAATTTACACACCTGCTAGAAGGGTTAATTTTATATAAATATTATTGTTTGACTTAACAGTGCAGACTTCCAGAAATAGTGAGCTGTTAGTTTTCCTGATGAGAATGTTGTATGACAGTTCAGATGATACTTCCTAAAAATGTCATACTGGGTTAGTTACGTGTAAGTAAACCTATTGTTAAACATTAAAATCTCACTGCATTTCCCTGGTTTTAGTGTTGACCTTAAGCACAGTTGCAGTAGAGGTCACTGAGTTCTCTTGGTACTGGTTCTGTCTGTTCTTAGAGAAATGCTGTTTGGGAAAGTGGTAAGAGAGTCATGGTGTGCTCATTCCCCTTTTTTGTGGTGCAACAAATTCCTTGCTTACTGGATTTTCTCATACTGATGTTATATCACACCAGGTATTTCAGTCCATCATATTTTTGGATAAGCGGCTAACACGCTATTGTGTTATTTTGGCTCGGGAGATAGAAGGCCTGATAGAGCCTTCAGAAACATTTTTTACACCAGATGACATGGCCTTTATGCTGCAAAACCTTGTGTGTGTGTGCTGGAATGAAACTTTTCACTTGAAACAGAAGAATTGAAACTGCTGTTTAGATCATAATGGAACAGAGATTATATAGAAAAGTCATGGAAGTGCTAGAGACACTGTCACCATTCATGCTATTACAGCTGAATTGTGGGCAAATTCTATTTTCTATAACATGAAGTTATGATTAGCAATAAAAATGACATTATTTGAATTGAGTCCAACTTATAGCATGGGGAAGGTACAGAATGGGGAAGGCCTTTTTAACAATGAAAACAGTGTATGCTGAAATAAGCCCAAAAGAGGAAAGTGGAATACACAGCATTCCTGTGGCCTTGCCTGGACAGCATCACTCTCACAGTGGGATGCACCCCACACTGCTTCCATGGTATCTCTCTGTAGACAAGGGGACACTGATCCAGCTGGAATTAACCCATTGCTTTTGATGCCTTCATAATTTTGCTACCACCTGTCACTGCTTACGCATCCGTATAAAATCACTGGCATGATAATCTGAGCACTCTTGCCCTGAGAGGTGGGAAGTGCCCATGGAGCCAGCAGTGAGGGAATGGACTGGGCTGGCTGGTGAGTGGCATGGTGTGTCCCCTCACAAGACTGCTGAGACCCACAGGGATGTCAGGCTCCAACATCATGGCTGTTTCTTCATCTCTTTGTCTGGAGAAATCCACGTTTGCTAATTCCAGTGAAATTCCAATGTGCTTGCTGATCATCGTGGGAAGTATTTGAAATGATATTATTAAGTAGCTTAAAGCAGTATAAAAAGGAATGATTACGTGTTCAATGAATGCAAAGCAGCTTCCCTGCGGCTACCACAGCTCCAGAGTCATTTATCCATTTATCCATCTGGTGACTTCAAACCACTGCTCAGTTGCTCAGGGCTGCCTCACATTCTTCATCTACGCACACAGGTGTGCCCATTTTTATTCAGTTTATTTGCATCATTGAATAGATCAGACCCTGTTCTATCACTGGTATTAATCCTCAGTGCTGTGTTTGGCTCAAACTTTTTCTGTGTCACCTCTCCTGCCTGCCCAGGGAGCCATTTGTCTTCAAAGATCTCTCCACTGATGTCTCCGTGATAGATTATTTGGCTGGATGCACATCTCCTCTGTATTGAAAGACAAATCCTTCTGCTAGTTGAAAGAGACAGACATTAATACATGAGAAACTTTTATTCTGAAGTAGTGCTTTACCTAATGAGGGATTTCAGTGGAAACCAAACCTCAAAATCTGTGAAGCATAAGCTTTTAGACCACATTTATATTTAGACGTCTGATGCGCTTTTCTGTTTAAAAAGAGCTTTTGTTAATAGAGCTGAAAGCTTTTTTAGTCTCTCTTTGATCTCCTTGCCTTTTTTTTTTTTTTTTTTTTTTTCTTGTTGCACACTAAATTATCTATTTGTGGAAAGTTACAAAAGTTACATATGCTGTCACTGGACAGCTCAGTGCTTTGATGTGCATTACAAATCCATACTGTTGTTTGTTATTTTACAAAAGGGAAAGCTGTAAAAGATAGGTTTTCTCTGGTTAATATTGTCTGCATGTGTATTAGCCTATATATGTTCTGCTTGGAAGATTTGGGCTACTGGTATATTAGCATTGTGGGACATAAAAGATATTTTGCTGTAAACTAATGCTGTGGCTGAGCCTATCTGTGGTAATAAGGCAGTATTTGGTCAGATCCTTCTCTAGCATAGTACCTTAAAATTGTGTTATCGTCCTCAGGCATGTACAAAGCAGATGAAAACTTCTGTGGTGTATTTCTTTTTTTCCCTCCTCTTCAGATGGGAGTAGAAGGCACAGATGAAGGTGCTTCTGGAGCCCAGCACTCTAGGAAGTTGGTCAGCTTTACCCTATCAGGTAAAAACCAGCACTTCTCAGTGTTTTGCAAATTATTTTTAAAAAAAAGTAAGTTACTCTTCTAAATAACATCAAAGATGGAATGCTTTTCTTCTTTAGCCTCTGTAGGAGCACACTCTAGTGGCTTGAAAGATGTCATTTCTTTAGAACTTCTGTTTGTTGAAAACCAGCCAGAATCATGGATCTGCAGCAGTGAAAGAAATGGATTTGATATATCCCAGCATGAAAAATAAAGGGAAATTTCCAGTTTGCACAAGGGACAGTTCCTCTCAGATTGAAGAGTGGAAAACAACTTCTAATTAAAATGCAGTCTGGCTCCATCACTTTGAAAAAAGCAATAGCTGCAAATGGTGGTTTAGAAAGGGAAAAATTTTCACTTGTAACAGAGCTAAGCTGTCACTACAGTGAAATAGCTGTAGGGGTGCAGTCTACCAGCTTCACTTGTTTTGATTAGCACTTTATTCCAGAGAAATCTTGTGTGAGATGGAAGCATATTCAACTTGAGCAAAGGCAGATGAAATTCACTTCTGAATCTTGAAGAGCTGACAATAAAAACGTGTAGAGATTTTAGAGGTAAAGGAGAAAAAATCCACTGCTTTTTGAAGTGGCCTTTCAGCAGTTACCTGAGATAGAGCTGATAGGTTGTACAGACTCACATAGTGGACTGTACAAGTAATTGCTTTGTAAATCTGAAAAACCTGTTTTGTTTAATAGACAGTTGTGATTCTGCCTGAGGAGTCCCATGATATAATTTTGAAAGGTGTATTAACTGGTGGGCTTGTCACATGTGTCCTGTAACGTTTTCAGATTGTTCATTTGCACATGACTTTTTATTTCATTCACACATTATGTGTAGCTTGATTCTGAATATTTTGTAGGATTCATTTTTCTTTTTACCAAATCCACAGGCATGGCATTTAATTTTAGAGCAGTGAATTCTGCCTGCATGTATAATTTGTATGTGCCAGTTGCATTGCTGCATGCAGTATACTGGTGTACTTAATGGAAAAAGACACAAGTCTTGTGCTTCAGGAAACCTAGAGAGAAACAGAGGAAGGAGTATTTTAAGTTAAGTTTAAAATCTAATATTAAATAAAAAAGTACCTCTCTATTTTTGTTGTTGCTGAAGCTTGCGCTATCATTCAAGTCCTTAGTCATGACAATATGCTCCTGAGGAAATTATTATTTATTGTTGTAAGTTGTGAGGGCTGCAGTACTAAGGTTTCCCTAGGAAGAAAGAAGCGTTTTCAGAAAACTTTGCCTCCTTTTATGTGAGATGGATTATCTGCTCTGTTGTGAGAGAGTTACATCATAGTCCAGAGCAGACTTGGTAAGTTACATCTGTCAAAGACTGAACTTTTGGAAAGTGTCTGTTCACTGCATTACCTCCCATACAGTTTTTTATCTCCTTTCCTCACCCAGAAACAAAACAAGTACTGTGTGATTAATTTTGGGCAGTTTTTGTTGGGGTTTCTTTTCTTTCTTTGAGTGGAAATACTGTAGATACCTTACTGAGAAAAGCATTTGTAGGTGAGCTACAAGTTTATGCTTTTTGTTTTACAAATAACTGGAGGCTCAAATGTAAATGAGGATGTTGATACCTTTCTTCCTTATTTTCCTTTGGGGAGACACTTGATTTCCTGCTGTACACTGGATCCAGTTAATGTATGAGTACTTCTAAGTTGCTTTATTTAGTAATCTATGGTGAATTGATTTCCTGGGTAATATTTTAGGAATGCATTACTTTGTGAACTAGCTTTAATTTACTCAGTTCCTTCTTCCTTCCATCTTGTTTTGTTTTATAGATATTAGAGCAGCTGGACTTAAAAAAGGCATGTTCTTCAACCCTGATCCTTATCTAAAGATGTCCATTCAGCCAGGCAAGAAAAGTACATTTCCTACGTTTGCTCACCATGGCCAGGAAAGAAGGTCGACTATCATCAGTAACACAACTAATCCTGTTTGGCACAGAGAGGTAATGTATCCCTTTTGAGAGCTGTCTGCCAGCTGAAGCAGTGTACCAGGCTTGCATTTTCTTCTCATGCATTAGTCCTCACCCTCTGAAAGCCGTGAGCTTATTTTGTAGCTAGTTATTTAAAGTGACACCGAAATTTTAGTAATTTTAGGAACCCTGTTGGTGGATAGAAACAGTTATCATCTGCATATTGAAGCTGTGTATTTAAGCTGCTGGCAGGTTTTCATTCCCTTCTCTGCTAAAAAGGCTGAACTCACTTAGCCACCATGTAGATTTCTTGAAATTGCAAAAATAAATTAATTAAAGTTGGATTGTGTGTTGTGAGAAGAACTCTTTAAGAGAGCTTCCGCTACATGAACATTTATGCTCAGTTATTGCAATAACTGTTCATTTGGAAAAGGTATTTTCATGCTGTGTAGCAGGTGACAAATTTTCAGTTTTGTCAGGCCGAGGGGATGCTCTTTGATGTAGCCCCTGCAAGCTACATCTTGCAGGAAGGAAAATCCAGGAAGGTGTTAGAGCATCACTAATAAGGAGGGCAAACAGATAGTCTGGCAGAAGCCAGTTTGCCAGATGTGTTTGAATTGGGTAAACTGTGCAGATCCTATGGAAGGAACTCAGTCCCACAACTGTCATTTAATGCAGGATAGCCAAATCTGTGCTTTTGAAGATAAATGTTCATGTGGCAAAGTGAAACTGCTGACACACATCCATAGCCCTTTCAGGACTGGCAAGCCTGTACTGTGGTGAATGTTAATGTATTCTTTAGGAAGATGAAAACTGAGTAGGCTTTGGGAAATGTTTCCACAAATCATAAAGCAAACAAGCAGTAAAGCAGAACTGAGCATTAGTCCTACCCTGGGGTGCTTGGTTGTGGGAAAGACTGTAGATGTGAATCGTCTTAAAATCTTTTAAACAATCAAAGTTCAGATCTCTGCACTGATTCTTCAGCTTTCTGTCTGTCTGTCCATCTATCCAGTAGCTAAAAAGAAAATTTACTCTTAACCCCCTCCTTTTTTTTCCTCCTCCAGGTCTCCTTGGCTTTGAAGCTTATTAGAAAAGAGATAATGTTCACTGGTGCACACATTATATCAGCTTGCTTTAGCTGCTGGATCTTCCCTGTAGCAATGCTCTGACAACAGCAGTTATGATCCCATTACATATTTTGTCCTAGTGGTGCAGGATTGATCCTATTTTGCATCTCATACTTTCTGCAAAGTAATTTGCAATATTATAGCAAACTGAGAGTGACAAATTTTTGTGTTTATCAGAGGAACCCAGTTGTGACAGTTGCCCAGCATGAGGAAGGGATTTTATTCCTGACCCAGTTTAATTCGTTTTTTTGATGATGTTTATCTGATGCCTGCAGCTGAACTGAAGAGCTATTTCTCCTATTCGTTGTTTAAAATATCTTTGGCTACCTAACCACATGTGTATTAGGCATTGTACACATTAGGTTGTGGTTTGCTCACAGGTCATAATGGTGGCAGATAATAAAAGTATAACCAGATGACCCTGTTTTTTTCTGAGTAGGTTATGCCATACTTTGCTTGCTTATTTGAAATATCTTAAAATCTAGATGATAAATAAAAATTTTGAGTTCCTAAGCTTGTTTTCCTAATTTTTTACCAGACATCAAGAAATCTGTGAATTAGCATCACATTGTTTAAAGGCCCCAAGTGCAGGAAAAGGTTCTCTTGAAGTTTGCTGAGAAGATTTATCAACATTGGGGCAAAACTCCATAGAAAATTCTCCTCCTCTAGTAATGCTGCTCCTGAATGTACCATATACACATTGCCCTTTTGACTTCCTATCATGCATACAAAACATGAATGCAAAGCATGGTGTTGGGAGGGAAATTCTGAGCACAGCCTGGAGTGAGACACTTACTTTCTTCCTCCTGCATTGACCTGACAGTACAGCAAGGATTCCTTCTCTTTTTGCTTTCTCTTGTGCAAATAGAAGCAAGCAGTAGGATACATAGCGTTCTACTTTCTGACATAGACTGAAAATGCTTTTATCCAGTGCAGTTTCTTGCTGAGCAGTTCTTTTCAAGGAACAGCAAAAGGGAGTGGGGAACATTAAAAAGCTAGTTACATATGCAGAAATTCATTAATCAGTGTTGCTGACATTATTTTGCCATGTGGAAACTGCTGTCATCAGTCATTACTTTCGGAGTTTGCTGCACATTAGTAGTAATTAAGTACATTCTTTCTGAATAAAGGTGTATTGATATGGTGTCAAATATGTTCTTTCCTTCCAGAAATATTCTTTTGTTGCACTTCTAACAGATGTCCTGGAAATTGAGGTTAAAGACAAATTTGCCAAGAGTCGTCCAATCATCAAGCGCTTCCTTGGGAAGTTAACCATACCCGTTCAGAGGCTATTGGAGAGACATGCAATTGGGTAAATGAATACACTCTTAATGCTAACTTGTGTTCAGCAGGAAGACTCAGCATCTAGGATGCTAAGAGCAAAGAGCAACAGCCTTTCTGGCTTACTGCTACAGACCAGCAAATTTTTACTACATCTGTACTAAGAAATATATTGTAATTTTAATAGCTTTATTGCCTGACTGGAAAATGGCAGTAACCTTCTAGCCCTGTCCTGAATACATTGTGTTGGTGTGTGTCTGTCTTTTCTTTTCAGCCTAATTTCTTTACATAAAAATGTTACCTTCTGGCTAGCTAGTCAAGAATCAAGGCCTTATCACAATACAGTATGGTTGTGTGCAAATCTTTTAGAACAAGCAGGTATAATTGACTGACTTCTTGTACAGCTGAAGTCTTTTTAATTGTCATTTCAGTAATCAGAGATGTAGTATCCCTTCAGTGAATTGGCCAGGACTGCAAGGCTGTGACTCCTTATTAGTACTCATTAGTACTTATTAGTACTCCTTCTAGTACTCCAGAATTACAATTGCCTGTCAGTATGAATAGCTTACAGATGGGACTCAAAATTCACCTGTTGTGCATACCTTTTTGTAAAGGCTTTGCCTCAAAGTTTGCTTAAGTTAATGTGTCTCCACTGACTTTAAAAAGCCACTGGATTGGGCCCATGAGGAATGATGGTGAAATTAAATGGATATTTTCTTCTTTAAAGCTTAAGGTCACAGCAGTGTCATCACACTTACACAAACTGGCCTCCTTTTTCACAGATATTCCCCTCAAAGTAACAAGTTGCATAAGGGGAGAAAATCAAATTCAATTTGAAAACAGTTTTCAGCTTTACGTTTTCAAAGTGGTATCTTCATTGGTAAGTAAAGGAAGAATAAAATTGTAAGAGTAGCTTAAAATTTTGATAATACCTTCTGACACAGAATATATTAATTTTTTTTTTTAAAGCCTATCCATTTGTTTTGTAGTGGTATCCAAGAACAGTGCAGGTGTATACACAATATAACTTTTCTAAGAAGTTCCTCACCTTGAGTTTCAACAAATTGTGTTTGGTTGAACAAGCAGTTTTTTCTAATAAATTTGCACACTCCTATACACTGAAAAATAGCACTGTGATACAGGCTGGTTTCAAAACTTAGTGTAGGGTGTTTATTTTCTTGCTAAAAACCAGAATATTTTTCTGCTCTGGGATTCCTGGTGTTGTGATTGTGGAAATTACCAGTTTGCTGTGTTCATCTGTTCTCACCTCTGTTTCTTCAAATCATTAATCTGGAAGACATTTCCTGTTTTCTTCTCCATATTTCAGTTCTGTATATTTGATGTATCAAATGTATTTAGGAAAGGAGAGTCAGTATAAGAAATACGTATTAAGAATACGGGTATTTTGTTGGTTTGCTATACTGCTCTTAGAACTGACATTAAATCAAGTTTTGCATCTTCATCTGTAATATACCTGTCCATTTGCAGTTTCTGTGTAAAGATGGACAATATTTCACCAAAGGTTTTGCTAAGTAAAGTAGTGGTTAACCAAATATACAATTAACTGCTAATGCGCTTGTTATTTTTTTGCTTTTTTTTTTTTGTCAAGCAAGTATAACACCATCATTTTGGTGATGTCAAGGATGATTATTAAGAAATGAAAAGGTGAAATCCAGAACCAGCCACTTTTAGATAAATTCTTCCCCACTTTTAGCTGTAGTCAGAGCTCACAATTTTGTGTAATGAAATGGCCAGTGGCTTTTAATTTCCTGGAAAACATGATAAATGAGCACGAGAATCATCTAGAATTGCTTCAACTGAATACTGAGAGGGCATTATTCATCATGTGTCTTCCTCTATTCTTGAATGGCCTGGAGTAATATAAAACTTATGTAAAAACTGGAAACCTCAACTATCTAACTGATGACTTGTAGTACAGAGGAATCTGTGACAGGTCCTGACGACACTACTGCAGAGACTTGGGCCATAGAGCAGTGTGGAGAGGGGAGCCTGCTTGTCCACTCAGGGCTTTTTTTTTTTTCCCTAAAAGTTTATGCAAACTGTTCCAGTTTATTTCAGTAATAATTGCATTTGTTTTATTTTGCAGTAGGAATGCTCTCAGTAAAGGAGAGGTGTTTATACTAGTATAAAGTTATTTGCATAAATAACAATAATTTCCTGTGGAGGTCTTTAGTAGCTCCCTCTTCTTCCTTCAGCTGTCCCAGCTGTGCTGAGGGGAGCTGGGCTGTGAATTCTGGCTGTGCCTAAATAAAAATGTACAGCCTGGGATCTGATCCAAAGTCTCAAGCTGATACAAGTGTCTAATCTAGTCGGAGCCCCACTGAATTCGGTAACTGTTTAGAATATATTTAAAGATAAATTCAAGCATTAGTAACTTTTCTAAATCAGAATGTAGAAGTGCTTTGTTGAACGTGAAAAATTATTGAGTAGCTATTTGTACCTTTTGTACATAGTAAAAACCACAAGGGGGCAGAAAGGTTTTGTTAATTATAAAACACTTTGTATTGGGGAAAGGAGGGGGTTAGGAGAGAGGGATCTTTGCAGTTTGATTTCTTTAGAACTTAAGATATTTAGGGATGTATAAGAATTGGTGGGGCACAATCTGTATTTGGAATTGATCAAACATTGTTTTTTAGGCTGCTTTATGAGTTAACTAAAGGTATTTTACACCATTGTTGGTATTTGTGCTTTTCCATGCAAACTGGAGTATGTGGCCAATTCTAAGACCATAATAGAAATTAAATACTGAAAACATGAAACCAGCAAAATTTTAAAAAACCCCAATATTTTTGATTTTGCAGAGACCAGGTTCTCAGCTATAATCTTGGCAGAAGGCTCCCAGCTGATCATGTTAGTGGGTATCTCCAATTCAAAGTGGAAATCACATCCTCTGTTCATGAAGGTGAGAATTTGTCAATGATCTGAATCTCCAGATAGTTGTATAGAGAGATTTCCTACGTGTTTCTGTGTCCAGGCTTTTCTGGATATACATTCTCATTCATGTATGGTCCCCCTAGTACAGATTTTTTCTATTGGGATTCAAAATGTAGATATGGCAGGTACTGCCTTGGAGATAGCAGTTCCAAAACTACCAACACTTAGCATATTATCTTTGATTTTCTTGGACAGATCATAGATGAATCTGCTTATGATTCTCATTTTATGCTTGGCAGCGCTCTGTCTTTTGAAAGCAAATTGGGAATCCTTTAAAGTCATACTGCACACCTCTTAATTTTTGTACAAAACAGTATAGACTTATGCAGAGAAAATTCTGTAACTGCTGTTCCAACACTGTAGATGCCTTTGTTATTTTGATTGAAGTTTCTTCCCTTAGTTTTCTGATGGAAATAAGCAAGCATCTTCAAGGATGTGTATTTTTATTTAATTTAAGTAGAATGAACTATGTGTTGCTGCTCTGTGTTTCACATTCAGTCTTTCTGTCTCTGCAGATGCTTCACCAGAAACAGTTGGCACTTTGCTAGGAACCAACTCCGTAAATGGAGACTTGGGGAGCCCCTCTGATGATGAGGACATGCCAGCAGGACATCACGATACATCCACAGTGTGTTCCAATGGCCCAGTCTTTGAGGAATCTTCTGGAGACACAATCCTGAGACACTCTTTAAGGACTAGTAGGACTCTGGAGACAGACCAAGACGAGCTGACCTCTGGTGCTTCAAGATCATCCCCTCCCAGGGGTCGCCAGGACTCACTAAATGACTATCTCGATGCAATAGAACACAATAACCATCCTAGACCAGGGACGTCTGCCTGTGGTGACCGTCCTCGAGGAGCCTCCCCAAAACTGAGGAGTAGCTTCCCTACTGACACAAGACTTAATGCTATGCTTCACATTGACTCAGACGAAGAGGAGCACGAGCTGCATCAAGACCTGGGTTTTCCATCTTCTTTGGAAGATGATGGTGGTTTAGTAATGCTTAATGGTGCTACCAGAAATGTTGAAAGAAACGAAGTAAGTTCCTCATCAGATCAGGTAATGCCAGGGCCTGCAGAGAGTGAAAGGCTTTCATCCTCTGATGCTCCTTTGCCATCAACTGATGACCAGCAAGACTCTGTCCCAGAGCTTCCCCCTCCGGAGGAAGGAGGCGAAAGCCTGCAGGGCTCTCAGGCTGAAGCCGCAGCAGAGCAGGCTGGCAGCGAGTCCCCTGCCCCTCCGGAGGCAGAGCAGCCTCCCGGCAGCGCGGACACGGCAGCTGCTGAAGCTGCAGGAGGCGGCAGGAGGGCCGTCAGCGAAACGGAGTCCATTGACCAAGGCTCGGAGCCTTCGCAGCTGTCGTCGGAGACGGAGCAGAGCGATCCCGCTCGCACCGAGAGCGTCAGCGAGGCCAGCACCCGGCCCGAGGGGGAGAGCGACGCCGAGGGCGCCGACAGCTCCTGCAACGAGAGCGCGACCGTGCGCCGCTCCTCCGTGGAGATGCGCTGCTCCTCCTGCGAGAGCGCCCGCTGTCCCGAGACTCCGGCCTTCTCTTCTCAGGAGGAGGAGGAGGGAGCCTGTGCCCCCGAGGCGGCTGCGGCCGAGGCGGGGGCCGAAGCCCAGGAGCCTGCGAGTGCCGCTGGGTCTCTGCCTGCGGTGCAGCTACCGCAGGAGGAGGCGCAGGAGGCGGACGCAGGTGAGCTGCAGGACCAGGAGGAAGCAGAAGAAATCTGGCAGAGGAGGAGAAGCCTGCAGGCGGCGGCTGCCCAGAGCCAGTCTCAGGATGAAGAAGTTGAAGGCGCACAGGCAGCTTGTGAGGGTGCCACAGCACAGCTGGAAGGAGCTACTGGAGGTAACAGCTGCAGGAGGCACTTTGGGGAGTGACCTCACTGCATCTGAAAACAAAGGTCGTTAATATCACACTTCCATTATCTTTCCAGATTGCTTTTGTTCCTTTGAATTTATTTCTTTCTTCAAGAGACTCTTGGGGGTTTTTGATTTAATGAAAAATCCAAGCCTGAAATATCCAAAATGTGTTTCCTTTAAAATTGAATGTATTTTAATTTTTGAGGGAGTAGTGAGGGGGATGAAGAGGAGGAAAGAATTCCACAAAATATTACCCTGCTCCCTAATGAAAATGGTAATAAGGAACAAAACTCCCCAAAAGTATGAAATGCAAAATGGAATTTATATCTGGCTCTTTTCTTTTTAATATGTTATATTAGCATTAAAACATAAGAGTAATCAAAAGAAAAGGGAAAGGAAAAAGAATAATTTTTGGTCAACTTCAGGCTCTTTATTGTCCTTTTCCCAGTTCCTTCTCTATACAGATGGATCCTAGCACACTGGAACCTTGGGAGAAGAGTAATGTGTTACCCAAGTTAACACTGTAAAACTCTTATTGATTCTAAAATTATTTTAACAGTTGAGAATTTTCTGTCTCACTAAAATCCCTGAAAGTAGAAATGCGTCCCTAATGAATTGTTTCCAAGCAACTTAAATAATGACTTATCTGTTCAATTTCTTCAGGGACTGAAGTGTATCCAATCAAGTGGGTTTCCAAATGCATCTTTTTCATAACATACCAAGAGCTAAATAGAAGTAATAATTTCTTCTTTTCATAAACAGGTTATTGACTTGGATAATAATTTTGCTGTTTATTTCAAATACTGTCAATACAGCATTTTCTAGACATTTGGGATGCTCTTTATTAGGTGTCAGATTGCATCATGTTTTTCAGATCAGTTTGGCTGCAGCTTGGAAGGACACACCTCCCACTCTTAAGGTTTCTGAGGAGGCCCAGGTGGAGCTTTGTCCTGGGGTATGGCTCAGGCACACGTTGTTTCCATGCCCTGGCTGCTCACAGATGGATGCAGCACATCCCAGAGGTGATGTTTCCAGGGCCAGGACTTCCCAGAGGAATCACTTGCCTGGAACTGTCAGCATAACTTACTCTGACCCCAAGAGCAGATGACTGTTAGATATATCCTGAAATATCATAGTCCTGCAGGAGCTTTTAACACAGCTTGCTCAGTGTAGAGGCAACTCTAGGGCTTCCCCACATTTACTGTAAAAAATAATTTATGTGTGTTTTGGTTCCAGGGTCTCCTGCCAATGGCCATCAGCCCCTGAGGTCTCTGCCTTCGGTGCGTCAGGACGTCAGCCGGTACCAGAGAGTGGACGAGGCTCTGCCCCCAAGTGAGCTTCTCCATACTGTAACTGGGGGATAAGCGGCCTGGGTCTCATTCCTGAGAGTTCATTACGTGTCCTTTTTGAATGTGAGAGTTGAGAATGAGCAGCTGACAAGTTGGAAGTGAGGAGTGATGATGGTTGAGTCCAGTGTTGTTGTTGTGATAATTACACCTGTCGCACACAGACTTGCTGAGTGTCACCCATGCAGACAGTGCTGCCTCTCCTGTGTGCAGTGCACAGGGACGGGGAGATGAGGTGATGGTGCTTGTGAGGCACTGTGAGGTGTCAGGCACTCTGAAATCTCTGAATGCTTCTTGTGTGCTAATGATCTACAAAGGAATATACAACATCTTTCATATCTGGAGATAACTTAAAGATGTCTGTGCTTTCCTTGCATTTTTTGACACAGAGTGAAGGTTTTATATTAAAATAAACCTGGACATTAAATAACAGTTAGATGAGCCTTAACCAACATATGCATTGTAATTTTCCTAATGCATATGAAAAATATGTTGCTGTCAATTATTGGACTTACTTGCTTAAACTTCAGAAAGTGAAAATCTATTCAGTATTAGGTATTCAAAAAAGGAACACTCCCCAAAAACAGGTACACAGCTAATAAGCAAACATTGCTTTAAACCAAATATGCAAAAAAAGAGTAAATTCAGACTCAGTGAAGTCTGTGGCAAAGCTCTGTTACTTAAAAGGAGTTGGGAATTAAGGTATTTAGTGTAAAATGAGCAGATCCCTATTTCCCAGTGTGGTGTGGCACTGTGTATGCTCTGTAATTGGAGCAAGTCAGTGGAAGGAGCCTGATAGCAGAACACAGATATAACTGTGTATGGAAAGCCAGGATGATGATATGGTTGTGCTCCCTGCTGGTTCTGTTATAATCAGATTAATCCTGTGCAGATCTAAGAGTTAATTAACTGCCACACTATTATACCAGTTCTGCATTTTACAAAACTGTGTCTAGGAGACAGATATTTCAGAAATGCACAGAGATGGCTGGCTCAGTTCTGTGGTTTCAGAAGAAAACTATACACTATAATAATTACTTGGAAAAACTGCTGAAATGTTAGAGGAAAAGCTTTGGCTGCGTTGTATTTTAACATTTCTGATATTTGCTGTGTTTCTGCACAGTCATGCATGGCATGATGCATGTACACATCCCCCCTTTACAGTCAAAGCCCAATACAATCTCTGTGTAAATAAATCATTTGCTAATATGAATGAAGTCTGCTAATCATTGCCTAGATTCATTTTTTTTCTCCAAAACTCTGCTTTCAGATGTGTGACAGGTTTAATATTTTAATACTGAAAAAATCAGTGAAAATATTAAGAATATGATTTTGAGTAGTAAACTGTAATTTCTTTTAAATTAAAATATGTGTATTTCTTTCAGTCTTGTGTTAGGTCAAGTTGAAGAACAAGAGAAAAAAATTAAATATTTATCTTTTATTTCTCCCTGTAATGTGCCACAATATGCTTCAGTTCCTACATTCCTGGGGAAAAATTAACAAAGCTTGACCATGAAACCTCGATGAATGACAATTTTGCAATTCAGCAAGCTATTTGTAACACACTTGACTAACAGTGATTTGATGGAATATAGCATTATGTAGGAACATAGCAGAAGACAGCCTTTTCCATCACAACACTGATGCAGATGCTTTACTTTGGAAGCCATTGCCCAAGTATTTAAATACTTGTGTATTTAGAATTAAATGCAAGAAAAAATGGTTTTCTTCTGCAATAGCATGTTAAATGGTGACTGTGTCAGAATTGGACAAGAAAAATCCCAATTTATTATACAGTGCTTTAGGGCTTGACAATTAAGCAAGATAATGAATTCTCATATGAACACTGTTAGGGGCTTTTTTTCTTGTTTGGTTTTTTTCCCAATGAAGAATTCTGTTCTTTCTGGAATACTTGGGTGTTTTATTTTGTTTACAAACTCTGGTTTAAAAACTTGAGTATTTTTATTTTATCAGCAGATACTACTTTCACTTAGACTTACAATATAGATACTCTCATCTGGACACCTTCTGAGCTCTCAAAGACTGTTTTTCAGCCGGTTTGCTGAATGGTTTGCATGTTTTCTGTAGTTGCAAGTGTCTAAGAATCAGGCATGTCTGTTTCTGTATAGATGTGTACTTTTTATATACATTATATATATATCTGTGTTGTAGTAGTAATTATTACTATTGAGACTTGAAACAATAGAAGGGGTTGTAAAAGCTAACGAGCTCAAACAAATCAATGAGTAAACCCCAGGCCCCCATAGTTTACAGTGTTTTATTGCTCCTTAGACTGGGAGGCTCGAATTGACAGCCACGGACGGATTTTTTACGTGGACCACGTGAACAGGACAACAACGTGGCAGCGACCCACAGCTCCCCCAGCCCCCCAGATTCTCCAGAGGTCCAATTCCATCCAGCAGATGGAACAGCTGAATCGCCGGTGAGCATCACCCTTGGAGCTTGTGAATTTGGTGTGCTTGCAAAGCTGCATTCACCATTGCAGGGCTGAGTGTGGAGACAAGGCCACAGCTGCTCCCACAGCTGGCCTTATGTGGTTATTTTTATGTGGCTGTTGCTTTTAGTTTGCATGTGAGCTTCCAGAACTTTTGTGTTCCACCTGTGATCTTAAGATCATTATGTGACCAAAAGTAATACATCTGATAATGGTTGTCAGAAATTCAAAAGGCTATTAATGCAGAAATCAGAGGTCAATATTTATTAACCTACGTGGCAGAAAATATGGGCAGGCTCCCTTGAAGCCAGAATTGGGTGATAGTTACCATATACTATATATAAAGTCCAGTTTTCCAACCCTAGGTACCAGAGTATCCGAAGAACAATGACAAATGACAGGCCTGAAGAGCACACAAATGCCGTGGATGGAGCTGCAGAGGAAGCTGAATTTCACCATTCTAATTCAGGTTAAGAAAAAAAAAATTTTTTCCCCTTCTCCAAAGAAGGGAGCACTCATGTATGGTTTAGTGAGAGTACATAAAGCAAACCCTAACTTCTTCCTCTGAAAGTCTGTGTGAAGATGAATCCATTTGTTTTGATTGCTGTCTAGTTTTGAAGGTTATGACTCAGCCTGCTCAATATGCTGAAGAGAAGATTGTGAGATTCAGAGCACTTTTCTGTCAGTACTAGACTGGTTTAGAGAGCAGGACATTTGCAGTGAAAAAATATAAAACTGTGTGGTCTAGCTTACAAATATTTTGACTTTGCTAATGCAGTTTGAAACAGTAGAATGTAGAACTAGAAAGTGCTTCAGGCAGTCATTGACTACATCTTTGTAAATAGATTGGATGAGCTGTTCCTCAGCCGTACTTGCCAAATGCTGTCTCATGAATTCTTATGTTCTCCACTTGAGGGACATTCTTTAATTTTTTAGACCATCTACTCATCATTCTTCATATAACATACTCTTAAATCTATTGTTTCCTAGTCTTTCCTTGTGACTTCTGGTTTTGACTCTCAAATTAGTTTTTTGGCCTACTCAGGATTGTCTTGAGTTGGTCTTCATCGTCTGAGGAATATTTCAGAAGATCAAATAAAGCTTTGACTCTGCTGTATGGAAGAGGCTGTGGTCCTTGTGCATTCCTGCAGGTGTTTTTTTTTATTTTTTTAATAGTTTGACACTAATAGTTTGATCTGCTAAAATAGGGTCCTGATCCTTGTGTGCAGAACTTTGGCACAAATGTCTGTTTTTATTTGGTCTTTGTGAGTTGATTATCCCTACCTGCACACAGATCTATGTACTTTACTGATCTGTCCCTATGGTTTTGAATCTTGTCCATCCTGCTGTCCAAGTACTGCAGAATGTCTAACTGGAGCAAGTTTTGTCTTCCCTATCCAGTCACTAGTTGAAATAATGAGTAGGACCAGACCCAGAAACATCTTAGTAAAACATCTTGGTGGACTCTTACAACATTTATTCCATTCCTTCTAAAAACTCCTTCAGACCTCTGAAAGAGCCATCAGTGTCTCAGGGTGTGCTCCACTGTATTTCCTGTTAGAGTGCATGTCACCTCACCTAAAGGCTTTGAAAACCTTTAATTTGCTCCACGATCTTTAACCTGCTCTCTGTCACCTCCATTTTTTTATTCTTCTGATAGTCTGGCCAGTGTTAACCTTTGGAATGAAGATAGAAAGAAAGACCTTTTTTTTGAATTCTGAACATCACTACTTTTTTTCTTTTCACTAAGCAGTTGTCTCCTTGGTCATCTTCCTACTAAAAATTTACTAACACAATTATAAAATTTGTTATCCATCCAGTCCCTTGCAGAGCTGTGTGGTGTTGTGTTCTTTGGTTTTGTCTCTACATGCTCTTAATATACTCTTATAAAAGTCCCCCCTAAATTAATCTGATATGCGAGCAGTGTCACCCTTTTTCGAATTTCAAGGTCATTATAGAACTTGAGATTTACCCAAGTGTTCCCTTTTATTTCTTGTAGTCTTCCCTGCTGTTGTAGTCGTTTCCTTTCCCATCTTTGTGCATGTGCAGCCAATGGTTTGTGCTGTGCACAAATCAGCTTTAAGCAAATTCAGGCCAAATCCTATCCAGCAAATTCAGCTGAATAAACTTTTAATTAACCAAATTCATAAGCCTCAAACTGCAATCAAAACCCATCAGGTGACCCATTCTCGTTTCCAGATTACCCAGACTATGACAGAGGGTTTACCTGCTGCATGTCACAGCACCTTCCAGGGTGTGAGAGTTGCTGGTGTACACCCAAGTTTTGTACCAGTACAGAGTTCAGTATAACTTCAGTGTGTGTCTGCAAGACACTCCCAGCCCAAATATTCAGGCACAGCTTCAGGAGCCTTTGTGCCACTCTGCCTTCGCCCCATTCATGACGTGCTCCATGTGATACAGCTTGAGGTCTATTGTTTAAGTAGTGTTTCCAAAAATCCTCTTGTTCATTTATTTTATCAATTACCCTCTCACTTCCTTGTTTACTATAATGTGTTTCTTTTCTCCATTCCCTTTTATCTGCAATATTTACCTACTCATACTTAGAATTTTAACTTTGTTGTTTTCCTCTTTTGTTATTTCTTCTTGATTTTCCCTCAGTTTAAAATCTCATTCACTGCCTTTCTCCTTGCTCTGCTTGTGTGTTATGGTCTTTTATATCTGTAATAGCTGTGGTCTACATGATTAATACTCATTTGATGGAGAAGTGTGCACATAGTGCAATGTTTAAAAAAGAGAGAAGATGAAATGTAGATGGCAGAACACATTTTAGTGTAATATCACTGAAGACCAAATCTGGACATGCAGTTTTTTGTTTACATCAAAAATATGCTTCCAAATATCTTCAAAGAGAATTAGGGACAACAGTTTTGACATTGTAGCAAACACTACTCAATATATTTTCACTTCCTTCCTGGTACTGAAGGAAAATCAGGGCACTTCTGTAGTTGCTAGGAGAAGACACAAAATGTTTATTGGAAGTTGAAACTTCAAAGGTACTTCCTTGGCAACCTGATTCTTACTTAAATAAGCTGCTTCAATACTGTACCAGGACTGGGGCTGTGGTAATGGCAGATTTATTGTTTGTTTTTTAAGAAGGAATGAAACATTTATTAGTGTACAATGATGTTTTTATCCATTAGTTAACATTTAAAAAACATCTTACCTGATACAGCTACAGTATAGCAGTGCAGACATGCCCAGGGGACTTTCTTGCATCTTATACACAGGCACAAGTTTGGTAACCCAAATAATAGAATGTGATGTTTTTTTAATGGTTGTTTACCAAAAGCCTCAAGTAAAGGTTACTAAACTAAAATTTATTATTTTCAGAAACTTCAGTGTTATGTTAGAAGAAATTCAGGCAGACTTACGTGGAGAATCCTCAGTAAATCTGAAATAGTTGTGTATTTAATGCTTTCTGTGCTGGTGTCATTCACATCAATGGTTGTTTGCAGGGATGTTTTGGTAATAACTGCTGGAAGTCTTTGTCATTTACTTTGCTCTTAGATTTTCGAAGAGAGAATGTGCTGCCTCACTCTACCTCCAGATCCAGACTTACTTTATTGCTTCAGTCTCCCCCTGTGAAATTCCTTATCAGCCCAGAGTTCTTTACAGTGCTGCATTCTAACCCTGTGAGTATGGTGGCTAGAGCTCAAAGGCTTTCATAAATACGTGCTTATAAATGCAGTTGTTTTGTGTACAAATATACTGCTCAGTGTTTGATGATAAGATATTGGTAGTACAAAGAGAGGCTCAATTCACTCATCATTACCCCTGAAATCATTGGGCTATCAGAGCCATCCTAGCTCTGCATGGTAGCAATTTTTATTTTCCACTTGATTCTTCATCTTTCTTGTGATACAAATTATTTGTTTACCAAGGCAATAGCTTTCTTACTGTGCTGCAATATTCTGGGAAATCCTGAGAAAGGCCTTGCTGCTTAATGACAATATTTGTTTCCCCCAGATTGCCTGGTTTATATCAAAGTATACTAGAGGTCACATGGAACAAAAAAACATCTTTATATACATCTTTTTTGCCTGTTCTTCAGTGCTTCTTTTTGCATAGGATCCCCCCAGTGCTTCTTTGTGTAATCGGATTTATAGTGCAAGGAGAAGCAATGGAATGAGTAACTTTTCTTGTGCAGGCACAGTGACAGTGAGCAGGGCTGTCCTTTGCGGTGAGAGCAGCTTTCTCTCTGACGAGCCTTTGCTGCTGCGTGTTTTCCAGAGTGCCTACCGCATGTTTACAAACAACACGTGTCTGAAGCACATGATCACCAAAGTCCGGCGGGACACCCACCACTTCGAGCGCTACCAGCACAACCGCGACCTGGTGGGATTCCTCAACATGTTTGCCAACAAACAGCTGGAGCTGCCCAGGGGCTGGGAGATGAAACACGACCATCAGGGCAAGGTAACTCTGCAGGGCTAACATGAACCTTGTGTTCGTCGGTTCCTGACATCAAATGGATGCGCTTGAGGTAAAACCGGTGGGCTGGGACGGCTCCGGGGAGGATCACTCTGGTGCTTGTGCATTGCTTAGAAGGAAAGGGATGGTACGGAGTAGGTTTCCTTAAGAGGTGTTAGAGATCTTAAATAGTTGCAAGTCTCACTGATTTTTTTTTTTTTTTAAACAGGTATCAATTTTCAATTTCCTAAAAAAATATTTTGATATCACTTTTATAGTTGTGATGCAAGTTTTAATGTAACTTTAAGCTAGTGTAGCCTCAGAATCTGGAACGTTATGTTTTTTGTAGAAAACAGGAGGGTTAAAAATAGACTGTGATTAGCATGTGGAGAAGTGATAAATCTTATCAGTTCATTGGGATTACTGGCATATTTAGCTTCTTGGTTCTTATATTTATCACTCTCTGGTTAGCTGTGAGAGTCCGTATAAATAATGATCTTGATGCTTGGAAAGATTAGACAGTTCTAAACAGAAGGCTAAAAGTGCTTGAAGGTTGTTTTCTAGATTTTTTAACTCTGAAAAGCACTTTATTTTTTCTTTAGACACACAGTTAGGAATGTGCAGTTCTACTAACATTGTTCTTTGCCTCACTCACTGTTTTCTGTTTTAAGTCATTCTTGTTCTGTTCAGTTCTTCAGAGGCCAGTTTTCTCCTAAGAATAGAGCAATTTTCAATTTTCTTTAATATGTGCTCCATAGAGAGAATTAGGCCTTCGGATTTCTAAGGTGGCATTTGGTAACAGCAGTGCTACCACATTATTAATCAAGAGGAGGAAGCACTGAATAAATTCCTACTGGGATTTCCTCACTTTAAATTAGTCTTAGTATTGCTAATTTTCATCATGTTGAATTGTCTGTGTCACAAGTGCACTTATGGCCAGTGGAGAAAAGCCTATTCAGCACTCAGGAGAAACCATGGCCAGTACAGGGCAAGACCAGTGCTTGGGGAGAGCAAACTGAAACTAGACCTGCCTTTAATAAAGCATAAGCATAAAGAGAAACAAGTAGAACCTAGCCATAGCACAATATATAATTATGTTTCCTTTCCTTAACTGCTCTTCCCTGCTGAGAAGAGGTGTTCCTTTATTTTTGCAAGTGTATCCCAGTGAGAGCCTGGTGCTCTT